>NW_012107919.1:7201552-7326847 GCF_000951045.1 Mandrillus leucophaeus
TTGTGTCCTTTGTAGGGACATGGATGCAGCTGGAAATCATCATTCTCAGCAAACTATTGCAAGAACAGAAAACCAAACACGGCATGTTCTCACTCATAGGTGGGAAGTGAACAATGAGATCACTTGGACTCGGGAAGGGGAATATCACACACCGGGGCCTATTATGGGGAGGGCGGAGGGAGGAGGGATTGCATTGAGAGTTATACCTGATGTCAAGGACGAGTTGATGGGTGCAGCACACCAACATGGCACAAGTATACATATACAACAAACCTGCACATTATGCACATATACCCTAGAACTTAAAGTATAATAATTAAAAAAAAAGTTTAATATTAGCAATAAATGGGTGTGATGGGTATGATGTCATCTCCAATGTAGTGGCTTTGGTGTTTGCTACTATCAGAGATAGTGCTGGCATTTTCAGCCCCATCTGATTTCCCTCACTCATCATGGCAGGGACTTAGAAAGTAACCCCTCAGTTCACATTCATACTCACACCTATAGTTCACTAAAGGGGCTATTTGCAAGAGCAATCACATCTGAGTTTTCGTCTGCTCAGGCAAAGTTTTGAGCTTGGTTAGAGTCACTGAATTAGAATCATAAAAACTACTGTCACAATTTCGAAGACAAAAGAGATAGCCTGTGCTACTCTTGGAAAATTGCTTTCACCTATGACCCAGATCTCATTAGTAGCACTATATAGATGTCTTCTAATAGTCATTTCCTCTGCCTTGTTCCAATCAGACAGCATCTTTGTTGGCAAGTAAAAAGAAGACCAGATTCTGACCCCGACTTGTTTTTACAAATTCCACTAGCTAGTTTTCATTTTAATATCTATTTCCTATCACTTCATGTAAATGAAATGCACAGAACAAACACTCTCCACTCTTCGGATGCAATTTTATCTGTATTCTTTAACTTCTTGCTGCTCTTTCCTTTTGTTTCCAGTTAACATTCCTGGAAAGTCACAGATTGATATACAGATCTGGACTGTTGAATAATTGATACTTGCATTTGGAAAATATATATTAACATTCTAAGTTTTATGCTACCTATTCAAAGACAAATAATACCGTTACTATTCCTAAGAATCCTCAACTGTATTAAGGGAGATAGACGTAGAAACAAAAACTGTAAGACCATGCTGCAAAGTTCTAATAGATACTTCTAATAATTATGCTAATAGACAAACAGCTATTGGACCACAACAGCTAATCTAATGCACATAGACTGGGAGAATTGGAGGTTTCATAGTGTAGGTAGCAGCAGAGGTCTTGAAGCATAAAGTAGTGGGAATTGTTCTCCAAGTAGAAGAAACAACTTGTATGCAAATAACAAATTAGAGAAGCACCTCTAGTATGTTCAGAAAATAGTGAACGATTATGTGGCTGGAGCTCAGGGTACATTTATTCATTCATTTATCCTACAGTATTTATTGAGCAACTTCTGTGTAAAAGGCATTACTCTATATTTTCATCACAATAGTGACTGAACATAAAAATCCCTGCTCTTCCTGCTCTTGTGGAGCTTTATTCTAATTGTAAGTGAAAAACAACAACAACAAAATTAGAGTATATCAGATGGTAAAAAGCTTTATGGAAAAAATTAAAAGAGGGAAAGTATATAGCTAGGAGTGTTGGGTATAGTGAGCAGGATGGTCAATGAAGACAGTATTGATGAAGTGAACTATCAGAGGCCTGTAGAAAATGAGGGAGAGAGTCAGGTGGATATTTCGAAAAACATGCCAGGCAGAGGAAACAGTCCAAAAATTCTGTGGCTGAAATATACTTATTGCATTGGAAAAATAGCATGGGGACCAGTATGGCAGGAGCAGAGTGAGAAAGGGGGAGTAAGAATAGAGTGAGACCAGATAATGCCAGATAATGAAGGCCTTGGATGCAGTCAGAAGGAATACCCCTTTTATTGTGAAAGAAAGAGGAATTTACTGGAGAGTTTTAGGCAGAGGTATTTACTGATCAGACTAAATGACATGGCTGTCCTATGGAAAACAGAATATAGACACAAGAAGCTCTTGCTAGGCAAAAAGCAATGGTAGCAGCAGTGGAGGTGGCAAAAAATCTTTGGTCTCAGATAGTGTGCTGGTCTCAAGATACAAATTTGGGGATTTTTAACATTTTAACGGCATTCTAAGTAACCAGGGTTGATGAGAGCATTATGCAATTTGAGAGAACGGCAGTCAGTTAATAGAGAATACAGTCGAAAATAGAGATGAAGTGTAGTTTGGCTCTAACCTTAGTCTTTGGCCAGCATCCCACCAAGAGTGTGAAATCAACTAGGGGTTTAAAGGCAGAGTGACAAGACCTGATATACTTTATTTTAAAGAGAAAATCATTGGCAATGGGATTCAGAGGAGAGGAACCTGGAGACAGGAGATAAATATATTGCAGTGGTCCAGATGAGAGATGGGCAGGGTTAGTAGTGATGAGGAAGAACTGCTGCATCCAGGCATTCATTCTGAGGTAAGATTACAGGCTTTGCTAACTGACCGCATATGGAGAAGGTACTGTAGAGAAGTAGTTTACAAATCACTTAGTGTTCCATGGACATATCTTAAAGACAGTAATCAGGATGAAAGTGGGAGGGAAAAATGATGAGGTTTTTAGTCTCTAAAGCCATAAAGAAAAACTTTTTTATTTTTATCTATTTACTATGATGATAAACATTTTTTGAGAAAAGACTTCTTTAGAAAATGTTTGAAACTCACTTGAGTAGATAACTCCAGTTAATTCTAGTTTAGAAACTGTGCTTAAGGTGACGTCCCTGACTAACATCATACCTGGGGTAGATGACAGGAAGTTGACTGGTTTTGCATAGTGTTAGATCCAGTAGGTCATCATGCTAGAGCATTCCTCAGCAGTGAGGAAGACTATCAACAGTATTCCTAATATGATATTTTACAGGTAGTTTCTCAAGAAGTGTCCCTGCCTTATTGTTGGGGAAAATAAAAATGACAAGAGGTAATCAAAGATGATTATATGAAATCCTGTGGAGGAAATGCTTTCACTGTGGATCTCCTTTTCAAATCACTGATACCTGTCCTCATAACCTATAAAGTTGTTTAAGAACATGATTATCCATTTAATCAATGTTTTCATCTCATTTGATAGAATAAACAAGTTAACTACCATGCTGTGTTAGGCCATCTTGCATTGCTATAATGAAATACCTGAGACTGGATAATATAAAAAGAAAAGAGGTTTAATTGGCTTATGATGCTATAGGCTGTGCAAGAATGACACTGAGAGATGCACTATTCTGGGGAGGTCTCAGGGAGCTCTTATTCATGGTGGAAGGTGAAGCAGGGGCAGGCACATCACATGGTGAGAGAAAGAGAAAGATAGAGTGAGGGGAGGTGCCACACACTTTTAAACAATCAAATCTCACAAGAACTCACTATCTCAAAGACAGTACCAAGCCATGAGGGATCCGTTCCCATGACCAAACACCTCCCACCAAACCCCACCTGTAACACTGGGGATTACATTTCAACAGGAGATTTGGTGGGACAAATATCCAAATTGTATCACATGCCAATAGAAAAGTTGGGACAGAAAAAGTAAAAAGCAAAGTGACACAGAAGACACATTTCAAAACATATCAATATGTGTGTATCATTATTCCAACATATGAAAACATAGTCTTAGAGACTTGCAAAGGACAAGCCTTATTCGTAAGGAATTATTAAAATAAAGAAGTGGTATCGCTTGCTCTCTTGAATAATATGAGGAATGCAATTGGGAAGGAAAGAGTAGGGTGATGGATAGGACAAGAACTGTTGTAAACATTTCCAGTGATATTTATAAATGTAGCACATACCTAGAATGGTCCTTCAGATAAACCATTTGGAAATTAGAACTTTAATAGTTTCCAATCTTCAGGTATGTTAATTTCTGTTGGATGATGCTGTGTAAGGCGTAATAAAATCCAAGTTATCCTGTGCCATCTAGTAAGGCAAGGCTTTACAGGAATAGTGGTTTGCAACTATGGTTGCGTGTTAGAATCACCCAGGGAAGCAAAAAAAAAAAAACAAAAAAAAAAAACATTATGGAGTTGGGCCCAACTCCAGAGCTTTGAGGTGGGCAAAGATCCCCAGATGCTGCTAATCTTCAGTCAGGTTTGAAAACACTGCCCACTGAAGCAACTTCTTAAGTAACTTAAATTGTGCTGAGTATTTGGCCGATTTGGTTGCAGCTGTTCTACATTTATTACTTCTGATGTTAATGCTGTCAAGGTGAAGGATTTTCCCAGTTTTATCAGGGAGTTGGAGAATAGGGAAATGCACAGAAGGGCAATCAAACCAACCTTCAACATTTTCAGTGAGTTCCCTTCCTGATTACAAACCTGAACATCTAAATGCCAACACCATTATTACCTTTGCCTTCCAGGTCAGTGAATATGTTGGTGTTTTATGTGCACAGATGTGGCATGAAGCAGGCAGAGAGAACAGATTCAGACAGAAGGGATGTCTCGTGGCCTTCTGAGACCTGAATTTTCATCTCCAAGGTTAGAAGCAATTTCAATAAGTTGGCCAACTTCCTACTGATTCAGACAACAGCTGATGCCCCTAACTGATCACTGAAGGCTTATTCTTTGGTATTCAGTATTTGTGGAAGGAGTATGATCGAAACAAAGACAATGCAGCTAAAAGAATTATTATTGGTATGTTTTCTCTGGGAATTTTTTGTTGCAACAGAAAGAAATATATCACTTTATTACTTTAACATGATCTGGCACCCGTATCCACTCTGATTTCACTTCCTACAACTCTCCCCTTCATACTTTAGGCATACTGGCCTCTTTGCTGTTTCTCACACATAGCAAACATCCTTATATTTTAAAGCCTTTAGCCATGTCTCTGTTTAGAACTACCACCTCCCTGATGCCTTTTCCTTCAAGGCTCATTCCATCACTCTCCTTCAGGTGTGTCTGCTCAAAAGTCACCTTATTGGAGATTATTTCCCAGGCCATGCTATACAAAATAGCACTTCTCTAATTCCCAACATTTCCTTTCCCCATTACATTGGTTTTCTTTCTTCCCTAACACAATAATATGTATCATCTGACATGGCAGATACTATTTCCCCCTTATTTCATTCAATGGAATATCAGCCCCACAAGGGCAACAATGACTGTGTGTGTGTTTACTGTTGAACTCCAAGTAGTAGCACATAGTAGGCATTCAATAAATATTTGTTGCATGAACAAAATAAATGTTCAAACTGTTTAGAAATAATAACCTGTGACTGTGGCAGATTGTCCTTTTTAAAAAGTGGCCACAACATAATCTCCCATCCAACATATTTTCTTTACAATGTGGCTCAGACACTTCTCCTATCCAGAGGCAGGGTCAACATTCCATCCTGTTGAATCTGAGGTAGAGAAGTGACACCATGTGCTTTCAGAGTTAGGTCATAGAAATCAATACATTCTCCACTAGGTTGTCTTGAGATACTTGTACTTAGAACACAGACACCACGTGGTAAGAGAGTCCAACCCACCCAGAAGGAGGCCCACAGCCATGGCGGAGTCCTCAAGTGACAGTATTAGTTGACCAGACTTGTGAGTGGCCCTCCTAAAACCCAATTGTTTAGCTCCAATCAAGCCACTATAGGTTCTGCTGGTTGAGCTGTCCTTGCCAAGCACTGGTAACATCTCAGGTTTATGAACAAAATAATTTATTGTTATTATTTTAAGGTGCTACATTTGGAGTGTTTTTTTAATACAGGTCATTAAGACACAATTTGATTGCTAGTGAGGGAAGTACGTTGAATGCAAATCATCAGTATTACACACACACAACTCAAAACGAGCACTGATATGACACCACAAGTGGAAAATTTTACATTAACTTCATGCAATGGGTTGTAGTTAAAACTTTGTTTCATGCACAAAATGATTATACGTGTTATACAAAATTACCTTCAGGACATGTGTATAAAGTATATCTAAAACACAAATGATTTTTATATTTAGATTTGGGTCTTGTCCCCAAGATGTTTCATTATACATATGCAAATATTCCAAAATCTGAAAAACTTTGAAATCTGTAATACTTTTTGTTGCAAACATTTTGGATTAGGAAATACTCAACTGTATTCAGAAATCTAGCTTCAGTGTTATATATGGGCTTACACAGTGCTTTTTATTCACATTTATATCTACATTTCTATAAATGAAAACATAAATGCCTAGTTGTAGATGTGTCTTATATAGTGAACACACACATACATAAAAATATTACTTACAAAATGGTGCAGCTTCTATGAAAAACAATATGACAGTGCCTCAAAAATTTAAAAGTGGAATTACCATATGGTCCACCAATTCAATTTGTGGATATATACTCAAAAAATGGAAAGCATGGAGATGAACAGATATATCTACAACCATGTTCACAGCAATATTATTCACAATAACTAAAAGATAATAGCCAAAAGGCACTAGCAACCCAAGTATACATGTACAGATATGTGGATAAACAAAGTGTGGTATACACATAGTGGAATATTATTCAGCCTTAAAAAGGAAGGAAATTCTGACACATGGCCCAACATACATGAACCTCAAAGACATTATACTAAGTGAAATATGCCAGCCACAGAAAGACAAATACTGCAAGAAAGCACTCATATGAAGTACTTTGAGTAGTCAAAATCATACAAACATAAAGTAGAATTGTGAATTCCATGGGCTGAGGGTAAGGAGGAATGAGGAGTTGTTGTTTAATTGATACAGTGTTTCAGTTTTGCAAGATGAAAATTTCTGGAGACTGATAATAGGGATAGTTGCACAACAATGTGAATGTACTTAATGCCACTGAACTGTACACTTAAAATGATAAACTTTGTTATGTATGTTTCATGCAATTAAAAAATATTGAATGCAAACACAAAATATCTGTAGTGTTGTGCACACTTCCTATATGGTAAATATTTATACACATCTCTCTAATATGATAAACATAGTCACACCTATCTTTAGTATTTTATATACCACATACTTTCAACATTAAATATAAATTCATATGGATAATCTTTTCAGTGTTAACAAGTAGGACTCAACTATTTTTCAAATGTTTTATGCATATATCTGTATATCGTGGGATATATTCACACCTGTGTTTTAATGTATTATATATAATGTATTCTCATTGTATACATAAAACATTTTGTATCATTGTATATTGAATATTTACATAATATATATACAACAACACACATTATATATAAAATATTCATATGCCATTTTCATACATCCACATAGAATGTTTTAATGTTGTAAAAATGTCCATACAAATTAGTAGAATGGCAATGTAATATATATATTGACAATTCTCTTAAGTTTGAATACATACTGCATCTGAAATATTTGATAAATGCATGAAACTTCATAGTGTATATATTTGTGTGCATATATATGTATATATGTGTGTATGTATATATGTGTCTGCGTGTGTGTGTGTGTATAAAACATACAACTTTGTCTACATTTGCAGTTCTGTAACACATTTTTGGCAATCACACATTGCCAGACTATGCTAAGTTCAGCATAGTCATTCTCCAAAAGTGGACACACACACACACACACACACACCCCCCACATACACACATATCACCTATGGAATACACAAAATAGAGTACTGTACACAAAGAGCCACATTTCTAGTGTATATACACATGCAACTCCAGTGTTGTTCACACATACATGGGTATTTCTTTAGTGTTGGATATACACATATGAATCCTCAGTTTTTCCTACATGTAACACATACATGCATACATACCCAGTAATGTATACCCATTCCCTATATATCCATACATTTTTAGAAATGCATATGCATATACATCTCTCATGTTATACACAAATTCAAACTAATATCCTCTATGACATATATACACAGTCATGCCCAGTATACACAGTCATCTCCAGGGTTTTATATACAAATACACAGGTAACTAATATCATATACACACAGATGGGCTGCATCATGAAACCCTTTTCCTCCTGTGATTTGTGGTATCAGCCTCATTACTTTATAATCTTAACTTGTGCACATATAAATTTTTTTGCCCTGCAGCAAAAGGTTTTAATTTAATCAAAACCTTGGAGATTAAATAATTAAACCTGTCACCATCCACAGTTTTCATTGCTAATTAGTCATGGTGAGGTGCCATTTTCATAGGATGCAGGGTTCCTAAATTTAGCAGTGGAATATTACATTGATCACACACAAAAACAGCCTCGAGTCTCTGGGGATCAACTGCACGTCAGCGAGTGCGTTGTGGTTGAGTCCACCTTTCACCTATTAAGGGGGTGCTCCTGGAATTGTCGGGAACAATCTGCTTGTTTTCTGGCTGCACATAGCAACCAAAAAAAAAAAAAAAAAAAAAAAACCTGCCATCCTTAACCCTTTGAGGGTCTCAACACTAGCAACTTGGAGAAAGATGATTCTCTTGATTAGCTCTGGGTTGCTTGCCTGCCTCCTTTGCTAAACTAAAGAGCCAGTGTCCTTCTGAAAGACAGCTGTTTCTCTGTCCACAAGCATAGGCTTCTTGCCTCCCTTTCTTATATGATGGAGAACGGGAAATAATTAAGCATGTTTCCTTCTCAGTGGACCAGGTTAGGTGATTCTTTGCTCTTCTTCGAGGAAAGAATAAGTAAAATGAGTAACGTGAGGCTTTCAAACATCCTAACTGCTGTATTACTGCGTATGCATATTCTGAGTCTGAAAACAGGTCTTCTAAACATCAATATTAATTAACACAGTCTCAAAATTCCTCTGAATTCTCTTTCTTTCATTGTGGTTCACCCTAGGTGTACATCTTCCTGATCTTCCTGTACCTGAACAAGGAACGGCTTTGGGGACAAGCAGACACAGATTTAAAACCAGTTTTGTTACTTAACTAGAACTAGGATCTCTTAATTTTTATTCTAGCTAAAACCTGGTTTCTCATTTGTAAAACAGGATGTTATCAGCATAAAGTAGGTTTCCACTGATAGTTTATTCTGTTCCCCTTACAACAATGGTGTGGTGGAGAAATGCCCTTCTTTGATATTTTCTCAATTGTTTCTACCTCCCTGAGATGGAGAAATTTAATGCTATTCCCTGACTGCCATCAACACATATAGTAATAGAAAGGACTCTTCAGTGCACGGGGTAATTGGGAATAGCGACAACAGTTGAGTCACCAATCACAGCTTAGGTTCATAAATTAAAGGTTGTAGGTGTCTTGATTTATCTTGTAGGTAATAGACAGCTACTGAAGATATTTTAAAAACTAGATATTTCTGGGTGTCAATGAGGTATTAACACATAAGAGAGAAGACATTTTTAATGTTATTTTCTTCTGTTCCTATATACCAGAAGCATCATGGGAGTGGTGGAGTAAGGATACTGAGAGTAGATAGAGAAGGCACTAAACTCAGAGAGAGGCTAGAAAAGTCAAAGTAGTATTAGTTATTCCCTGTGTTTTCTCCTCTCACATTCTTTTGCAACATACCTGCTTTTAGGAGTGTGATGGTGTTGCACACTTCCTGGGTACTCAAACCTCCATCATGCTTAGCATTCCCATAGCATTGATCAGTTGTATATATTTTCCCCACTTTTCCTACAGTAGAAACCATTCGGTGAGCTGCTCTCTCACCTTCTGGTAAAACCCATTAATGCTTCCATAGGAATGATTACAGTCGACCACATGCCAGGCAGTATTCTAAGCCCTGGGTCTAAAACAGTGAGCAAGATATTTAAGGGTCTTGGCCTCATGCAGCTTTCATTCAAGTCAGAGGGAAGTAGAATATAGACATTAATAAGATAATGCTAGAGAGTCATAAGTTGCTGCAAACAAACAAAATAGGCCGGGTGTAGTAGCTCATACCTGTAATTCCAGCACTTTGGGAGGCCCAGGCGGGTGGATCATAAAGTGAAGCGTTCGAGACCAGCCTGACCAACATGGTGAAACTGCCTCCCCACCCCCCACCCCAGTCTCTACCAAAAATGCAAAAAAATTAACCAGGCATGGTGGCACACACCTGTAATTCCAGCTTCTCAGGAGACTGAGGCGAGAGAATCGCCGTAAGCCAAGATTTTGCCACTGCAATCCAGTTTAGGAGACAGAGCGAGACTGTCCAAAAAAAAAAAAAAAAAAGACCATGAAACACTAAAATAGTAGGTGAGATTGGGAGGCAGTCAGAGGCTGGATCGTGTGGGATTTTGGGATTTATGGTCTTGCAGGCCACAGCAAGAACACTTTTTGTTTGTTTGTTTGTTTTTTTGAGATGGAGTGTTGCTCTGTCACCCAGGCTGGAGCGCAGTGACACGATCTCAGCTCACTGCAAGCTCTGCTTCCCGGGTTGAAAGGATTCTTCTGCCTCAGCCTCTTGAGTAACTGGGACTACAGGTGCGTGCCACCACGACTGGCTAATTTTTTGTATTTTGAGTAGAGACAGGGTTTCACCATGTTAGCCAGGGTGGTCTTGATCTCCTGGCATCATGATCAGTCCACCTCGGCCTCCCAAAGTACTGGGATTATGGGAGTGAGCCACCGCGCCTGGCCAAACACACATTTTATTCTAAATGGCATAGGGTCCTCACTGTAGGCTATAAACAAAGTAGTAATGTTATGAACCAATTTGCATTCTTAAAAGATCAAATAGAGACTACATGGAACACTGAGACTAAAGGGATAGCATTGTGTCTAACAACAGAAAGGGCAATTAATAAAGCATATTGGAAAGGAATATGGAATGACATTGGACACTGAGGTATCATTGAAAATGGAAATTTGGAACCAGAGTGTTATCTAAGTAAACTATTAAGGAATAAATGGGTAACCCATTTCTAAGAGCTAGAAGTTGATTCTGATAACAGATAATTCTTACGTTTATATAGAAGAAGAGACAGAAAGAGGAAGGGCCAAGATAGCCAAATAAAAGCAGTAGCCTTCGGAGGCTCCCATTGAAAAAGATCCTAATAAGCATGTGAATCCTTCACTGGCAACAAGGTATCCAGGTTCTGTCTTCAAAATTGACTAGAAGGCTGGTGTGACCCACGGAGAGAAGGAAGAACAGTGTGCTGCAGTGGCCCACCGGAGAGTTGCACAGGGCAGGGGAGTCCCCTCCCCCCAACCAAAGGAGGCAGTGACTGAGTATGCTAACCATCCAGTGAAACTGCTTTTTCCGCAGAACTCCACAACCCAAGGATCAGAAGATCCCACTTGCAAACCCACGCCACCGGGACCTAGTGTCCCAACCCCAGAACCTGCAGATTCTTACAGCCTCTCAGCTGGAATCGGCTTAAGCTTACAGAACTCCCAGAAGCAGGGCCATCCAGTATCGGCCTGCAGCTGCCTGCTCTCTAAGCCATTTGAGCCCCTTGGAGGAGGGGCAGCAGCCAGCACTAGGACTAGCAACTGCCTAACACACTAAGGTCCCTGGGCCAGGGAAGGGTAGCACACATCTCTACAGCTCCAGGCTTTGCTTTACCCCAGCTGGAGCCAAAAAGGCTGGATGACTTGGTCCCAAGACTTGTTTCCCACAGCCCAACACACCAGCTGTGGCAGTCTGTGGAAAGAGTGCCACAGGCCTGACCCTGACCCATCCTTCCTCGCTGGGTGGGGCTTTCCCTGTGGGAACTCCAATAACTCCAGCCAGAAGCTCAGGGACAGTACCTGGATCTTCCTGGGCCTGAGCCCCTGGTGAGAGGGGAGGCCACAGTCTCTGCGGGCCAGCAGATTTAGCCTTTCCTCCTGGTAGTTCTGACGAATCTGGGCAGCCCAAATGATTGGGTTTCCCCCCAGCAAAGCACACCCCCTCCACCAAGAGACAAAGTGCTTCATTAAATTGGTCCTGTTCCCCGTGCCACCCAACTGGGCGAGACCCTCCAACAGAGGTTGTCAGATACCCTATACAGCAGTGATCCTACTGGCATCAGTTTGGTTCCCCTTGAGGTCAGAGGTCCCAGAAGGAGGAGCAGGCACCCATGTTTGCTGTTCTCCAGCCTTTTTGAGTGATATCTCCACGCACAGGAATGAATCAGATGAATACAGCCTGAAGTGAACACCCAGAAAACTGCAGCAGCACTACATAAGAGGGACCTGACCATTGGAAGACAAACAAACAAGCAGAAAGCAACAACAACAGCATCAACAACAACAACACAAAAGCCCCCATAGAAACCCCATCTGAGGGTAAGCAGCCTCAAAGACTGAAACTAGGCAAACTCACAAAGATGAGAAAGAATCAATGAAAAAATGCAGAAAACCCAAAAGGCCAGAGTGCCTCTTCTCCTCCACATGATTGCAGTGTCTCTCCATCAAGGGAGCAGAACTGGGCGGAGGATCAGATGGATGGATTGACAGAAGTAGGCTTCAGAAGATGGGTAATAGAAAACTACACTGAGCTAAAAAAGCATATTATAACTCAATGCAAACAAACTAATAGCCTTGATAAATGGTTAGAAGAATTGCTAACTAGAATAACCACTTTAGGGAGGAACATAAATGTCCTAATGGAGCTGAAAAACACAGCACAAGAACTTCATGAGTCATATTCAAGTATCAATAGCTGAATCAACCAAGCGGAAGAACCGGTGTCAGAGTTTGAAGATCACCTTGCTGAAATAAGGCATGCAAACAAGAATAGAGAAAACAAGAATAAAAAGGAATGAACAAAGTCTCCAAGAAATACATGACTTCATATAAAGACCTCATCTACAATTAACTGGAGTACCAGAAGGAGACAGGGAGAATGGAAACAAGCTGGAAAACACACTTCAGGATATTATCCAGGAGAACTTCCCCAACCTAGAAAGACAGGCCAACGTGCAAATTAAGGAAATCCAGGGAACACCAATAAGATACTCCATGAGAAGATCAACCCCAAGACACATAGTCATCAGATTCTCCAAGGTCGAAATGAAGAAAAAACTGTTAAAGGCAGCCAGAGAGAAAGGTCAGGTCACTTACACAGGTAAGCCCATCAGACTAACAGCAGACCTCTCAGAAGAAACTCTACAAGCCAGAAGAGACTGGGGACCAATATTCAACATTCTTAAATAAAAGAATTTTCAACCTAGAATTTCACATCCAGCCAAACTAAGCTTCATAAGTGAAGGAGAAATAAAATCCTTTCCAGACAAACAAATGCTGAGGAATTTCATTACCACCAGGCCTGCCCTGCAACAGCTTTTGAAAGAAGCACTAAATATTGAAAGGAAAAACCAGTACCAGCCACTGCAAAAACACATCAAAAATATAAAGACCAATGACACTGCGAAGAAATCGCATCAACTAGTGTGCAAAATAAGCAAATAACATCATAATGACAGGAGGAAATTAACACATAACAATACTAACTTTAAATGTAAATGGGCTAAATGCCCCAAATAGAAGACAGACTGGCAAATTGGATAAAGAGTCAAGACCTATCGGTGTACTATATTGAGGAGATCCTTCTTACATGCAAAGACACACATAGGCTCAAATTAAAGGGATGGAGGAAAATTTACCAAGCAAATGGAAAGAAAAAAAAAAAATGTAGGGGTTGCAATCCTCATGTCTGACGAAACAGACTATAAACCAACAAAGATCAAAAAAGACAAAGAAGGGCATTGCATAATGCTAAAGGGAACAATTCTACAAGAAGAGCTAACTATTTTAAATATATATGCACCCAGTACAGGAGCACCCAGATTTATAAAACAAGTTCTTAGAGACCTATAAAGAGACTTAGAGACTTAGACTCCCACACAATAATAGTGGGAGATTTTAATACCCCACTGTCAGTATTAGACAGATCAACAAGACAGAAGATTAACAAGGATATTCAGGACTTGAACTCAGCTCTGGATCAAATGGACCTAGTAGACATCTACAGAAGTCTCTACCCCAAATCAACAGAATATACATTCTTCTCAGTGGCACATGACACTCATTCAAAAATTGACCACATAATTGGAAGCAAAAAACTCCTTAGCATATGCAAAAGAACTGAAATTATAACAAATCTCAGACCACAGTGCAATCAAATTAGAACTCATGATTAAGAAACTCACTCAAAACCACACAATTACATGGAAATTGAACAACCTGCTCCTGAATGACTCCCGGGTAAATAATGAAATTAAGGCAGAAATAAAAAAATGTTCTTTGAAACCAGTGAGAACAAAAAGACAATGTACCAGAATCTCTGGGACACAGCTAAAACAGTGTTAAGAGGGAAATTTATAGCACTAAATGCCCACATCAGAAAGCAGGAAAAATCTCAAATTGACACCCTAACATCACAATTAAAAGAGCTAGAGAGGCATAAGCAAACTAATCCAAAAATTAGCAGAAGACAAGAAATAACTAAGATCAGAAAAGAAGTGAGGGACATAGAGACATGAAAAACCCTCCAAAAAAAATCAATGATTCCAGGAGTGTTTTTTTTTTGTTTTTTTGTTTTTTTGTTTTTTTTTAAACATTAACAAAATATACTACAGCTAGAGGACAATATACTACTAATAGAGAAGAGAGAAGAACCAAATAGACAAAATAAAAAATGATAAAGGGGATATCACCAATGGCCCCACAGAAATATAAACTACCATCAGAGTAGTAGAAATATAAACTACCATCAGAGTAGTAAACAACCTCTACAGAATAGTAGAAATATAAACTACCATCAGAGTAGTAAACAACCTCTACAGAAATAAACTAGAAAATCTAGAAGAGATTGATAAATTTCTGGACACATACATCCTCCCAAGACTAAACTGGGAAGAAGTCAAATCCCTGAATAGACCAATAACAAGTTCTGAAATTGAAGCAGTAATTTATAGCCTACCAACCAATAAAAGCCCAGGACCAGATGGATTCATAACTGAATTCTATAAGAAATTCAAAGAGGAGCTGGTACCATTTCTTGTGAAACTATTCCAAAGAATTGAAAAGGAGGGATTCCTCCATAACTCATTTTACAAAGACACGATCATCCTGATACCAAAACCAGACAAAGACACAACAAGAAAAGAAAACTTCAGGCCAGTATCTGTGATAAACATTGATGAGAAAATCCTCAATAAAATACTGCCAAACCAAATCCAGCAGCATATCAAAAAACGTATCTACCATGATCAAGTCAACTTTATCCCTGGGATGTAAGGCTGGCCCAACACAGGCAAATCAATAAACACAGTCCATCACATAAACAGAACCAAAGACAAAAACCACATGATTATCTCAATTGATGAGGAAGAGGTCTTTAATAGAACTCAGCATCCCCTCATGTTAAAAACTCTCAATAAACTAGGTATTGATGGAACATATCTCAAAATAATAAGAGCTATTTATGACAAACTCACAGCCAATATCATATTGAATGGCAAAAGCTGGAAGCGTTCCCTTTGAAAACTGTTACAAGACAAAGATGCCCTCTCTCACCACTCCTATTCATCACAGTATTGGAAGTTCTGGCTATGACAATCAGGAGAGAGAAAGAAATAAAATTAGCCAACATGATTTTATATTTAGAAAACCCCATCATCTCAGCCCCAAAACTCCTTGAACTGATAAGCAACCTCAGCAAAGTCTCAGGATACAATATGAATGTGCAAAAATCACAAGCATCCCTTTACATCAACAGTAGGCAACCAGAGAGCCAAATCTTGAATGGACTCCCATTCGTCATCACTACAAAGAGAATAAAATAACTAGGAATACAGTTAACAAGGGATGTGAAGGACTTCTTTAAGAAAAACTACTAACCACTGCTCAAGGAAATAAGAGAGGACACCAATAAATGGAAAAGCACTCCATCCTCATGGATAGGAAGAATCAATATTGTGAAAATGACAATACTGCCCAGGGTAATTTATAGATTCAGTTCCATTCCCATCAAACTACCATTGACATTCTTCACAAAACTAGGAAAAAAAAAACTATTTTAAATTTCATGTGGAATCAAAGATGACCCCATATAGCCTAAACTATCCTAAGCAAAAAGAATAAAGCTGGAGGCATCTTGCTACTTAACTTCAAACTATACTACAAGGCTACAGTAACCAAAACAGCATGGTATTAGTACCAAAACTGACACATAGACCCATGGAGCAGAACAGAGACCTCAGAAGTAACACTACACATCTACAACCATCTGATCTTCAACAAACCTGACAAAAACAAGCAATGGGAAAAGGATCTCCTATTCAGTAAATAGTGCTGGGATAACTGGCTAGCCATATGCAGAAAACTGAAACTGGATCCCTTCCTTACACTTTATATAAAAATTAACTCAAGATGGATTAAAGACTTAGGTGTAAAACTCAAACCAATAACAACCCTAGAAGATAACCTAGGCAATACCATTCAGGACATAGGCAGGGGCAAAGACTTCATGACTAAAACACCAAAAGCAGTTGCAACAAAAGCCAAAATTGACAAATGATATCTAATTGATCTAAAGAGCTTCTGCACAGCAAAAGAAACTATCATCAGAGTAACACAACCCACAGAATGGGAGAACATTTTTGCAATCTATCCATCTGACAAAGCTCTAATATCCAGAATTCGTGAGGAATTTAAACATATTTACAAGAAAAAAAACATCAAAAAGTGGGCAAAGGTTATGAACAGACATTTCTCACAAGATGACATTTTTGTGGCCAAAAAACATGAAGAAAAACCTCAACATCACTGATCATCAGAGAAATGCAAATCAAAACCACAATGAGATGCCATCTCCTGCTAGTCAGAACAGTGATTATTACAAAATTAAGAAGCAATAGATGCTGATGAGGCTGTGGAGAAATAGGAATGCTTTTACACTGTTGATGAAAATGTAAATTAGTTCAACCATTGGGGAAGATAGTATGGAAGATAGTATGGCGATTCCTCAAGGATCTAGAAGCAGAAATACCATTTGACCCAGCAATCCCATTACTGTGTATATACCCAAAGGACTATACAATATTCTACTATAAAGACACATACACACATATGTTGATTGCAGTATTATTTATGATAGCAAAGACTTGGAATCAACCCAAATGTCCATCAACGATAGACTGGATAAAGAAAATGTGGTGCAAGTACCACCATGGAATACTATGCAGCCATAAAAAGGAACAAGATCACGTCCTTTGCAGGGACATGGATGAATCTGGAAGCCATCATCCTCAGCAAACTAACACAGGGACATAAAAACAAATAACACATGTTCTCGCTCATAAGTGGGAGTCAAACAATGAAAACACATGGACACAGAGAGGGGAACAACACACACCAGGGCTTGTTGGGGGCTTGGGGGCAAGGGGAGGGAACTTAGAGGATGGGTCAATAGGTTCAGCAGACCATCATGGCACATGTATACTTATGTAACAACCCTGCCCGTTCTGCACATGTATCCTTTTTTTTTTTTTTGTTTTTTTTTTTTAAGAAGAAACAAAATAAAGAAAAAGCATATTCAGAGAAATAGATTCCTAATGGTGAGATATTTGACAAAGTGAGATGTCTGTGGAGTAGATATCTGGAAACAAAGAGACCCTCTTACAGTCACAGAAATAATATGTGATAGTCAACTTTCTCTTGACCGTACTCATTGGAGAGGCCATACGCAAGGAAGAGGCAGACATGTTTTCTCTTTTGAAACCTGTCTGCCTATCCCTGGTGAAGGAACAGTACTCTCCCCACCTTCCATTTTAGGGCTGGTCTATAGAATTTGGTCTGTCTATGATGTATGGGAGAAGGTAGCAGACTGGGTCTATTCTTTTGACTATTAGTTTTCCCTTTTTAACAGATTACACTGTATTGAGAGATAAAACAGACACAAATCAGATGTCTGTTGATATGTAAGTAAAGGTATCTGTTAATAATAGTTAAAGTCTCAGAAGGTGGTAGTAATTTTGGGGTGTTTTTGAAGAGTTGTTAAACACTTTAATTCTTCATATTCATCAACTTGTTTATTCATTCTGAAGTCATGCATTGTGCTCCTACTCTAGGTTGAACATGTGTAGAAAATGAGAATTCAGAAATGAACATGGCACAGTCCTTACTTTTATGGGGATCAAACTTTGGTAGGAAGATGTAAAGTAGAGATTAACATTGCTAGAGAATGGTATGGGACTTTGTCCCTGGCTCACAAGAGTAAACCTAAAATAGTCTTCATAATAAGCATATCTTTGTTTAACTGGAGGCCTTGGGCCATGCCATATAGCCTATGCTAACAATGTGATTTATGACAATGGGCCTTGGGCCACATTGTATCAGCTCCATCTCTGAATGGCCTGGAGACTAAGGTCAGTCATGAGGGTGGACATCTGTGTCTACATGGCTGATTCACAGTAAAAACTCTCGACTAAAGGCTCAGTTGAGCTTCCTGTCTGGCAATACTCTGTGCAGGGAGAAGTAAGTGCTCTTTGCACAACCCCAGTAGAGAACAACTGGAAGCTTGTGACTGGAATTCTCCTGTACACTGCCCCATGTGACGTTTCTTGCTGCTAATTTTAATCTGTATTATTTTATTGTAATAAATACTAATATTATGATGACTTTTCAGAGTTCTGTGAGTCTTTCTAGCAGGTCATGGAACCTGAGAGTGATCTTGGGGACCTGCAGAACCCTCAAAAGAACAGACATATAAATTGCTGATTATAGGGCAGTTATTAACACAGCAAAAAGTACATTCCCAGGTGCTACAGGGTACAAAGCAGGGGCACAAACCTAATCTTAATGGTCTGAGGGAAATTTACTAGAACAAGGAAAATACAAAGTGAATCTTTAATATGAGTAAGGAAGAGGAAACATTCTAGGCAGAAGGAAAAACAAAAGCAATGTTGGGGAGGAAAGATGGAAATCTGGGAAATTGCAAATAGTTTTAGATAATTGAATAAACTGATATGAGATATACTGAGAGATGAGTAAAGAATGAGAGAAGGCAACAGTAGAGATCTTTGACATCTGTTCTCCCACATGTGATAGGAAGGTATTTATTATAGGATGTGAAGAATGGAAGTAGCACATTCTGGTACCATTTCAGATGGATCACCCCTAGCAATGGTGGAAAATAAAGATGTGACACAAAGAGATCACCAAAAAGGATAATATAATACTTTAAGTTAGAATGATGAAGGCTTTGATAAAGAGCATGGTCCTGGGGTAGAAAAGAGGCAATGGATTCAGGAAACATTGAAGATAAGAAAGCAACACATCTTAAGATCTAAGTAGATATGGAGATAAAAAGGAAGGCTAATCTATGATAAAATCTACATGTTGGGCTTGGGCTATTGGGTAGAGGATGCAGATACTATTTTCTGAGATAGAAAATGCAGTAGTAAAAGCATGTTTCAGAGGAAAGATGTTCTACTTTGGAAGCATTAAATGTTAAGCACCAACGGTCTGTCAAGTAGAAATATTTAGTGACACTTACATGTAAGGATAAGGAATTTAGACAAATGGTCTAACCTGCAGAGCACATCAACGCAGTGTTGACCTCAAAAACCATTTTCAAAGAACCATTTCAAAGAATAATTAAATAATAGATCTTCAGCATTAGAAATCAAACATCTGTGTTAAAAATGACTGGAGTGTGTAGAAAGCAGTTATTTGAAATGTGCAATATATTGTAATCATTGTAATCATTGTATATAGTATATCTCAACTCTATATTAAAAAAGAAGTTAGCAGATTTTTAAAAAACTATGTTCATAAGTGAAACATGTGAGAGAACAAGGATGACTTGGGGAAGATCATTCCCCATACCTAGCAAAGCAAAATTCACACTGCAGTTTCTGCTGGAGTAAAAGTTATCTCACTGTCCTGCCCTATCTCTTCCAAAGCCAATGAATTTCTTTCCTGAAATTCTAGCAAATTCCCATTTAGTGAACAAGTATGGTATAGCGAAAAGGAGCAGTTCTTGAGTCAGGAGGCCTAGGTATTAGCATTAGCTGTCAGATGTGAAGTTGGAAGAAGTGCAAGGCCTTTCTCTGTAAGTACCAGAGATTTATATCATAGCAATTGAAATGTTGATCTTCAAGGAATAATTCTTACTGATTAATTCAAATAACCCAGAACTTCTGGTCTTCCCATGCTATGCATTATAATTATGTAATATGTAATTATATAATTATAATGCTGCTTTTCCTTATCCTATCACATTTTTTATATTTGGTCATCTGAACTTAATATGTGATTTCATTTGGTTCTTGGGGACAATGCCCAAACTCTGCCTCTTCTTCCCCTGCTTTAGGATTTCTCAATCAACTATAGTACTCATGGAAACCTTATCCCTGATGAGGTCTGGTCATTATGCCAGTTGAAGCACTCTCTTCCTATGTGACCTGGGGTAAATTACATTGCTTTCCTTAAATGTTTCTCATCTGAAAGAGATTTGGACCAAAATTATTGAGATCTCTTCCAGTTCTATCATTTTATGAGTCCATGACAGGGACAATAACATTTGAATTGACACTTAAAAAATAAATTTGAGTTTTGCCAGAGAGAAAAGGAATACAATAATTTTGGATAGATATGTATTAGGTTGATATGATGTAAATAATATATACATGATGGTGTAAATAAGAGTTAGTGGTACTGAATGACGGAACCTAAATGAAGGATGAGTATGAGATGAATGGAGACACGAGGGACTTGGGGAAAGTAGAATATGAAACCCTCTAATCATCAAAGATCCAGATAGGAACCTGATTTCCCATACCAATCCATAGTCAGAAGTCCAAGGGATCAAGGTCAAGAATTGCACTAAAGATAGACACCCTAATATATTTCACACCACTTAGAGTTCAGTGGTCAATTAAACCTGGGAAACAGGCATTTAATGTCTTCCACCTGAAAATGCAGAATGTACTTTACCATTTTAAAATAACAGAATTTCTGCAGTAAAAAAGCCCATAGCTTTGTTTAGCTCAGCATTTCCCAAATTATTTAGCCTTATAATACCCCTTCTCTATTTATTTGCATTCCATCAATTAATACGCTAGGGCGTATCCTCTTTTAGTGTGGTAGAAATCTGAAGTTTAGGATCTAGGGCATTTGAAATGTCAGGAAATGGAAACAGGTATCAGGTGCTAAGGCAGAGAAGGGTCATTGCCTACTTGTTCAGGGCTCTCTCTCTCAAAGGAAAACTCGTAAAGATGGGAACCCACCCAGGTGAGTTCTCCCCAGAAGAGCCTCTGATTCTGTATTCTCTTTCCTTGTATCTTCCAGGTTACGGATGTAGTGACAGTTCAGTGTCCTAGAATAGGAAGTGGCATCAGCTGTTTAAAGAAAGGGCTTATTGAGTATAAAGTGGCAGGTGGAGTCCTAGTAAACACATCTCAAGCTACGTTAGGCAGACCACAAAAAAAGCTGCTTTTTCAAAGTTTTAAAGTTTGCTGGCCTTTCTCTGTGCGATGCACTAACATAACAGGTTTGACTCACCAGGAGATGACGCAAACAGCACTGGGGGTTTAAAAAGGCACTGCTTAACCTTGCTAAGAAATGCTGGTTTTAAGAACAGCTGGAATATTGCTTTCTGATCCTCAACCATCAGGCCAGCAAGGACGAGAGATGTTTTGATGAAGAACAACAACAAAAAAAATACTTCATTGGGCAAATAAATCTGGTGAATATTGACAGCACTGAGGAAAACAACTTGACTTAAAATAATCCTTTTGTATGTAAGTAAAGGTGGCACCATAACCGCAGGAATCTGGAGATGCATATTGTATGAAGAGACCATTTCAAAGCATCTTTTCCCATTGACATTTTAAAGAAATATTTTTAATCTACTCTTGTAAAATCTAGTACTCATCCTTTATCACCAACAACTGAAACAACAGGTTGAAGTTGCACATTATCAATCTGGTGACTCAAACATGAATAGGACCTACTTCTATTTGTTGAATGAAGGGCTTGAGGTAAGAAACAAAGATAATAATGACCTTTGTGGGCAAATACTGAACTAATTATTGAAAAGGAGGAAGTGTAGGTTGTGTAAAAAGATAAACACAGTGCCGTAGATTTATTGAAAAATAATAATTTCACAATTCCCTACTATGTGCAGAGCACCTGGGCAGATTTAAAGAAAATGAAGTAGAGAATTTAGTTTCTATGGTTTCAGTCAAAGCTGATTTCCTCAAGAAGAAGAAATACACTTGAGCTGGGTCAAATAAGGGGGTTCCATTGACTGGAACACAGAAGAATGACGTATAATCCCAAGGACAGAAAACAAAGTACAAATCAGCCTTCTGGAAACTGGAAACTGTTAGGAACAAAAGAAACACCTCCCTGTATGGCTAAAATTTCTCCTTATGCACTTATGTCACAGTCTTTGTTCTCCTATAAAAATGAGTAGCATGTGACTTTACCTTATAATGGTGCTGGTTCCAGCTTTGGCTTCATACAAGCATTAGGTCAGAGGAAAATGCGTCACAATCTTTCATTTGAAATTCTCTCTTCAGAGAAAATACGACGGCTTCTGAACAGAAAATAGACTGAAGGACTTTGGGCAAGGTGCCTATCTCTTTCCAGACAGCAGGGGCTGATTTGCAAATGTGCCTGGTTTGGTCTCTAATATGTACCCCTGGTCTGTCTTTGGACTATGAAAGGACTAGGTCTTTAGAAAGAGATGTGGTTGGGGCCACTGAATATGACCATTAAATGTGTCTATTATACTGATCCTTAGACAGCTTATATTCACATCAGAAAAGGAGACAAAAATAGCAGGGAAATAGATGTTAACTACTAGGTAACAGATAATAACACCATATGGGATATGGATATGGAGCTATACTTCAAGAAGGATCTGACTTTGGATCTGGAGGAGAGGGGGCGTTAAACAGATATACAAAAATGAAAGGGAGAGTGTTTTGCAGAGAGGAAATATGAGACTAGTCATATATAGATACTTATGAGCAAAGAGTTTTAAGAGAAGGTACTATTTCATTTAGGTAAAGCAAAACATTTTTAGAACTTTGTCTTTTTTGGATAATGCAATATACGTTATAAATTACATCAATTCAAAAGTATTTCTTGAGCACCTGCTTTGTGCCAGTAGGGACTACAAACACACGAACAAAACAAAGTATTTTCCCCCAGGGACCTTTTATTTTAGCAGAGGGGGATAGAAAATAAAATTATAATTTTCTGGTGTTGTTAAATGGTATATAATATGATTGGGTTTTGTGTCCCCACCCAAATCCTTTCTTGAATTCAAATCCCCAGGTGTTGAGGGAGAGACCTGGTGGGAGGTGATTGCATCACAGGGGCAGTTCCTCTCGTGCTGGTTTTGTGATAGTAAGTGAGTTCTCATGAGATCTGATGGTTTTATAAGTGTTTGGTATTTCTCTCTTGCTCACTTTCCTCTCTCTCCTGCTGCCATGTGAGAAGGTCCAGGCTTTCTTCCCATTCACCTTCTACCATGATTGTATGTTTCCTTAGGCCTCCCCAGCCATGTGGAACTGTGAGCCTATTAAACCTCTTTCCTTTATAAATTACCCAGTTTCAGGTATTTCTTTACAGCAGCGTGAAAATGGGCTAATACAGTATATAATTGTTAGTTAAAGGAATAATATAAGCATAAGTTTTATCCTGCAAACCATTTTCTTCAAAGATGTAGGAAATCTGATTATATTGGTAATTATTGGTTCACATCCTCACATTTTCACAAACTAGAGAGTATAATCTTTTCTGAAAATTCCAGTTCTAAATAGGTAAAACTCTTAATGACCTTACTAGAGTCATATCTATTCCTCTCTTCTCTTTTGAACCAAGCACTGTAGTCAGGAGAATAAGGTGTTACGATTTGTGTGTTTATCTCTCTATGGTAGCTATAGTCATGGGGGTATCTTTCATCCATTTGCTGTGGCTGGGGAGCTTCTGGCTCCTATTTTAGTAGATTCTCTAAATATGAGAATACTTTCTGGCTCAGCCTTGAGATCCCATCTCATCTCTATCTATACTTGCTTCATATGCAATTTCATTGAATTTGAAGGTTTTAAATAATGTCTTAATACTGCTGACTCCAAACCTCATCCTTTCATGCCAGGCTTGCATTTTCTTTAACTTTTCTGGCTATTTTATGGACATCTTAAATGAGTTCAAAACTGTATTCTTGACACACCTCTGTCTCTTCATATAAATAAGTGGTCACGCTTTCTACTCAAATAACCAGGCAAAATGAAGGCTATTCCTTTGATTTGTACTTCACTGAATCTTCTCTTCTCATACCAATTCATTAGCAAATCTGTTAACTGTAACTTCAAAATGTATCTTAAATCTATTCATTTCTATCTATCTGTAATGCCCCATCTTATCAAAAGCCACAGTCACCTTTTACATAGAATATTGTTACAATCCTGTAATCGCTCCCTCTGTTTCTACTCTTACTTTCCTCTAATTTATTTCCCCCCCAACTATAGTCATATCAACCATCAAATCATATCATTTTTCCGCTTTTAACATGCCGTGCTTTTCCTATGACACTCAGAATGAAATTCAAATCCTTTTTTCCTGGTTTTCAAAGCCCCTACAGCATTTTATTCGGGTACTGTGTTCACCCAACTGAACACTGATCAGAAGGGGACATTATTAGAGAAGGAAAGCACAACACCATAAGTTAATAGAAATAAAATAAATAAGTAGACTCATGGTGAAATGTACTCACCTGCAAGTCATTCTTTAAAAAAAAAAAGGAATTACAGAATGTTTACCTTCTTATGATCTCAGACTCTCAGACAGAGAGGCTGGCCACATTAATCTGAATTATCTTCAAAGGTTGAACTGCTCATGCTCCACATCTTGTTGCTTTGGTGATGAAGTGCCTATATAATGATATTTATTCAATAAGTAGAAAAGCCACATGTAAATTCAAGGCAGATCAAAGCATGGTCTATGTAGCTACTTTTTGGGGGAAGGCATATGGAAGGGTTTATAGAAGCACTGCATCAAACACACACACACACACACACAAATGGGACAATAATGTAGAGAAGACCTAACGCTTTAATAGCACTCACCCTGACCTTAGCCAGATATTGTAAATAAACTTTTTAAGCATCTATGTTGCCATTCTACTCTTATCTGATCTATTGCTGAATGAAACTAAACCTTGGAAGGAGTAGAGTAGGGAGTGAATAATTTTCTCTGAGTTTGAATAACATTCAGATTTCACTTCATACCCTTTTGTAGGTGTCCATATAATTTATTGTCCAAATTAGGCCACAACTGAAAGTGAAAAGGGATACTAAATACATTGCAACAAGTATAAACTGGGTGTATTCAAGGGAAACAGATATATGTATGGTCCCATAATGACTCTCCTCTTTGTTTAATATGTTTAGATGCACTCGTTTTCTTCTGACTCTTCAAAACATCACATTCTGTCTTGTCTTAGGCTATTGTAGTAACTGTTCTTTTACTTTGAATACTTTTCCTCTAGATTGTTACATAAAAAGCATCTTCTGGACATTTATACCCTAAATCACCCTAATATCACCTTTTAAAATGGTCTTCACTGGCACCCCAACCTAAAGTTTCCTTACATCATTTATCATATATCATATGATGAATTTTTTCATCATATGCATATTATAACTTTATTTTTCATATGTCCTTTTTGGTTGCATCATCCAAAATTTAAATTCTAAGCCTCCCAACCAGCTGAATGGACCCCTCATCTCAGCCGATGGGATTTCCAAGAATCCTAAAAACAACTAGTTCAGGCCATGAGGGGAAGGAAAGCTTGGACATGGCTCATTACACTTTCCTCCCTTTGGAATTCAGCCACAGCTAACCAGTGTTACTACTAAAACAGATATCTTAAGACAAAACAGATTCTTTGTAGCAATAAGGCACAAAATTCCAACCTAACTCTAGTATAGCATCATATGGCAGATAGCAGGCCCTGATGAAAATTGAAGTATTTTACACCCAAATATATTTCTTTGGCATGTTTTAAAGTGATGCTGAGAAACTATCTCTTGCAGGGAAAATCCACATTCTGTAGAGAATTTCCATCCCTTTCCAGGTCTGTTTCTGATCCTGAAGGGGTTAGCTAAGAATGTAGCACCTTTTAAAGGTCTGAGTAGAAAAAACACTTGCCATATATTGCCTCTAGGGGGTGGTCACCTATGATACTTCATATACATATAATAAGAACCTTGGTCTCTACAACCCCTTATCTTAAAGCAGACACTCCTTTCTATTAATTCCAGGTCTGTAGATAATAGCTTTCAGGTGTTTCAACCAATTGCCAATCAGAAAATCTTTTAATCCACCTATGACCTATAAGGCTCTTCCCACCCTTTCCAGTTATCTCACCTTTCTGGACTGAACCAATGCATACCTTACATGTATTAATTCAATTTATTGCTATCGTGTTGCTAATTGAATTGATTGTTGCTAGTTGAATTGATTGCTATCATGTTGTTTTGTATGTTTTCAAGATAAAACCAATCTATAACACAACCACTTTGAGCACATGTCTTAGATTCTCCTGGGTCTGTTCATACTGGTCATGGTCCTCACATTTGGCTCAGAATAAATCTCTTCAAATATTTTTCAGAGTGTGGCTGTTCTCATCAACAGTTTGTTGAACAGATCTCCAAACTACAAAATAAATTCCTAAGGGCAGTACCCCAACTATCAGAAGACTAAGTATTTAATGTTTGGAAATACACGAGTGAATAATTGAAATTAAGTAGTTACTATTGTGTTGGGGTCATATTTAAAACAATCATTTATACTTAGTTCTATAATTTTTAGATTTAGTATCCACGTTTGTGTTTTTATACTACAAATTCCCATGATCTTTATTTTTTTAACTATCTCTTCTTTGGCTGAAATTTATCTTGAGTACTTTTTTAAGGAAGAACATGTTTGTCCTCATATTTAGGCCTTGAATGACTTTTTTGCTTTTATTCCCTTCCTCCATGAAATAAAGTTTAATGGAGTATGAAAACTCTCCCGGGGTTAATCCATTGTCTTCTGGAGTTTAAATTTAGGGATACAAAGACTTTATTTTTTGACTCTTCCAATTTTTCTTTCATTGTAAGTAATATGTCCCATTCTCATTTTCATTTTCTAGCCTAAGTGGTTGCAGGTGAATTTCTTTATTCTCGATTTTCAAAATTTTTCATTGGGCCATGTGTAAGCATTGCTTACCTTATATAACCTTTTCAAACGGGTATTTGTGATTTAGAAAGGGTCTTTTTTGCTCAGAAAATCTTGACTTTATGATACTTTAATTACCATTTATAAAATTTCTGTGAATACCTTTTTTTCTTTAGAAACACACATTTTGTCAATTCAGTTTCTTCACTCTGTTATCCCATTGCCAACTCTCTGTTACATCAGTATTACTTTTCTTACTATTCTTACTCTATTTAGTATTTTACCTCTTTATTTTATAGGAACTTCGCTGACTTATTCTTCACATTGTGTTTTTGTTGTTGTTGTTTCCCAGAGTAGATTCTGGGCCTTCTATTTTCTAATGCTCATTAAAATCCTGATTTGTCAGCTCCTTTATATTTTCTCTATATAAGTCTTTTTAAATGTTATTACCTCCCATATCTAAACTAGCTTTTATTTCATATTAGCCAATTCTTCAACCTTTATTCAAATACTATATTTTATTCATAACACACAGTGGAAACATTCTAAAAGGTGTGTGTTTTTACAGTAGATAGTTCTCAAAACTCATGTCCTTCCCTTGCCTCTTAAGTGCCACCATCATTTCTCCAGTACAATATATTTAAACCTGGGATATTAACCTAGTGGTCTGAAAAAAGAGGGTGACAGAAACTGAAGTAAAAGTGGAAAGAAAAGACCAGTGACCTGGAAATCTCTGATTAGACAGATTAACTTTGAAGAATTTTGAGGCAACGTGGAGATTTCAAAAACCTTTTTAAAATGAAGTTTCTCTATTTATTTGTGAGTGAAAATGGTGAAGTTGAAGTAAAAATGGAACAGAAACCTCAGAATTTCTAGAACACTGAAGAATCATGAGGAATAAAATAAGTCGTGGATTCTTTCAAGATTTCTCCAAATTCAAGTTTCCAGAGTCAGGGCAGAGATCTTTGTTTCTGGTGGCCTTAACTTCCAAAATAAAAATTAAAAAAAAAAGTAGACAATGAGGTCATATTCAACAGAGGATAGTGGTAGGATTGCTATCTGGAGATCTCAAGAATCTCCTGAGGGCTGCTAGTTCCAAGAAGTTCAAGTAAGGCGCTGCTTCAATTTTCATTTCAAGGAAACATTCATTAATTGATAATAGATGCACTTTGCCCTGAATTATTTTCCTCTGCATCTTAAAGTGCTTCACAACACACATCATACCTTACAATTTATGGATGGAGATTTAAAATTATTTTTATATAGCTTCCCAATAGCTGTAGGTAAGTTAAACAACTACTACTTAAGTTTGTTATAACCTTTAGTGGTCACAATTTAGATTGTACAAACCCTTTTGTTGGTTGTGTTAAATAATTCATCCAAACAGCATTCCTTCAATAAAATAATAATAATAAGTGGTTACCGTGAGAGAACTGCTATGCTGGGTGCTTCTGAAATGTAAATAGAGATTTCTCCCCATTAGGTGATCACAGTCTATTATTGAAGGTAGGAAAAGCAGGACAGTGTGCAGACTTTTAAACTGCAAGCAATAAATTCCATAGAAACAATGACATTCATCTTCATATTCTTTATAATAATTTGTGCAGTACCTGGAACATAACTAGTATGCTATAAATGGCAGAATTATATCAATTCCCTTTGTCTAAGCTTGATCTCTAAGGAACTAATGTCCGCTTTTTGAGGCTATAGGACTGATTTTATATTGATATATTTAGTATTTTCCAACTAGCAAATGACTGGGCACACTGGAATTGTTTGTTAGGTATCCATTTATGGATTTAATGATATTCCAGGAAATTATTTTCTTTAGGAGATATTCATATAGCATTCAAAGTAATCTGAGACACTATGTCCGAAGAGCACACCTACTAACATGAGCTAAAAATCTTGAAAGAAATGATTTGATAGCTTGCCTTTGTTATTTTCAAATATTCAGCTTAAAGTGAAGGTTTTGTGAGTGTGTGTGTGTGTGAGTGTGTGTGTGTGTTGAGAACAAAAAATCAATTTATCAATGTTCAAGTCAATAACAATACTATATGTTGTTATTAAACATTGATATTAAATATAGTTACCAACATGTAAGTTAAATATAGTCAACAATATATTGTTTTTAAATATAGTCACCCTGATGTATGATAGATACCTTGAACTTATTTCTCATGTCTAACTGAAATTTTGTGTCCTTTGACCAACATCTTCCCCATCCGTACACCCTCTAGGTTCTGGTGAATGCCATTCTACTCCCGGTTGCTGAATTTAACTTTTTTAGATTTCACATATATATGAGATCATGACCACATTTGTCTTTCTGTGCCAAGTTTATTTTGCTTAACATAAAACCCTCCAGTTTTATCTATGTTGTTGCAAATGACTGGATTTCCTTCTTTCCTAAGTCTGAGTCCTGTTCTATTGTGTATCTATACCACATTTTATGTATCCATTTATCCACTGATAGACACTTAGGTTGGTTTCATATCTTGACCATTATGAACAATGCTGTAATAAATATGGATGTAGATATCTCTTCTACATATTGATTTTGTATCTTTTGAATATATACCTGCTAGTGGGATTGCTGGATCATATGGGAGTATTTTTTAATTTTTTGAGGAACCTCCATACTGTTTTCCATAATGCCTGTCCTAATTAATGTGAAGGTTTTAATTATTAGAAAGCTATTATGAGAAAAGTAGAAAATAAGTGAAACCATTATATTTGGAATGTGAAATCAAAACACCACATTTGGATAAAAGTGTTAGTGCTTTTGCCATTGTTGATTATTGAGATGGTGTTAATGGTGGTGGTGATGAAGTATGTGATGGCAATGATGATTGTGATGTTAATTTAGTGCTAGTGCCAAAATTAACAATAAAAATGGCGTGGCAATGTGGACGATGGCGAGGTGCTGCTGATGGATATTGTTGGCAATATGGAAAAGATATCTGTGATAATAACAGTACTGGGGAGGTGATTAAATGATGACAGATTATGTAAAGGTGGTGGCAATGGGTGATTGCAATGAGAATAAGGAAGGTGATTAATAGAGTAACTATAACACTATAGGAGTTGGAAGGGCAAAGTGAACTGGACAATGTTGGTCTTGGTTGTAGCCAGTAGACACTAACAAGTAATAGATGGAGGAATACCATCAATGCCTCGAGGTTAAATAAATCATTGAGAAGTTTGCATAGTCCCAGAATCCAAAAATAACTAAGTTTGAATTACTTGCTAAATAAACAGTTTGTGCACTGAGACTTGAAAATAAAGTGAAAATAAAAATATGCCATTTCTTGCACATTTGCAGTTTTGAAAAATCCTCTGTAAAAAGAATTTCAAAAATTGACAGAACCCTAGAATTCAATTAAGCTTAATTTTTAGCTGAATTAATAGAGAAACAAAGGAGGAAGTGACATACCATTATATCTATGTTTAAAATTTAAACATTACAACAGATATTCATAACTTTAAATCATTATTTGTCTTAGGCAGGTACAAAATGTTCAAATATCTACCTTAAAATTCAATTTAATGAATAATAATACTAAGGACAATAAAACTTCTTGAGCACAAAACTACTGTCTGGAGATGTTCAAGTGCTATGGGAAGACAGAAAATACATAGCTAAGAAAGACCAAAGATGTTAAAATAAACCCTGTGCACTAAACTTGCTTTTATAAGAAACTACTGGCACCACTGAATGAATTTTGATAGGGTGCCTACTATGTTCCTAGCACTGCCCTAGACACATAAAAAATACAGACATTAGTAAAAATAAATTTCCTCTAAAGGGAATGAGATTAATTTAGAAATAAAACCAAGACAGATAATGTGTATTATAATGGAAGTTCTTTGGATTAGGATTGAGATTAAAATATCTGTTTTGGCCGTAATCCACCTGTTTATAAAAAGTTCTGTTTTCTTATTTAGACAGTGTATATAAGAGAACCTGACCTGCCAAACTCAAAGAGGTGTGTCAGTTTTAAGGAAGATTACACATGGACAAATTCTTAGACATTTTAAATCATAGTACAGTTTTTAGGAACTAAGTGATAGAAGCTAATTTCTGTTCCCCAAAGTCTGACTCTCTGAATCAGTCCAGGTTCTCCAGACCAATAGGATAGATTATAGACAGATAGATAGATTAGACAGATAGATACATAGAGAGATAGATAGAGAGAGAATAAATAGGTAGGTAGGTAGGTAGGTAGGGAGGTAGGTAGGTAGGTAGGTAGGTAGATGATGAAAGTTTATTATTAGAGAAATTGGTTTGTGTAATTAGGGAGGCTGGGAAATCCCATGGTATGCCATCTGCAAGCTAGAGAACCAGAAAAGCTGATGACCTAGCTCAGTGCAAACCTGACAACCAAAAGAGCCAATGGTGTAATTCTCAGTCCAAGGCTGAAAGTCTAAAAACGTAGGAAGCTACAAGACCTGAAGTCCAAAGCCTTGAAACACCTGAAATCTGATGTCCAAAGGCAGGAGAAGATGGGTGTCCCAGCTCCAGAAGGGCAAAAACTAATCTTATCTTTTCTCTATCGTTTGCTCTATATGGGTTCTCAACTGATTGGACTGTGCCCACCATCATCAGGTGAGAGTAGATCTTCCTTGCTCAATCCATTGATTCAAATGCCAACCTATTCCAAAAACACCCTTACAGACATCCCCAGAAATAGTGTATTACCTAATATCTGAATATTCCTTAACTCCAAAAAAGTTGATATTTAAAATTTACCATCATATCATATGAGGAGAAATTTTTCTTAAGTCTATGCTTTGACTCTGTTTCCTGCTTCAGTCTTACCTCTACTCAGAGGTTGGAGTGACTTATCCAACTGGTAAAGTCTGCAGAGATACATTTGTCTTGTCTGATTAGTTTTGCCCTTCTTGGGGGCAAATGTTCACACAGAACATATGTTCTTCACTCCTTCATGCTGTGAATCATGCCTGGGCAGACTGAGCATGCCTACTCCAGTACAGTAGTAACTGATACTGGGTATAGAAGTGCCTGATTCTTGGGTTTAGTATTACCAAGCCCAATTGCCATCAGATTAAATCCATATGCTCATATTCAGCCTCTATCAATTATAAAGGTGACATATTGTCATTCATGTTTAATTTTTGATGTTATTTTCATTTTTTTTTCAGATGCAGGTAGGTAGAAGGAGAAAGCGATTTTTTTTAAGGCCCTTTTGGAAATCCCTAAATTAACCAGGAATTGCACCATAATTAATATCATAATTATTAAATTAAGCCAGAAAATTCTGCTATCTCAAATATATTACATAAGCGAACAGTGTAGGTATGCATTATGGTGTAAAATATTCCACTCAGCTAAAACCAGATGTCCAATGAATAAATCAAGCTTCCGCTTCCAAAGAAGGAACTATCCAATAGATTCAGATGGCAATCAGTTTTGCAGGAGATGAGAGTGGTGACATTTGTGTCACACATTTGCCATCATTGACATAGACAGTAGGCACACTAAATTAGAGTACTAAAAAAGGAAAAGGGAGCATTTGCTCTGAAATATACTTCCATGACTCTGTCAATGCAAATCAACACCTCATGCAAGACCTCATATGGTCCAAGTTACAAATGGGCTCTATTTGGAGATTTTTGAGCTTAACGGGAAAGTCAGGTGGTAGCTATCTGAAAGGAACCTACCACTCCACAAGTGAATACAAAGATTCAGTAACCCAGAGCAGTTTCTTGACCTCCATATGTATTTTCCAATGACTCTAATGATCTGGAGACACAGTTAAATCCAATGCAACAGAACTAAAATAATTGTGTTTTCCATGCTTTAAGAATAGCTGTGGAGAAACATGTAAGACATGGACTTGACTCCAAAGATCCCACCAGTCCAGCAAATAATTCCAAAAGGTCACCAAATGATTATATAAATAATTATTGCAGATGTCATATCATGGGATTTTTCAGCTTCCCTAATTGCATTAGCCAATTCCTATAATAAACCCTCTTCTCATCCATCAGTCTATCTATATATTATCTATCTATAGTGTAATAAATGCAACAATAACTTTGCAGAAGCTACAGAAAGAGCACAGAAAAAAATGATTTAGTCTAAAAAGGTTCGTAAGTTGGACAAGAGAGATGAAAGGCATTAGAAACCAAAGAAGTAGCAAATGCAAATGCTTGCAGTGAATAAAACGGAATGGCTGGCATCTTCGGGGAGCTACATATATTCTAGCATTGCTAAAATGTGAAAAAAAAAAAAAAAGGCAATGAATTTGGAGAGGAAAACAGGGTCCAAGTTATAAAAGGCTTTGCCTGTAATCTTAAAAGATTCACAATTTATTCTGATATGAGGCAGAGTCATTTGATGGATTCTAAGCATAGAGTTAATATAATATTTTCATTTTATAAGGATCATAGTTAAGGCAGCATAGAGAACGGCTTGAATGGGGTAGAGACTATAAGTCAGAATATGATTGAAAAGGTTATAAATTATAAGTATGAATCTCTCCCCAAATGGCATCACCATCTCTTCTTGTTTTAACTTAGTTTTAAATACATACTAATCCTTTTTGTTTACTTATTTGTGTTTTTAAAATGTGGACGAGAAGAAAGAAGGAAAAATTATCTTGTCATGTTTGTTTATTTATTTATTTATCGTAAAAGGGCTAAGGTTGGGCTTGGAATCCAAATCAAACTAGAAGAAAAAGTAGCCAATGGAGTATCAAGTTCCCTTCAGGGACTCCAGCAATGGAGTATCCAAACTATTGTAGTTCAAAAGTCGATCTGTGATCATCTGATCAGTCAGTGACTTGTGATAATTCGACCTATGAAGTATTCATCCTGACGTTTAAACAAAGAGCTCACCATATCATCAGGTTCCAAAAAGTAATTAAAGTGACATTCTTATGCAGAAATGGATTTCTGAAAGACCCCCACCTCATGCTACTTTCTGTCCCAAATGAGTTCTCCAGGTAGGCAAGTCTACTCCATTGCTTGCCTTACCCTTGAAATTTGCTGCTATCCATTGAAGCATTTGTTTTCCTATGTTATTTGTAAAGTCATCCCCAGGGTGCCCTGATTTGGCGTCTTATCAGTTAGGCTTCATTTCTAAATGTTTCTCCTGGCTAGTCATGGCCTTCTTTCGAGTCATTATATTGCTATTGTGATTATCATATCAAATTAGTATAATGTTCAATAATATATATAATAATATAGTGATGCTATATAATATTTTAATGATACAATGTTTTGTGTTAGGTAGCTCTGGCATAAAGAAAAGAGCACAAGGTTTAAAATCAGACTTATCTGAGGTTTAGTATATACTGATTTCTTTTTAGTTGTATCATTTATGCAGAAAATACCGCTAAGTGTATTTTTCACATATAGATTGAGAATAGGAATACCTATCTCAGGGAAATTACGCCAGGGGAGCTGAGGAGCTTAGCATAGTACCTAGCACTCTTTAGTCATTCATAGGGTCATTTTACCTGAAACATTCCCCCAGTGGGATTTAAAAAAAAAAAAAAACTGGAAGCACTATGTTGAATGCTATGAGAAGAAAGCATCTGAATTATTACAGCAGTTAATACTCTACTGAATATTACTCTGTATTTAAATAATCTACCCTCAGTTTCAAGATTTAAACAAAAAAGAAACTATTTCACAAGTAATATCTTATTTATGTTCATGTTTTCAAGGCTTTACAAATACCTCATATTTTTTAAAACATAATTGTTGACTGCAAACAGGTGGTATTGTTGGCTATAGAATTATACCTTTTACATCATTATTTTTAGGACACTTGTTAGGAGGTTATATCACTAAATCATAGTGCAATGATAGGATAGGATTTTGAAAACATTCACTTATTTCCCGAATTGCAAAGATAAATGGGAGAATACTAAGCACATCTATTTGTTCACAGAGCAATACTTGACTTTGCTATGAGACTTGCAACTAGCAGTGAGGAAATGATGTGAATTTCAACTGAAAGAGGCCCTGGGAGATTACAAGAGAGGTAAACATGACAGAGAAACGCGAGCAAAAGATTTGCCAGTCAGCTGCATGCCTTTTTAAACCATTTCAGGAACATGACATATTTCCCTCTTCAAATTGGATTGTTTTGAAAACGTTAGGGGTCTCTCTCTCTCTTTTTCTAGCCTTTGTTTGAGCTCATCTTAAACTCTCCTCTTTGATATAAAATCTGTTTCGACTTCCTGTTAAGGGAGATTGGGAATTGAGAGCCAATGTATGGAAAATTCTGGCTATCAAAAAGAGAAGCTACAAATGGCCCCAGAGCCTTCCCAGCCCATAATGCTCAGGATGAGCATAAACAGGAAAGCAGCTTGGATGACAGAGACTGACTCACCGTGTGCGCCTGGGACTTGTTTTGCAGTTCACCTGGCAGGTGCAATTATGTCGGCAAAGAACGGGATAGAAAAATGACCTTTGAAGGTAGCTCTGGGGTGTGGGAGTTATATGTGGAAACCTTATTAGACATCGGAAGCAGAGCTTCTGAAATAATAATCCAAGTGTAAAATAGCACCTCTGCATAATTGTAGCATAATACAATAGTTTTGGCAGGAAAATTTGAAAGAGATACCAAATAAAATGTGAATTGAAACTTTACATTTCTACAGGAAGTTCATTTAACTCCCTGAGATTTTTTTCATTTAAAAATCCAAGAAGTTTGGTTTAATTTTAATTAACTGCATTTGATGCTAAGTTTTTTTTGGTGCATTGTATTAGTAAAGCCAAATATTTGGTTGACCTAATCAAACAATATATGTTGTATGTCTACTACACAAAATACACTGGATTAGGCAATATGATATTATAGAGGTAAAATACTTACTTATAAATTACTTATTTGTAAATTTTATTCATCTAGTTCCAAAATTTATTTTGCAGTAATACACATATCCTATTTCCTTAATAAAATAGAAATTATCCAAATTATATTGAAAGAAGAGGAATAATTTGTACCGATATCCTAGCAAATGTTAACTATTGTTTTTGAACATTACATTTTATTCTGATCTTTCTGACACATCTAAGGTAAAGACTGTAACAAATGATAATGTCACTTCCATGACTTGACTAAAGAAAACATACAAATTTTTCCGTAGAGGTAAGATTTTCTATGATAATTAGTTCTTAAAAGATTTTACTCTGTGTTGCCCTCTGGATAAGAACAAGAAGACGACAAATTCTCAAACCACGTATAATCCAGTGGCTGAATTGAGTAGTTAAGAGTGCAGAATCTACTCTAACTGCTCTACCAGTCCCATATTTCTGCTCTATAGCTTATAATTAATGTCTCTATGCTTTAGTTTTCTCCTTTGTAAAACAGAATACAATAATAATAATTTAATAATTACTGGTATTTGTAGAGTGCTCTCAATGTATTAGCTTTGCTTCTAAGTATTTTTATATATTAACTCATTTAATTCTCACAACAGTCTGTCGTGGTTAGAATGACCATTAATGCTCATTTTACAGTAAGAAAACTGAGGTGAAATTTGATTAATTAACACATATCACAGCTAGCAAGAGCTAGCAAAAGAGATTTTGGTAACTACTTCATGGCATTATTGCAACATTTATATGTTATGTGTTTAGGACAACGTTCAATATGTGGTAAACATTCAATAAATGTTAACTATTATTTTCATCATTATAAAGAGACGAAAGAAAAATCAACTTAGAGTACAATTCAATAATACAAAATACATCATACATTCTCATTTCCAATATACGGATACTAGTTGAGAAAGAAATTACACTGCTCACGATAGTAAACAAGAAGGTGACAGGACTTGGGCTAACCCTTGGTAACTGAATTGAATTTTGAAAGGCAAGACAAGGTGGTCATTGTAGAGAAGGAAAACAGAATGATCAAGGCTCAGGGGCAGAAAATCACAGAAGGTTCTTCAATGATAGAATGGCATAAAACATAAAGATGAGAATGTATTCCAGAGAAGCACAGATAACTTGAAATACCAAGTTAAAAGATTTATATGATTCTGAGGCAATAAGGAGCTCCTGAAGTTTGAACTAAAGTTGACAGTACATAAAAATAATCTAAGAAGATTAATTCAGTAAAGCATAGAATGACTATGGGTAGGGATTTGATAGCTGGGTATGTGGGTAAAATGAGGAAAATACAGCCAGATTGTATTATGATATAAGTACATGATATTCCCAAGGTTTAATGTGGTACCCTATGTCAGAGTTTTGTGGGAAGCTTATTTTTTGTTTTGATTTTACTTTTACATGTACAGTATTCATTTACTTTCTCATTTGTATTAGTAAAAGTCCCATAGGACATAGATGGCGTACTAATATTGGGGATAGTTTAATAAAAGGACTATTTAAAAAGGTGTGGGCAGGGTTAAGAAAAATTAGCAAGGAATTGTGTAGTACTCCAAGCTTAGACGCAACAAAGAACGTATATTTAGGCCTAAATTATGAAGGGAAATAGTTACTAGAACCTGGTTCAAATGGTTGTAGTTGAGAAGTGGACTGCCTACAGAAACAATGGTTCTCACTTGAGGGACACTGTCAACCCAAGGCCACTTGGAAGAGAGGAAGCTGGAAAAACAAGAATTCCAACCTCACTCCCTTCCCCTCACTATTATCTTGCCAGTGCCTTGCGTTGGCTAAGCCCAACCAGTAGCCAGACAATGTGGAGTCGGTGGATGTAGTTCATAAAGATAGAAAGTTGAGCCTCTTGTGACACAGAGTAGGATAATAAAAGGTGAGGAGTGGATCTGGAGGGGAAAGCAGAAAATATATAGCACAAATAAACCTCAAATTGAAATGGATATCCATCTTCTAGAATGGCAAAGATCACTGAGGTAGTAGCAATTTTAAAGCACGACTAGACCCTAAAAATTATCTAGTTTTCCTTTTCCTGCTCTTACTCCCATCTAGGAAATCAAGAAATCAAAACAAAGTCCTTCTGAAGGTTATAGCTTATCAGTCAGAGTGAAATGCAGGAAACAGAAAGAAGTCTAGTTAGTTCCCACAGAAAGGGATTTTGTAAAGAGAATTGGGTGTTTACAAAATTATTGGAAATGCTGGAGGACAGGGAGTTCAGGAATAGCTACAGGACTATTGAATTCAAGTATATGTGAATGATCATGTATCTAGAGCCACCACTACCATCAGCACTCAACACCTGTGAAGCAAACTTCAATCCTAGGTGCTAAAACTGACTCTCAAGTCTCACTGATTTTGCTTTTAGAATTATAAGTGAAGAAAAACGGGTTTCATTTCATTAACAACCTTCCAAATTTCAGGCAAACATATCCAGTTGGTAGAATGCAATCTCTATCCAGAATCATAACTACAAGAGAAACTTAGAAAGGTAGCATTTACATTTCCAGACTTAGAAATAAAGAGGCACCTAGATGGAGATGGATACTGTGAGCCATGCTACCACACCCAAAAATCACAGTTTGTACTAGGTGAGCTGAACCACCTATTACATTCCCACAAATGGAATTCCCAGAAACCAGAGAAAACTACATTAACACAATCAATATTAAATGATATTTCAAAGGGTTTCTTCTCAGGAGTATTTTAATTTACTAACAAAACATTGACTTTTATAAAGATCCTGGAATATAAGTGTTGCAGAGAATGCTATCAGGAGATATTATATGACAACAAAGAACCCCAGTTTTTGTGCCAGGAAACTCAATACAAAGACCAACGAATCTCAAAGTGCTTGCACGTTGATGTGTGGACCACATCTCTGGTTAGGCAACTCAAGCTGAAATTTTAACATAATGCTAAGCATTTAACTTATAATATCTAATTTAGTTCTTATAAAATTTCAATGTGGTTTGTATTATTCTTCCCATTTTACCTATTAGGAATGTAAAGCTCAGAAAAATGAAGTAATTTACTCAAATGTACACAGCTGGTAAGAGACAGGGTTAGAAATTAAGCCTAGTTTTTCTCTGGTGCCATACATAGCACTGTCTTATTTTTTTCTTGTTCTCAAAATTCTGTTTTTCTGTCAGGATACTGCTGGCCCAAAGGCACTGAGAAATCAGGATACCTGTAATAAATGTTACATTAAAGATGGTCTGCGAATTGAACAATGGCCACACCAAGAATCACTTCTCTTTTCAAACTGATTTCATATGTAGACTCTCTCCTAGTCTTCCCCACACAAGGCTCTTTCATTTTTAATGAGAAGGGATTCCCTTCTTTTATTCGTTCTTTTCCATAAGTTAATAATTTGATATTGGTTTCAATGTTTGGATGAGAAGATTGTGAAACCACCCACGTGCTTCATTTTTAATTTTATTTTGAGGGACCGTGGAATTGCAAAGTGAAAGAAATGATGTTGACAAATGTATGTATAAGAACCCTGAGCTGTCAGGCTATCCCCTTCTGGGCAGAGTAGCAGGTTGTTGGGGGTGTTGGTAGAATAGGTACAATTAAATTCAACAGAAATTTTTTTCACATTATAGAATTCAATTTCCAATGCCAAGCCGAATAAGCCACCCACAGTATTTAATATTTTCCATCTGTTCAACTCTAGAACTTTGACAACAGTGACAACTGATATATTAAAAAAGTGTTTAATATATTAATATGAATTACAAGTAATCTAGCGGTCAAGGGAAATTTTAAGGTAATATTAGCGATACTCCTAAGTGCATAATTTCATTACTGTTAGTACTAAGGACATTGCTTTTTCCTGCCCTTTAAACACTATATTTCTCTTTCATATCCTTTTTGTACAGTCTTGATATTTTGCTTTCATTTGAATGGTTGTATTACTTATGTATATTTTATTGTATATCCTTTCAACTCATCTTGATAGAATGTTCGATATTATAAGTGATTTATAACTTATTTAAATGAAGATGATTTGTAAACAAAATTTGGTATAACAAATATAACAAATGCAGAGCTGTGCCCAGAGAAATATTAACTCCATAAATTGTAGATAAAAGTGCTAATTGTATACTGTCTTTAAACTGAGAAAGAATGTTGATAGAATGTTTTGTACTTGTATCAGCTTTTGTATATTTACTTTTGGTATATTTACTTTTTAAAATAAACTTTCCATTTTAGAACAGTGTTATATTTACCGAGAAATTGCAAAGATAGTACAAAGAGTTTCCATGTATCAGCTTGGACTGTGTGCTCCATAACCTCTCATGGTTCTAGCTAGTCATTGCAGTATTAGGCTAGATGATGTCTAAGAATATTACATGTTCCTAAGTATGACTATTTCAGCTTCATCATATTAATTCTATCAGTATTCCTAAAGCTAACAATACCAGGGGCTTCTAACTTTCAAAATAAATATATAAAAAATGAAGAAAAATATAAGTATTCCTAATTTATTGTTTCTCTTAAGTTAAAGAAAGGTTCCATTTATGCCAAGCCACAGTGACAATTATAAGATCTGTCTGCTTTGATACTTGAATTTCTAGGAATGAAAGTCTCCATGTAAGTTAATGCCAAAGATTTAGTTTATAATCATTTCTTGTTAGTCCACTCTCTTCGTTTATGCAGCCTTTAAGTTAGTTATACACACTTCAGTTTCTGGTAGTTGCTATTTGATATGTGTGTGTTTGAAATACAAATGTGGTAGGATTTTTTAGGTTCTCAATAGTTCATTGTGGGAAAAGTTTTCGAACATTATGTTACATATTCCAGCTTTTAAAAATATTAGATAAACCTCTCTGAAATTCAGTACGACATGAATTTATTGAGCACCAGCTATATATTACCCAAGAATAAAATAAAATGGTGAAACTAGGGAAAATCTAGATCTCCATGGTGTCATCATAAATAAGCCAGAGAAAATCAGAACATTGTCTAGAATCTGGGTATGTATTTCTAAACATTATAAGATCACACCATCCACCCAGTTGAATGAATTTCTTCCTTGTTGGGCTATGCATCAAGGAAAATACAAACAGGACATCATAGACTCTGTGTGTGTGTGTGTGTGTGTGTGTGTACTAATGCACACTCAAGCACATTTATTTAGCCATTGGTATAAGCACATTTTCCAATTTATTTTAAAAATAATAATTTTATGAAATAATATGGTTATTATGAAGTTCTCACAGATAAGGAAACTAAGCCAAGAGCAGTAAGATGAATTTATCTGAGTTGTCAGAAGTAGTTTGTAATGGAGTCAGGCATTGTATCAATAAACATTTGACTCTAAAGCCAAAACAATTATTGCATATACTATAATAGTAATTTTTGAGAGAAAGGGAAAACAAGACTAATTTTTTTGCTTTTAATTTGCGAACTAACACAGTAAAGATACTCTTGACTTAGGAATGGAAGATAGCTAAAGCTCACGAAATAGAGCTCTATTTCCCTTTAAAGAGAGGAAATGTGTATATTACTAGGAAAATATGGGTAATGAAGTCTTGATTTATATTTAGATTTCAAAATTATTTACATAAAAAGAAACAGATTAACATTACTAATTTAAATTCTAAGTGGTGAGAATGAATATTTCCTATATTTTCTTATTTTTTCATTAAAAGCATAAGAAAGTCATTCTAAAATTGACAATTTGCAAAAATGGGTCATTAATAAAAGATATATTCAAATTATGATTGTCAGTAATCGGCCCTGTTTCCAGTCTCACATTTCCAATGAAGGAAACCAAGGAAGGTCCAGAGAGCCCACCTGACGTGTGGAAAGATTATTCAGTGCCTTAGCTCAGGAATAAAATTCAATCAGATATCTACAGATAGAAGATGTCAATAACTGTGACCTTGCTCATGGTTGCTAATTACTTCAATTTGAAAATTCAAAATATTTGTTTTGTCGTTTGTTTTGACTTTTCCTTAAATGCAATAAAAGGAGCCTGTAGATCTTTTCATGGACTAGGGAAATCTAACTCAATTTTGAAACAAGCTAATCCCTCTAGAAATCGAACGTAATTACCTTGAGGGTTGACCAGTTTATTTGTTGCTAATGGTTTTGGCCAAAGTTTCAAAGACATTTCCTAATACACAACTGTGAGTCAATGGGACTTTTGGTGTGGAGGAATAGATTTGATATGGTAGAGATGTTGATAAAGAAGTTAGATGGAAACTGGAGATTGACTGGCAGGGAAAAGGGACTTCAATGAGAGAGCCCTTTATTAATAAAATTCTCGTCATCATCACAAAAAAAAAAAAAAAAGCAAAAAAAACCACTGTTGACTGGATGATATTTGGTGAGTGGGACAAAAATGTAACTGTTCAAGTTCCAGAGACATGTTGGATCAGAACCTTCAGCAGCAACATACTTTTATGAGTTGAAGGTTTATGCCTTTGCCCTCAGGACATGTCCTAGTTTTGTCTTTATGTGAATAACAACTTCATACTTTCTATGCTGAGTTCTCACTTTAGTTGACCATTCGTAAGTGACACAAAATCATGTCATGAGTATTTTGCCACTCTATTGTCACTACTGACAGTGTGTTTACTATAACAGTGTAATGAGAGGGAACTCCAGGACACCTCTTAAGGTTGTGATGACCAGTGTCAGCTTTTCTAGTTTATATTTAGGGTTTACATTGAGGAAACTGCAGAAGTCCATGCAGAAATGAGAAATGAGTCTTTCTATGACATATAGAAGGGAAAACCATTGCTTTCTTTTTACAATGTGAATTTAAGCCATCATTAAGTAATCTTTTTGGTAGTCTCTGTTGAAAACAAGGTCTTTGATAGTACTAAAGGGGTATAACTAACAACTAAGTTTTTTCAAAAATCTAAAAAGTAGAAGCTTCAGACTTTTAGTTCCTTGAAGGAAAGCTTCTAAGTTAAATATAATTTAAAATAATGATACAGACAAATAAATTCAGGAGTAATTACATGTGCATGAATGTGGACCCTGCATTACCACTATCAAAGTTAAAACATGGGAAGGCTTTAAATTCTGGGATGAGCTGCTTGTGCTCCACTTTTTGCTCATCTAACTGCTTTCTGGCTCACTACAACTCGACTTTTTCTCTATGAACCTCTCCTTCCTCCAAACCAGTGAATCAATTCCCAGCTTCTCTCTCAACTAGACATAAACATGATTATATTTTATAGCATTTCATTTTGTTTTAACTGCTTATAATCTAAGAAACAGTCAGTAGTTGTATTAGACTCATAAGCTGGTGCACCAAATACTAATTTGTTACCACCTTCTCCTTCGCTTTTCTGTACTCAGAGGCTGGAAAGTCCAATAGTCAATTTTACAGTATCCCTTTATGCTGAGGTACATGCTGAAGTAAATATGATGAAAGGGCTTCCAGGCAAGCTATCACTTTTCTGATAAAAGGGACAGAGATATAGCTGTGTGTCCTTTATTCTGTTTTTCTTTTCCTTCCAGTCCAGAATATGGATGTGACTCTTGAAGGGTAAATGCATCTTATAAAATTAGATAATGTCTTGAGGATAGGCCTTTTATGACACAAGGGGAAATGTGTGACATCTAGGATTGCTTATTTTCAAATTTCCTATATCCCCATCAATTAATACTTTTTATTACTTGAAGCTTAACACATGCCTAACTGATATAATGACTAACTCTAGTACTACAAAATGTTAAAATAGTAAGGTACCTAAAATGGCCATTGAAGACAAAATGACAGCCTCTGTAAATATGCTTCCTTCCTTCCCTCCCACATCCCATTGGAACCACAGTTAAAATACTCAGAAGAGAAGACATACATAGAAGTTCTAACAATAAGAGGAAGGGATAAGCTAACATAAAGCAGAATTTGAGAATTTGAATAATTTCTGTGAGACTAAAAACAATTTATATTTCATTGAAAAACAAACGAGAATGGAGGAAATTGCAGCTCAACACCACAAAAGCATTATAGAGGTGGAAGTTATTTATTTATTTATTTATTTATTTATTTATTTTTTGAGATGGATTTTTACTCTTGTTGCCCAGGCTTGAGTGCAGTGGCACAATCTCAGCTCACTACAACCTCTGCCTCCTGGTTTCAAGCGATTCTCATGTGTCAGCCTCCCGAGTAGCTGTGACTACCGGCACGTGCCACCACACCCAGCTAATTTTTGTATGTTTAGTAGAAACAGGGTTTCACCATGTTGGCCAACTTCTTGATCTCCTGACCTTGTGATCCACCTGCCTCGGCCTCCCAAAGTGCTGGGATTACAGGCGTGAGCCACCGTGCCCAGCCAGTTATTCTTTTTCCCAGAACTGCATAGAGTTTCCAAGCTTGGAGAAGGTAGCTACAGATATTAAATGTTGACTCTGAATTCATAGTTGGCAAAATGAATTAAGAACTGTGCATAGACTAGTTGAGTCAGATTGCCAACTAGCAGCAATCTATGTATGTCGAAAAAACAGGAAGTAAAAAATTGGCTCTCCAAATATCTGACGTTTGTTCTGTAACAAGACATAGCAAGTGGTCCAAAATAGAGAGCGAGGATCAGCATTTTCTAAGAACTCCCTAGATTGTAAAGCTAGGCTTGAGAACTACTTGTCTACTAGGAAAGTGATACATAATTATATCATTTTATACTACAGTAGACTATTGATGTCAACAAATATCGGGTAGTATAAGACCCTCTTAAACTGCGAGCAAAAGGAAGGGTTCTCTAAACAAATAACATCTGGGCCGGGCACGGTGGTTCACACCTGTAATCCCAGCATTTTGGGAGGCCAAGGTGGGTGGATCACAAGGTCAGGAGATTGAGACCAGCCTGGCCAACATGGAGAAACCCCGTCTCTACTGAAATACAAAATAGTTAGCTGGGCATGGTGGTGCGTGCCTGTAGTCCCAGCTATTCGGGAGACTGAGGCAGGGGAATCACTTGACCTGGAAGGCAGAGACTGCAGTGAGCCGAGATCATGCCATTGCACTCCAATGGCACTCCAGCCTCGCGACTGAGCAAGACTCTTGTCTCAAAAAAAAAAAAAAAAAAAGAAAAGAAAAGAAAAAAAGGAACATCTGAGCAGTCTCCAATTATGCCACTCTCCCATTCTTCCATGACTTCATGTCATCCTCTTGTAAACTGAAAGGGAATTAGGAGTGAAAGAAAGAGGTTCTCGGCAAAATAATATATTTTAAGTGATACAAAGCTTAAAACAGTGTGGCATGGATGAATAACCACCAGGATTTGGGTATGGCTGGGGCATGTGGTATGTAAATGAAATGATAGGAAACATTATCAGAGAAGCAAATGAAGTCTAGATTGTAAGGGACATTTGGGGGACTATAGAAGATTTTTTTTCATGGGAGTGACATAACTGGGTTTGAATTTTAGAGATAACACCATAAATACAGCATGAAAGACAGTGAGCTCTAAGGCAACGAAAGATGGGGGCTTTTGCAAATGATCATACAAGAAATAAAACGGCCTTAAGTAGAACAATTAGAGTGAAAAGATGATAAATTCCAACCAATTAATTTAAGAGGACAAATTCACTAGATTTTATAACATAATTAAATGTGAATGGGTGAAATTATCAAAAGCAGCAGGGAGCCTATCAGAGAAGATGAGGATAAAACTATTTCAGTAAAATAATTTTAAATTATGTTTTGAAAACAATGAGTTTGAGATGCCCATGGAAAATTCTTAGACACTGATTATCTGAATTTTCCTCTTCTCTTGAAAGAATAAAGGGTTGCCTTCTTCAATCTCTACTGGTTGTTCAGCATGGAGATTGTCTTTTGTTTATAATTCAGAGAAGTTTACCAACAGCTGAGGAAATTTCACAATCACTTTTCCTTTAGTCTTTGGTCATTTTTGACACATGACTCCACCTGTTGACCATATTGTAGTGAGGTTCAATTTCATAAATCCCACAGTCAACTTCCTCTTATCTAAGCTGACTTCAAACAGATCAGATCAGCAAAGGCGTGTTTTGAGAGGTAAAGGAGTTTACTCTTTGGTCCAAAAACATCAACTGTTCCCTTATTATCATACTTTTTTATTTAAGCATCTGAAGCCAACTTTTAAGACATAAATGCCTCCTGGTATAATGTAACTCATTAAATCACCATTAACCATGAATGCTTTGTGTATAAAATAGTTTGCCAGTTTAACCAGAGGGTAGGTTCCAAGGCTCTGCGACTCAGGAAAATAAAGTTCTACTTAGTGTGGATGGTGGTAAAGTTGTTTATCTGTTAGAAATCCATTTTAGCCAAAGGTAATGGAATATCCTACTAATGATAGCTTAAACAACTGGGGGTTTATTGATTTCACATAATAAGAAAACTGGAGGTAGGTGGCTGCTAGCATTGACTCAGCTGTTCAACAGTTTCATCAAGGCTCACTGTCATCCTATGTGGGTTGACTTTTCACTCTTAACTTATTGTACAACACTCAGAAGATGGCTGCCCCAGCTCCAGGACAAAGGCAGAAATTGAGGAAAAAGGAGGAACCTGGGCTAGAAAGTTAGAAAAAGTTTTAAAAGATTTTTGTTTTCCCAAAAAAACTATGTTGGAAAATAAAATATTTCCCAGATAACTTCTAAAAATGTCCTCCTACATTTTCATTGCCCAGAAGTTGCAGTTGCCCCTAACTTTGCAAATATCAGTAATTTCAGGTTATTACTTGAATAAATTCTGGATCTGTTGATAGGTAAATGGGGTACATGGAATTCCTGTTGGCTAAAAATATTTCCTCTGAGTAGTTGGGTCTTCTGGAGACATTGTAAGAAAAACTATTTTCCTCTTCATAGGTTTTCATTTCATTTTGTTTTAGTCAAGGAAAAGAATTTAAGTATTGAGGCCAGGAAATGTAGTAATTGCTTTCCATGGGGGTACAGTTTGAAGGTGTAGAAGGACAGATTTTGTGTTTTCTTATTGGTATTGGTTTCTAAAATGTATATCCTACTCTAACTTGTGTATTCTAGATGCATACTATAGCCATGTATACAGTTCTGCACTCTTTGAAGCAATGGAAGATTAATTCATGATCAAAATATGATGCTTAAGGGTTAAATGGGCAGGGCTACAATTTGGAAAAATAAGAGACTTTGCATAAAAATGGGTGGGAGCTAATAGTGGCTGAAAAATCCAAATGGAAAATACACCTAGGACCTTACATAGTTCAGCTCTTACTGAGGGGAACAAAGTCCTCTTTATACCTAATCCTAGGAACAAGAGGTGGTAAAGGACAGAAAGTATGAGTATTGCTTAAACAGTGGCCTTTTCCCTATAATCAGGGTAAGAAGTCAAAAATGTCAGTACAGACTAGAGTGCACTAATCAGCACCCCCCATCCCCATTCAACACTGAAAGAATGATGACAGTTGACTGCTTTCTAAACCATAAAGCTTAGGTCAAGGTATCTTGTATCAGACATTGCTGCTCTGGCAGCATTATTTCCATTTATTACTATGATTTTGCATTATTTATTTCCATTATTATTTCCACTATTACTGTCTTTTTGAGTCACCAGTCAGCTATAGCTAGGCTTAGAAGAAACTATGTACTATTAATTTTAAAAGCTGAAAATCAATGATCTAGGCAAATAGCTTGATAACTTAGAAAAACTGCAAATTAAACCCCAAAAAATTAAATTAAGGAAACAGCGTAAATTAATAAAATAGAAAATAAATGCACAATAAAGAAGACACAGAAAATCCATAGTTGGTTTTTTGAAAATATATTACAATTGACAAATCACTCTATATGGACAAAGAAGCTGTTTCTGTATTGGAGGCAGCACTTGAAGGATTCACGAGATTTAAAATGTTTTTTTAACATCAGGGTCATGGGAAGCTTAGTAATTTTCCATAATGTCTTATTACAGCACAAGAAACAAAATATGGCCCTACTACCAAAGAGTTGAGTTTCATTTCTGGCATCTCAGTTTCCCTTCTTTCTGATCTGTCTGTTGTTTTAATTGTCAAATCAGTTCTGGACATAATTGAGTCTTAGCCTAATGGGCTTTTTTGAAGTCTGCACTTTACCTTGCATGGTCAGGGTATTACATCAGACTCAAATAAACATGCTACTCAATGGAAAACAATGGCAACTGGGCAGAATGTATACCTACCTGCTTTATTAGACTCTATTATCTTATGGCTGTGGTATCTAGGTTGATTTAACCTAATTCAAACAAAGGGAAGTGTTTATGCTCCTAAATGAAGTTGGAGTAATGACGTTGTTAACTAAAGGGTGGAAATTTAGAAGATAAAATAATACATTGGTCATGATGGAGGTTTCTGAGTAAGCTTCATGTAGACAGACACTAGAAAAAGGAAACTAAAATGTACTCTGCTCTTAAGAAGCAAGGCCAGTGAATGTTATATTCATTATTACCTTGAAAAATACCCAACTCACAGAGTTTTATTAAATTCTTGATGCAGTGGAAGATTAACCATTCTTTTGAAAAAGTGCTTGTGCAGTTTGCACATAATGAATGATGCCTCAGAGACAGCCATTCTTCCACCTTTAGGGTCAGCTAACTGTCTTCAGATTTCTGACTTGCTTAGGCATGTGAAAAGAAAGAAGGTGTCATGATAAAGACAGCTAAAATTCCAATTATAAAGGGAGATTATCAACTGCATGACCTGAGATAGAACAAGGAAAGGTTGTAAAAAAGTTGAGGCAGGATTTTTGCCTTAATCATCTCTGTATCATGTTGTAGAAAACACATGATTTGTTTTTCTTTTAACCAAACTGAACTGAATTAAATTGGATTGAACTGAATGAGGCTCTGGATCATGAGAGACAGTCTAAAAGAAAAGTCAGACCTTTGAAAATACACCAAGTGTGAAATGAGCCAGGGGAGAAAGTGATACATAGGAAAATAGTGACACAAACTGGCCCATGACCAAACTGCCCTACTGCAAAAGGCATAAAAATCAATGGAGGAAGAATGGATAGGATGGAAGAGGAAGACAGTATGCAGCGATCGTGTAAGCAGAAATAGATAGCATGCCTGTTTATTTCTGCTTATGTGATCTCTGCATACTGCAACTATCCTGTTTTCTAGCTGCAGTGGGCGTGTACATGGTTAGGGCTCAACTAATATTAGCTGCTTTCTTTTCCTGTTCTTTTTCCAATCAGTAGTAAAATCATGGTTTTAAGTAAGTAGTAATTGAATACTATGCGTCGGGCGAGGTTAAGTTCCCCCCATCTGAGGGACAGACTTAACACCTGACCCATCTTTCAGCTGAGAAAGCCTTGACACTGGAATTAGATTTCCCAGGGAAGTAAATGTCCAATTCTGTCTCTGAAAGTAGAGTCCCAACTGCAATAGGGAAGCTTTAAGAAACAAGTGCCATTGCCTCATTCCCCTTGGTAGTAAGGCAAGACAACAGCAATCTGTGGGGAGAATAGAAATTCATTCGGACTCATGACTTTACATTACATTGTGTTTTCCCTCTTGGGGAGGAAGTTCGGAATGCATAGCAAGTCTGAGGCAAAGCAGCTTGCTTGCCTCATAATGTGATACAAAGTGGGTAAGAGTAAGGAGTCTTGAGAAATGAGTCAGAAGAAGATATTACTCTTTTGGTTTTGAGTTGCGGAAGCTCTGCTGGCATCCACTGCCTGCAAAGCTGTTTCCGTCCCAGATAGAGGTGAGATACATGAATGTGGAGGAGGATACAAAACACAGCATGGCATTGGTACTAATCTGATCAATTAATTTGGTAAAGGGTGCCATCTGACTCTAGAGCTGTCCGGCAGGAAATGTGTAAAAGCCCCACAGTGAAAACATGATTTCTGTTAATCGCCTGCTTTCATCATGCTGATCCCTTGAGGCAGCCATGCTGGCTTATGAAAGGCTTGTCACTGGCTCAACTGCTGCCTAATGTCTTCCTGGGAGGAATCTGGGCCTCAGATTTACCTAAAGTATGAAACACCATTAACTGCTCTCTTCTCTTATTAATCCAGTGTGTGACTGGGAGTCAGGGTTTTCTGATATTTCCCCTTATGTTGTCAGTTAGTCCTTGGCTACTCAACATATGTGTCTGTCAGTCTCCTACTCTAACAATAATCATGCTTGAAAATCAAAAAAAGAATGTGTAACCTTGGGAATGGGCCACATTGCTATTCATTACTTGCTTGAACTGAAAAAAAAATGCAAACAAGAATTACTCTTCATAAACTTGGTTTAATTCTTGTGAGCAAGTTTGTGAGTCATTTTATGAATGGCTCCCGCTTCAAATTAGGGTTCCTGTTTCCGCTTCCAATGAGCCTCTAGTATTACATCTAATATTGTTTCCTCTCAGCAATTGAAATGTACATCCCTGCTGGGTTGGTAAGAATAGAATTTCTTTCCGGAATTCTTTCTTCTTTCTGAATTGCTTCATTTTACTTCCCCCAAAACTAAAATAAAGTAGTTTGTACTTAAGATCAGACAAAATTAACCTCATGGCTTGTTCTCCTTTCAGTTCACAACCTGACTGCTTGGCAAAGAAGGCTGCTTTCACTCAGGCTCCACTTCCTGACCTCTCCTCACCTCTTTTGGGCAGGAAATAACTGGCTTCCAAGGGTGGCAAATGAACTCAAGGGACTTGAGAGCTCACCTCTTTGGAGATGGATATAGATGAAAGGCTATGACAGAGCGATAGGGTAGCACAGTAGTATAGCCCTGTGCTATAAAGAAATAGGGTGGCACATGTGGCACAGGTACCACAGGGCTATGCCACCTGGGCCACGTGTGCTGGCCACAAAGCACCCTAGGGCTTTGTCCCTGGAAGAGGCTTCACTGTCCTTACGTCTATCTACAGAGACCAGCAACTATGTAAGTTAGGCTATCGCATGCTCCAAAATCCCGTTTCTGTGTTGCGTATACCAAGCAACATCTATAAAGCTCTTCTCACCTTCATTATTTTCAAAGGGAAGGCTTCCATCATGTTAATAAAATGTATTTGTTGCTTTCTGTGTACATGGTAGACATTATTTAAAAAAAAAAAAAAAAAAGATCTCTCCTGCTGAAGCTGGGTATAGATGGTGTTTGGGAAAGGTAGTGTCAATTGATTAGCTTTGTTATACACAAAAAAACACCAATAACCAAGAAAAACAACTCCAAAACACTAACTTTACCCTGATCTGGACATGATGTACCCAAGTCCTCTAGGGTTGATATTTGGGTGGCAGGTAAGAGGCTGAAATTTAATGGGGTGAAGCATGCCATCCACGAGGGAATTTTGGGCTACATTTCTATTGCGCCATTAGGCAGGGGAGGCAGTAGAGAGATAAGAAAACAGGTCTTATAAAAATAACAATCAATAATTATCGTCATGTATTAAATTTTAAAATTAATTGAAATTGTGCTATAGCAACAGAAACATTTATGTTTCCATCAATTCTACTGTTATCACATGCGCTAGATGGGAAAAGAAAAGGATGCAGCAAGGAGAGATTATAATCAGGAAGGCAAAATCTTCCTAGAAATATACAACATCCTTCCACTTATATATTTCTGGGCAGAATTGTGTCGCATGACCAGCCCTAAGTGCTAAGAAAGCTAGGAAATCCTGTTATTTAAAAGCTAATACATAGGTGCCGTAAACAATAACAGATTCTGTTATTAAGACAGGGAAGACAGATTTTAGGTGAGTAACTATGTCTAACACAGTCCTGTTAGTACACACTTTCATAATATATTTTTATCATAGAATTTACCATAGATAAAATTATATATTTGCTAATATGAATACTATCTTTACCAGCAGATTGTGAGCTCAGAGAGGGCTGAGTATATGTGTGGTTTTTGTTGACCATTTTATCTCAAGGAACCAGCTCAGTGTCTGTAATGTAATAGACATTTTGCACATTTAGTAAACAATGAATAAATTCCCACCACACTTTTCTAATTCAGGAAAGCAATATATTCTACCAAGTTTACTACATTTCTTCCTAACATCTCAATTAGTCTTCCTGCTTTCACTCTACTGGCTGAGTGATCCCTCTAAATAGTTTGCAATCAAGTTAAATCATTCATTGTTCACCATTATCTTCAGGATAAAGTTTCAGTTTCTGAGCATGATTTACAAAAACCTAATGACCTCTTACCATATATCTTTCCTGCTTCATTGTTTAACACTCCTTGCTTCTCATTTAATTTCTGTAGTAACTATTTTTCAGTATCTCAAAGGAACTCTTTTTCATTTAAGTTATAATTTACATAAAGTAAAATTAACCTTTTACCATGTACAATTTATAGCTTTGATGAGTACGGAAGGCTACCAACATTAGCAATATATAGAACATTTCCATCACCCCAAAATTCCCTCATGACCTTTTGTAGTCAGCCCCTCCCCCTACCTGCAGTCCCTGAAAAGCAATGATCAGTTTTTTGTTCCTATGGTTTTCTTTATTCCAGAAAGAGAGATACATAGAATCAAACAGCCTGGAACCTTTTGAATACAGATACATTTATTTAGCATAATACTTCTGAGATTTATCCATGTCAGTGTTTGTATCAGTAATGTGTTCCAGTTTATTGCTGAGTAGTGTGCCATTGTATGGATGTACCACAGTTTTTCCATTCACAGGTAAGGAACCATTGTTTCCAGTTTGGGGTGATTATGAGTAATGCCACCCTAAATATCCACATAAGGGTTTTACTGTGAACATAAGTTATTTCACCTTAAAGTGAGAATACTTGATTATATGCTAAGTGTATAGTTAACTTTGTAAGAAATCACCAACTGTTTTCCAAAGTGGCTATACCATTTTGCTTTTCATATATATTTATATATTTATTTATATATTTATATATATTTATTTTTATTTATTTTTTGAGACGGAGTCTCTGTCTCCCAGGCTGGAGTGCAGTGGCGCAATCTCGGCTCACTGCACGCTCCACCTCCTAGGTTCACACCATTCTCCTGCCTCAGCTTCCCGAGTAGCTGGGACTACAGGCACCTGCCGCCATGCCTGGCTGATTTTTTGTATTTTTAGAGGAGACGGGGTTTCACCGTGTTAGTCAGAGTGGTCTCGATCTCCTGACCTCGTGATCCGCCAGCCTCAGTCTCCCAAAGTGCTGGGATTACAGGTGTGAGCCACCGCACCCAGCCTATATTCTCTTTTAATGCTGTTCCTTTCCTGTCTCCCTATTTGCTCCACTCATGCTTACTTGTACTTATATTTTAGTTTTCAGTTTAGCGATTGCATCCTTGGGAAAGTCGTTCCTGATGCTAGGTCTGAATTGATGTATCTCCTGTGTTCTGTCATACTATTGTGTATCTTTTCCATTAATGTTGCACAATATAGCAGAATGCAAAAATAAGCCTATTTTAGTCTCAATTTGAGCAGAACTTGAAAGATAACTGCTGCTGCCTACTCTAATATTCCAAAGGCATTGCTACACTATCATTGTAGAAATTAACAAAGGAGGTAAACCATATCTTTGTTTTCAACCTTAGCTTAGCACCCATTCAAGGATAAGAGAATTAACGTTAAGTCTGAGAGAAAAAAATTGTTTGGAAAAACAATTTGCAATAAGACTATAAATCATTTTTCATGGAGCAAGGAGGGGGTGTTTCCATGTCCCTTCAAGACCAATGAGAGACGATTTCCATAAGACCACTTGGTCATCTGGATCTGTGTTCACTAGTGTCTACAGGGGTACCTCAACTGATGCCAAATTCTTTCCTAGAAAACCCTAAAATTGTGAGATTTGGACTCAGTAGCTACTCTGAAAGAGGGAAAAGGAAAGGTTACTCTATTGGGGAAGTTAAGGATATCTAGAATTTTAAGGGGAAAGAATATATACTTCTTATGGACCAAATATGGAGTATATAATAGTCTTCCTATACCCATTTGAAAAAAGAATTGAAATAAATGTAATGCCTGGAAAAGTAATGGGATCTCCAACAGAGAGTCTTTGTCAAGTGGACTTTCAGTAACTAAATGCCTCCCAGAAGGAAGAAAGGTGTAAGATCCCCAATGGCAGTCATATTCCCATAGCCCACAAATGCCTTTCAGAAAAAAGCAAATGCAGGCTATGCCAGTAATGTTGAATCTTCCTCCCATTTGCCTCTTCTCCCTCAGAAAAAAACGTCAAATCAGAAGAGCTAGTAATATCCGTTGAGTGAAAGGGGAAGGGTAGAAGTGCTAGCGGGAAAATTAGAGGAGAAGAACTAAAAATAATTTATCTCCTATATTTTGAAATTCAGCTTGTGGTCAATTATTTACCATTATAAGTGATGGTACAAACATACATTTTGTTGTATAGATCTTTGTCCAGATTTCCTATAATTTTCTGAGACAGCACTCCTAGATTAGAATAATTGTAACTGGAGGCCCTAACAGTTTTGAGGCTCTGGAAATATATTTATGTTATAATTCAGAAAGGTTTACAGTTTGTTTCCACTAGTAATTTATAAGGGTATCTACCTCAACTTACCCTCTCCAAAAAGCATTATAATAGTTTTAAGAAAAAAAGTCTGTTAAATTTTTAAATGCAAAGAGGGATACTATTGTTTTAACTCCAATTATTAATAGGATTAGATTTTGTTGTGTCCTTATTTTCCTCCTACATTTCCTCTGGATTACTTACTGGTTAATAACTGCTAATGTAATTTCTCATGCAGAAAACTATATCTTTACATAGATGAGTTAAGGCAAGAAATGTACTCCTTGATCTTTCTAGACTCCTCAATATCCTATATATTTATTTCTGAGAAAATTGTGTTTTGAAACACAAACAATTGTGCTATCCTATCAATCTTTCTTTAATGCATAGCTCCCCTCCTTCCTAATCCAGAAAATCAACCAATTAATGTGTTGGAGAATAACAGAGAAGAAAAAAAAAAAGATGATGCTTTTGTATGGTAGCACTTTCTGTCACTTGGAAATGCATCTTAAATGTTTCAAAGAACATTAGCATGTGTATGTGAATGGGTATCCCAGGAGAGAGCGAGGAGAGCAAGAAGGGAGGAGAATATGTGGATGTTCATCTGGGTTTTATTGGGGTAGAGGATGGAAGACAATTATTCCTTCAATATTTCTATCCCTAATTCTATCCATAATTCTTCAATTATGGCATTTCAGGGAGTGTAAAGAGGTGAAACAAACCCAGAATTCTAATTTCAGACATGATCTATTTTCTGAGATGGCTAATAGAAGAAACTACAATTTTCTTACATCTGATTGAATGAGAAAATAAAATAGGTTTATATGGATTTAGTAGGACCTAAAGTATGGGGTGAGGGATAAGAAGGAGCATATATTTTAGAATCTTTTCTTCTCTATAGGGTCAAATCATTGCAACAAACATCGCCCCGACTCAGAGACATTCAGTGAAGAACAAAATTAAAATAGCTAGCAAAAACCACATTTATCCAGTGCTTACTTTGTCCCAGACACTGGTAAACAATTGTTTCACGCACATTGTCTTATTTTATCCTATCTCAAGTTTATGAGGTTAGCATAATTATTATGCTAAGTTTATAGAAGAGTAAACTGAAATTTAGAGATGGTTACTTATGCAATATCACACAACTAATAAGGGCAAAGCTGGGATTTATAGCAAGAATATTTTTAATTCCACAGCCCATGATTCCAAACTCTTGGGCACACATTATCCAGTCTGGGTCTCACCAGGCTCAGGTAGCTTCACCTTGCCTTGTTCTTCTCCAAATACCCCAAACCCCACTGCTTCTTGTGGAACGTTTCTGTATTTTGTCATTTATTTTTATCAGGGCTACCTACATAATTTGAGGGACCAATGTAAAATGAAAATGAAGGTCTCCAGTCAGGGTTGGGGAAGTAAATCTTCCCTTGCCACACTGCTACTCCAACCCAAAGCAGATGAGTGACCTCTAAGGTATTGCAACTTCTCCATCAAGAGACACTTGGTACCTGGAAGAATGGTGGACAAGAGCCTCTACTAAGTTTCCTGCTGAAGGAGCCATGACATTGTCAGGGAAGATTGAGGATGACTGCCTCCTTGCTTTCCTCGGAGATGCAGTAGGGTATACGCCTAAATTTGATTCTCTTGTACCCATACTCAGGCCCCTGCCAAGAGCAAAAGCTGGCATGAAATACAGGCTTTCTCCCCAATTAATGTGACTGAGACACCCACATAGGAGATGGGGAGGAAGTAGGGGAACTTGCAAGGGGAAGCTAGGTAGAGTCCAAGGCAACATAGGGTGGAGAATGGGTGATCAAGAAGCCATCTCAGAAAAAAAAAAAAAAAAAAAAAAAAGAAAGAAAAAAGAAAAAAAGGGTAAACAGGAATATAAGTTACGTTAAGTATATCCTCCATTGTCCTATCAGATTTCACTTATAAAACATAAGTTAAAAAATGAAATTAAGAATTTCAAGGTAACAATTGCAAATAATTAGATCCCAAGAGTGGGGTTCTTTGAGCATGGCAGCCTATATGGTTGTGTATATAACTGTGTGGTTATAGCCTATGAAGCTGTGTGGTTTTTTTTTTTTTTTTTAATCTCAATTTAGTCAGGGAGGGGATGAGAAAGGGTGATTTGTTTAAAACGTCTGTGTAAATCTTGTGCAGATCTGTTGCTTTGGTGGCAAAAGAGTGTAATGGTTAAAAATCTGAGTTTAGATTTATATAGACATAGGTTCAAATCCCAGCTCTTCATACTAGATAATTTGAAAAAAGATTTTAAGCTCTCAAATTCGATGTCTTCTGTTTTAAAAATGTAATAAAACAGATTTTAAAATTTTGAATAGGTTGAAAATGTAATTCATGTAAAACATTCAACACAGACCCTGTCACATACTTTTGTAGTGAATAAATGTTCTCAACTATTAATATTTGTGATACATTTGAATTTGGAGATTTAAGTAAAATTTTAGTCAGCAAAAAATACTTGTTTCCTGGTTCATGTATTACCTTAGAGATACATCTCAAAATCCTGAAAAATTTAATCACATAGCAAAAAAAAAAAAAAAAAAAAAAAGCATTGATAAATAACTAAGTACCAGTCACTCAAGTATGTTATATTTATTCTTATTCTGTTTCCATAGCAACTTTTGAGCATCATCAAGCCATTTTATAGATGAAGAAACTGAAGCTGAAGAAGGTTAAGCAAATTCCCAAGATTTAATAGCTGATGAGATAACTAAGATCCAATCTCCAGTCTGTCTGACTATGAAGTCTGTGTTTATAACCCCTGTGTCATATTGTTTAGATGCATTTCGACCTGGTTTACATTTAAAATGTTAATAAATAATCATACTGGGGACCCAGCCTAGATTATTTTAATCAGAATATGAAACTTCAGAGCCTGAGGTTAAAAAATATTTTTAATGTGATTTAGGTGATTGTTATGTGCATCCAGGGTTAAGAACTAACTGGTGTAGATGTTATAATGCACCTGGGAAGCTCTTACTTTTAAGATATTTTGGGTTAGGTCATATAGCAAGCCATTTTGAATTCATGAATAACAATGGAAACTCCATCTATTTTTTTTTTAACCCCAAGAATGTTTTAAGACAAACACCAAAGAAGATTCGTTGTAAGAAAGCAAAGGTATTCTTTTTTGCACAGGAAGAAAGAGTTGTTATCGTCATGACCTTGAATAATCTTTTATAGATGGGTGTGGGAGTATGATTTATTTTCTCAAACTCAGAGAAGTAAAAGCATCTGTGTACTGACCTGAAAGAATGTGTGGAAAACATAGGATGAGGAGAAGAATTACTACATAGCTTGGATCAGAAATGTCAAGGCGGGCGGACGTGGGATGGTGGAAAAGGAGTGTGTCATGAATACATCCTAAGTGGGCCCCTCCTTCACATTTGTTAGCATCATTTATAATAGGATGAATAATAGTGTTAAGATGTATGCTCCATGATGTGCCCCCTTATCCAAACAAATACAAAGCAGCTTCAATAAAAATATTAACCAAGGTCAGCATATGCAAACTAGAGTGCTAGTGATTTCAGCCCCAGTCCCAACAGGAGGGCAATTCATAGAAATAACTGCCTCAGTTCCCCAACTTTATTCTGAAGATGAAGACTTATAAACAAGGCATTGATTCTTCCAATCATTATACCCATTAATTCTATTTTCTAGGGTCACTTTCTGGAAGGGAATTAAATTAAGGGACTGATGTTGTGTGCAAAGAGATATGGGCTGTGGCTACAAAAGGATGCTTTGACCAATTTAAACAGGTAAAAATATGACAAAATTATGTCAAAGGCCACCAAGCTCAAGAAAGCCTTACTATAAAATAGCCACCATTATGTAATTTGTGTATCCCCAAGTTAAAGGAAAAACTCAAATGATTAGTGTTAGTGAACTAAAGATCAGTCTCCATAGATATTGGTGATAGATATTAGTGTAAACTGTCTACTTTGTTTTGAAAAAGAATATCTTCATGATGTTAAACAAAACTATCAAGGACACTAGAACTTTTCTCTAACAGCATCAAAATAGTGGCCTAATTCATGATAATGTGGAAGGAACCATGATGTGGTAAAAAGAATATAGGTTTTTGACTCAGAATTGTTTGAATTCAATTTTGGTTTCTACTAAAAATCTATTCTTGGGCAAGTAACTTAGTGTATTAGAACCTAATATTTTTTATCTGTGAAATGAGAATAATATTTACCATTTAGGTTTATTCTGAGGTTTATAGATAATATCTGTGAAACAGCAAGTACAATATACCTAGAAATTATTCCATCGATAATGATCATTATTCTATTATATTTTCATTGTTGAAAGTGAACTCACTCTCCTAACATCTTGTCAAGAACCTGTGCTTTCATATCCTGGAACTCAGCCATGCATTTCCCTGTTTCTCTCAGAATAAAACATTACTGGCCTAGAGAGTAGCCCTGAAATTAAACCTACTCACCAGAAAAGCACAGATTCTGGGGAAATTGGCCAAACGACGGGACTTAAGTGAGAGTTTCTGCTGGCAGAAAAAGTCTAGTACCCAAGAAACATAGCAATAACTAGGCACAATTCATATGAGTTATCAGGAACCATCTTAGAACAGTAGGGTAGGTCAGCACATAGGAAAGCTTATACACAGCAGCTCATCAAGGCTATTGCCTTGCTGCCTTCTACTTAAGGGAATTCTAGATAAGGCATATCATAGTTTGAGGTCTACTTCTAGAAAGGAACTTCTAGTTAAAGGAAGGGTTCCACATACTAGGGAATCCAGGTCCTAAGCAAATCAGCAAACCAGGTTCATAAGGGTAAAAACCCTAAGAGTGTTGGCATCCATCTCCACTTGATTGATGAAAAAGCCATAACTCAGTATGGACAAGTAAATTCCTCAAAGCAAAGCAAGCAGTGAGCTCCAACCTGATATCCAAATTCAAATATATCTGAGTTTAAAAGAATTAGCTGAACCAAGGTAGAGTGTACTACTGATGAAAAAATAAAAAGTAGAAAACAAAAACTTCGGCTTCAGTTCAGATTGGTTCTGACAACAGATGGCAAGTTTAAACCTGCATCTTATCATCAAATAGCTCTTGCTGTGGGAAACCTGATCCTAAAAGCCTGATATGGATGACAGTCTGTTGTCTAATACAAAGGACTTTAAAATCAAGCAGCAACACCTTCTTGTTCAGACCATCACTAGTGGTTTTCATAATTTCCTCTCTGTGACCATTGTTAAGGACCTCTGGAATCTCATGGAATCTATTGGAATTGTATTTGTATATTTTGTAGGACTATTGTACAATCATCATGGTCACTATATTTCTCACCACAATATTTCATAAAGGAATTGTCCTGACTTAATGATTAGGGAAGATTTAATGATTGGTATCATCCACCAGATTGCTTCCTTTTCAACATATTATAAATTGTTTGTTGACATCTGTATTGTCAAGAGCGTTTTGTAGTTAGTGTTGCTGGGGTTTCTAAGCCTTATTTGGAGGATTGCTAGAAATATTTCCCTCCCCATCTCACTGTAATTAAATTACATGGCATATTTGGCTGTTCTGTATACATTCAGGTGCATGTGCAGACGTCCAGAAGGAAAAGGCTACAGACTCTTCTAATTGTTCTACTGGGAAATGTCAGAGAGGTGCTCAGTTCCCTTATAGATTTGAAAAGGAGTTTAGTCTTCATTTTGTGAAGTTTGGGGACAGGACATGTTTAAAGGGAGAGAAACAGCCTTTCTTACCTCTTCTTCATAATTATTTTTTTTAAAAAAAAAAACTTTTGTGGGATTATGGAAGAGATAGTTGGGTTGAAAACCAAAACCTCATACCTGTTAAGCAGAAAACTTTCAATAAACAATAAGAATAAATTCTCTGCAAATATTTTGTAACAATACTTCTGTTCCATGGGAATATTCATTTGTTATATTTACTGTTCTCTTTTCTGTCTTTTTTCAGATGTGTAATTCTCATTCTCCCTGACATGTCCTTGAAGAAGTCCCAAGAAAATAAAAATTATTGTAATTTAAGTAAGCCCCACCATAAAGAACCTTTCCTTTGATATCTCTCCCAAACTCTTCCTATCCTTCTGGTAGCCTGAAAGACTTAAACACGTATAACAAAACACTTAACTTTCCATCTCAGGGGAATACATAATGGAGACTCTACTTGAACAGGCCAACTGAAAAGCAATTAAAATAAAAACAAAAAACCTTACTTTCTAAATGGTATATGAACGGAGGTAAGATGGCACTTCCCACCAAACAAATAATTTTACAGAGTAATTGAGTCCTTGTCGATTTCTTTTAGGAAAATATGTTTTCTGCATTTAAAAACATATTAAAGATAGCTGTCCTCAGTGGTATTCAGCATTAGCAGTTAAGCAGTTTACAGGAGATACATTTTCTACTTTGAGTGCATAGAATGGTAAATTAGTGAAGACCTCTTGAAATTACTGAGACTGTCATACAGTTAGAAATGCACTGAATGCTATTTATGTGTCTTTGTAGCTTGAAAATTTAATGAGGCTGAAATCTGAAGAATAAAAATATTTCCACTACAAAAATGAAAAAATATTTGAATGAAATCTAAGTTCATTGCATGCCTAAGATCTCAAGACCCAAACAACATTTTTCTTCCATAAGATCACATGGAGTGAAAATGAGTCAACATTCAATAGGATCTTTGTTTAAAAGACATCAAAGGAATGCTGACAATCTCACCATTTCACTCCTCTTATCATCTGTGTAGACATAATATGCTCTATTTTCAGGAAGCCTAGAGCATCTCATAAATTTTTGGTACTCCTCATGGAATGTGGATTGTGTAGTTATTGGCCCTGAATGTATAAACTATGAATTAAGTGTCACTTGAATGGAAAATTATTTGAAGAAAGTACACCATGATTCACTTCTAATGAATGCTTTTATATGTCTCTGCAAATGTATTCACCCAAAGAAGTTTTCATAGAAGCAGGCCAAGAAACTATTCTTTCTTGTAATATTTTATCTAGCAATTTTTAAAGTAAAATAATTCACTAAAGCTAAGCAGTTTTCTTCTATTATTGAACAGCACATATAGAAATGTCCTGTGTCTGGTTAAAATCTTACCAGATAACCAATTGAAATTAAAATATTTTCTAAACCACAAAAGCATATATTCCACAAAGACCAAGAACACTTGATAGACACACAAAAACATGAACTAAAGACTTTGATAGTCAACCTACCAGATGCAACTAATGTAGACCTTACATCCTTTTAATATTTATACAAGTAATCTTCTACACTCTGACTTCTTGGGGTTTTGTTTTGGTTCAAGGTTTCTGTATTTTGTTATAAAGACCTATGGATCTTTAGTCTTTACAATAAAATCTAAAAATCAACCAAATAAAAATAACTGCACATCCTTGATTCCTAGTATCTGGGACTCAGCTCAGTTGGCTGATAGTTGTGTGTTTGATAAAGACTTATGGATCTTGTGTTTAATAAAAATAATTTGAAAAACAACCAAAAATATTCTGCAAACGTGGTTTCTAGTATTTAAGACTCAGTTCGGTGTTCTTCGCTGATCATTATGTAACATTATCAGAGACATATTTTTGTGAGGTGCCAGATTGCAGAAGACCTTCCCTGCTAATTAGAAAGGTGAGGTCTAATCCAAAAGACAAAGATTCCGTAGTAAATATTGTCCAAAGGGTGATAAAATTATCCTTGTTTTAGGGAGTAAAAATTTGTGACAATTTAGAAAACGGAACTGCACCCAGAGCATTTGGTTATAGTTGCAGTTTTTCAAGTGTTAGATGATGAGGGATAGGATTTAACACATTGGCAGTTGAGATAGATATGAGAGATGGATCTAAAAAAACTCTAGATATAACTGATACTCTATGTAGTGTTTAAATAGAAAAAAAAGGGATATAGAGGGGGTTAGTATGAAAAATGACATCAAATGCCCTGGCTGAGGAGGCAGAGTGGATGATTTTAAAGAGCAAGTGAGGTAGAGAATGAATAGAAGGAGACTAAAAGTTCTGTTTTAGAAGTACCCAATTTCAGGTGCCTATAATTAAAGATGGTTATATCAAACAGGCAATTAGAGCTCTAAATTGTGTAAAAGAAAGTCTGGACTATAGTAAGAACTATTTCCTTTCTCTTTTCCCTGATTTTTCCCTCTGAAAGTTTATAGGACAACTTTAGATGACTCCAATATCCGTGGAGCTGAAGAAGGTGAACTTATGGCTTTGGTGGTGCTAAAGATACCTTATGGTTGCTATTATTCCTTTAATTAGACTAATTGAAGATTACACATTCAAATCCATGTTGCTCTGTCCTTCCTTTGGATTTAAAAAGCTTGGAATACTCTCTGATCATATATCCTCTACCAATATTGAAAGACAGGTGCACCTTAACTGTAGAGGCCAAAGAAAGATTTGAATATCCTATTAATGTGAGTCCCAAAAATGCAGCTACTTCCTTTTATGTCATTACTTTCAAAGTCTGAAATGCAAATTCTTTAATTTCAATATAGTTGAATGGAAGCAGAACCAAATGAGTGCTTTTTTCCCAGCAATTTTTCTCATAAACTTTGCTATTAACATTTTGTTTTAGAATTATTTTTTCAACCCTTGGCACACACTTGTGCTGGTATGCATGTAGCATTCTTTTCTGACTTAATCTTCATAGTGGTATTGGCATTTGGTAACTTTTTAAATTATTTTACAGATGGAAAAATAAATCTAAGGATATTACAATGTTAAGTAACTTCTTCAGGGACACACAGCTAGTGGGGGTTGGAATTTAAACCTACCATTAGAATGAACTGTGCTTTGTTCTGCTTAATTACCTAGTTGCAGAACACTGTACTGAGGTTTTGCTGAAACTATATCAAATCTAAGGTAGCTTCTAGGTTTAACATCATGGATCTATAACAAACAGCTGTAGAAGGAAAAATTTATAGCAAAGACTCAAGTAATTAAATAGACATTTTCATTAAAGAAAGTTTCTATGTTTGTGGTTTGTGGGATGAAAAATGTGAGAGTTACTCATCACTCATCAGCCTTGGGAAGATGATTATCATTGGCTTTATTTCTGGAAGACTTTAATGTTGGAGATGAGATTTAGAAAACCTTTGAAAAAGAGGAAAGAAGGTAGACTTTAAGTAAAAGGTTGTTCCAAGAATAATGAATGGCATGAGTGAGAATATAAGTGAGAAAGGCATGGTAGGGAATAGGGTAGGAGGTGAGAGTATAGAGGGAACAGTGGGTTCTTTACTCCTCCACACCTTGTATGTGATAATTAATCTAGAAAGACAGAAGAGAAAGGAATGGTGAGAAAGGGTGGGCAATTACTTAGGCAATCTAGGGAAGCCCTTGAATTTGATCCTTAGAGACAGGGCAGAGAAGGAAAAATTTCATGGCCTTTACCGCAGTCAAGGAAACAGGTTCTAAAAGCAGAACTTGGGTCTGTGATTTGACTGGGTAGCCAGAAGGAACGAACAGTTATAGGAGATGTATTAAGTCCAAGTATTAGGCCACATTCATGGAGTAATATACAGAAAACATGAAATAGGCTGCTCTCCCTGCAAGGGCTGAATTGCCATAGGATAGACACTGCAGGAAGAAACTCAGCTGTAAGAAGCAAAACTTTTTACAATGAAATATAGCTGGTTAAAAATATGTTATAAGTAGGCTATAAGCAGAAGCTCCACACCTAACAATTTAGGTCAATTCTATTAATCCCTAAGACCAAGTTCCCTAAGGCTGGGAATTAGTTAGAAATGCAGAATCCCAGGCCTCATTCCAGACCAATTGATTTGAATCCACTTTGAGAAACATTGCCCTAAACTCTCTTGTTTCTAACTTCTCTCATCTATAAAGCAGGGATAATGGCTTCAGTATAAGGTTATGTCAGAATTAAATAAAATAGTATTCTCCAAGGGTTTAGTAGGATATTTTGGCATAGTGGGTATCAAATAATTGGGAATTAATGTATTAATATTAGTAATAGTATATATTGAAGAATTACTTTTTTAAACCTAAAATAGAATTTATGGGTCAGGTACAGTGGCACATGCCTGTTTCAGCACTTTGGGAGGTTGAGGCAGGTGGATCTCTTGAGCCCAGGAGTTCGAGCATGGGCAACATGGTGAAACCCCATCTCTACAAAAAAATAAAAATAAAAAGTTAGCTGGGCATGGTGGTGCACACCTGTAGTCCCTGCTACTCAGAGGGCTGAGGCAGGAGGATGGCTTAAGCCCAGAAGGGCAAAGTTGTATTCAACCATGATAGTGGCTCACACTCCAGACTGGGCAACAGAGCAAGATCCTGTCTCAAATAAATAATAACACATTAAATTTAAAAAATGAAATAGGATGCATGTTGTTGTAAAGACTAGATAAATCCCACTTCAGAATTGGGAATTTTAATTTCTATTCCATACACAGAGTTTCACCATGTAGGCTACCCACTGTTTATAATTCGACCTACATTTAGTAGAAAGTGACCAGGTAGAGGGATTGATTTTGAAAGATTCCTTGATTGGCTGAATTTTGCTGAAGGATTTTTATTACATGAGGTTTCTGAATCATTTTCAGTATTAGTGCCTAAGAAAGGGAATTGTGAGCAGAAAAACTAATTGTCAGATTAATGGAGTTCTAATATGTAATGCAAATATTACGCTAATGAAATAGAAGTGCAGACCTGCCCTTAATTACTCAACCCGTCTCTCCTTGGGACATGCAAGTGTTTGTTTTATTGCTCAGCTTTAATCTATCCTCACTATTCTTGATCAGGTTTGCAAATGGGTTCAAAAGACCTTTAGGCCTGACAAGATTTTAATCAACCTCAAAATCTTTCCTGTTTCAGCAATATTATATAAAATCACAGCACTCTGTATTCCCAGTCCACCTTCCTGTCTGCTTTTTCTTATCTAAATAGAAACAAACTATTTGCAACAATGCAATCTCTAAACTAGACCGTATCTCCAAAGAGAGTCTTAATCCTGATGCCCTTACAAAGGAAAATGGGGCTAACATAATGACAATGCTGCTGCTAATGAGGATGGTGATGATGATGACAATGACAATTATAACTACAGTAATAACAACTTCCAACATTTATGGTGTGTTTAATTCAATCTTCTAGTTTGGAATACTATTTTCACTCCCTATTTTTATTTTTAGTGGAAAACCTCTCCTGAATTTTAGAGACATATCCAACTGCCTACTCAACATCTTTAACTTGGATATCTGTGAGGTATCTCAAACCTAATTTATACAAATAATTGGCTTCCTGTAAGATACTGGCCCTCCCATAATCACTCCATTTTCATAAATGACACCTCTATTCTAAAAACAAAAAACAAAACTTGAAGTCATTTTTTTTTTCATATCTCATCCCATTTGTCAGCAAATCCTGCCAGTCTTGTCAGTCTGATGTTAGCAACAACATGTTTCCCCATTGTGCAACTCACAATGTTGAGTTTTACGGAAGGAATTTTTACTTATATCTTTTGTGCCATTGGGATATCAAAATAATTTTTAAATTATGAGCTGCATGGAATCTACCAAGGAACAAAGGTGTCTTCAATAGTCACAATTCAGAAAATAGAAAATGTAATATAGAATGTGCAGGCACCATTAGCAATTAGTAATAGAAAAAAAGAGATTCAGTTTAAGTAATTTAGTCTTCAAGAATTTCCTGTAGGCCCAGAGTATTTTGAGTGTGTGTACACATGTCTTGATAGTAGAAAAGAAAAGTATAGAAGTGTTTGGGAACTCAACAACAGTTTCCAATGACAAGCACTTATTAAATACTTAATGCTTGTCTGGTACTATGCATTAAGGAAATGGAAATACAAAGATGAGTGAAACAAAGTCTATATCAAGGAACTCTGACTCTAGTAAGAGAGTCAAGGCAGTAAATAGTTTAAATAATCATTAATTCAACATCACAAACTTACTGTAACTGTAAACAGAGCACTATTCACTGGTGGAAGCAGCTCCAACGGATGTGGAAGTGAGTCAGACTTATATGGTAAATTTTCAAACCCAACCACCATAAATAATAACAAACATCACACAGAGCTTGTGATTTATCATATCACATAACTGTTCATATTTCTTGGAAACCAAGGAAAGAGCTCTGAAAAGTCTAAGGAGTTATCTTTTTATATCTCCACATACCTGATGTAGCAATGTTGCACTACAAAATGTCACCTCATGGTGAAAGGGTTTCCAGAACTAATGTTAGATAAAAGTCTCTATTAGGTTTATTTCCCAAGAGTGTCTCTTGTTTTGGGTGATCCATTCTTTAAAGACATGAACATTGCATTGGGTTTTTCCAGAAAATCAAGTAAGCTACAGAGTGATATAGTGCTCAGAACACTAAACTCCTCATGAGTTCAATTCAAGAATAACATAGGAAAGATGGAGCACCAGGACACAAGCCAAGCTTTGGAAACTTTTATCATACATTCAGTTATGTTTTAAAATACATTTATCACTGACAAGAAAATGTTTCTACTAAAATACAATCATCATGGAAACTAACAGTCATAAGACAAGCCACTCTTTAGATTAAATGACAATTTTTATTCATCAAATATGTATTGCGTACCTACTATGTTCCAAACACTCTGAAGGGATACAGAGATTAAAATAATGGTCCCAGTGATCCAAAAATTGATAGTGAAAAACATACTGTTAAATAAAACAAATTAACACATAATTGGACAGGTGTAGGTACACAGTGTAATATATGGTCTATCTCAAAGCTTCAGTGAAGCTGAGTTTGAAAAATGGAAAACAGTTAAGCTTGTAAATAATAGAGTAGCTGATCTAGAAAAAGAGAACAGTATTTTTAAAGGCATAGAGAACTGGAAAATTCGCTGAGAGAGCAAATTCCCTGTTTTCTAACATCTGGCCTTCCTTTTTAATTGTTGCCTAGTTATGACATTCAGCAGAAATAATAGCCATTGGGCAGTCAGAATGATTTGTTATGGTAAACAGAATGGGAGGAACTCTTACTCCCTGTCTATGTATATGAGGCTATAGTTTTAGTACTAAATTATATTTTTCTATCTTAGGTAATAGGCAATATTTCTTAAAAATATTATTTTAATTTTGTGGATTTTTGAAACTAAAGGATATAAACAAATATTGACTCAAATAAAATGTTTTAGTAATTTGTAATTATTTATTTATTCATATCACAAGTATGATTGTAGGGCTTGCAGAAATCAACCACTGTGCCAGACTCTATAGATACAAGGATAAATACACATTCTTAACCACTAATGCTCAAAAATCTAATGGGTTTTTAGATACATTTAAACAGATAAACCTTTTATGGATTTCCAGTCTTTAATCTGTTTATTTGTAATCTTTTATCTTTCAGATAAAAGTGTGACCAGTGCAAGAAGAGAAGTAAATTGGTAAGAGAAGCACGAACGAAGCTGATCTGACAAGAATATACAAATATGGGAGAAACAGTGAAATCTGACCTAGCTTTTGAACAATGAAAAAAAGAAAGTGGTGAAAGTTGTTCTAGGCTAGCAAAGAGCATAAACCAAGAGAGAAGATGTAAAATGTCAGGGATTTTCAGGGAAATTCCGTATAAAAGCTGATTTGCTGGAATGCCAGAAAAACTCACATGACCTAAGATGTAGACAATAACTCAATATTTATACTTCCAATGTTTTGTGCTCTTTTTGTCTTCACTGACAATGAACTATCCGCCAAAAAGCTTGGTAAGATTGTAGGCTGCTTTATATGGCTCTGGGTTTTTAAACGTCCAATAAAAAAACAATGCTTTTGGATATAGTTGAACAGCTGCTGTAAGGAATAAGATTAGCAAATAAGTTCAAATGTGCTGCTGAGGGTTATTTAATGCATTATATCAGTGTTAATTAAGGTATTATTAAAAGGCTGACTGTTGCCTCTTGTATTCCTAGAATTTACACACACACACTTCATTAATCTTTGCCCTCCCTGTGGGATAAGCCACTGCACCTGTTCATCTTCATGAGCATGGGTATTCCCTGCAATATCGCTGGCATGCAGCTCAAGACAAGCATGGATGATATGCAGCAGATCAAAGAGGAAACATCCTAGCATTGATAGGGATTTTACTTTCTCTTCATTTTGGTGATAAACCCTGGCCTTTTTAAAATTGCTTATTGGAATATAATCCTAAGACGTACTCATGAAATTCCTTTTACCATCATCAATATCAAACATCCATTTTGTGTCCCAGGCATATTTGCCAACATTTAGAATTTAAAACATGTGACAGTTGTACAAGTTTGGGGAGGATGTCTCTATTTTACACCATGGAAAATATGGCTGATCAGAGAACACATGAAACAGATAAGTAAAATACTGGCAATGTAGACAAACAACAGTATCATGTGCAGAGGATTATTTGTAAACATGGGAAACAGAATCTATCTAGAGATTCTTCGAGGTAAGACTTTAGAGCTTTGAAGGATAAAATAAATAAAAAGTAATAATAGTTATCTTTATGGAAGACATACTCCATCAGACACTATTGGTATGAACTTAAGATATATTATTTCACGTAATTGCTATCGGTATTTATTTAAAGTCAAAATTTTCCTTTATAGTTGTAAAGCCTAAACTCCAATGATTAATTGTTTTGCCCATTGTCTCACAGCTAGCAAGCAGAACTAGATTCAAATGTTAAGGGACTCTACATCTACAGACTGTGCTCTTAGTGACTATGTTGAATTATTTCTTTATTTGATAACAACTGGCTACTAGAAGAATTCCAACCATAACTTTCAATCAAAATAATTGACTGGACTTTCAGGGATTGTAAACACAGATTACATGCATCATGATATTTTGCTTCTGTGATGATTGGCTTATTAACATGTAGTTGCTAGTAGCATGAATTTCAAGGCAGATTGGGAGGCTAAGGAGTAATATCTTATCATTCAGGAAGAGTTTACAGGGAAAATACTTGAGTTCCCCAAGCTCCAGTTTGGTCCTCAATTTTGTTGTGTCTGTTCAAAAGTGATCAATCTTTTGATTCAGAGGGATTCATTCTGAAGAGATAACTGTGCCCATTTAATAATGCTATGTTAAATGCAATTGTAAATCTTATGAGGATGGCCCAAGTTAGCTGAGCAGCATGTTCTTGTCCTATAGCATACAATAATAAAAGAAACTAAATTATCATCTGAAAGTTGCTTAATATTCATGGAATATTAGTATTAGCAAAAGGAATTGAATCAACGTGTCCATCTTTTGGAATACACCTTTCAAGTAGATAGAATGCAAATGATCAGGGCACAAGGCCTCTCCCAGAAAAAAGGGAAACGCACTGACAAAAATCTTGCTTTTAGCCTCCTATTCATTCTGGGCTTTAAACAGGTCACTTAATTCATTTGAAAAGTTGCAACTTTCAGAAACATTCAAATTCTAATTGTACATTTTTGAAGTTATGTTCTTGTCATTATGATTGTACCCAAATGGTTGCACATTTTTAATGTGTCATTAAGTGCATTGTTTCCATGGATATCAAACTCCATTTGTTTCTGGATACTTTTTAAGAATGGCTTCCTGGAGGTGATCTAGTATAGTTTACCACTCATGTACTTTCAATATGTTAAGAAAAATGACCACTGTATGCCACCATAATATGAGGTGGGCATGAGTTACTTCAATATGCATCTCTCCCACTACGCTTCAAACTGCACGGGAGTTCTATTTGAAAAGTAGCATTTCACTGATGGCTAGCACAGTGACTGATGCATAGCAGGTGCTCCTAAACATTTGTTGAGCAAATGAATGTAAGTCACGGTAATTTTCTGTCTCACTGTGATTTTTTAATTTACCTTTTCAAAATTGAACTATTGTAATTATTTGCCTTATTATAAAATGACTTCATACTCATTGCAAAAACTTCCACCAATACAGAAATATATACTGTAAAGAATAAAAGTCTGACAAAATCCCTGCTCCTCTCCTAAGAAATGACTATTTCCATTTAAAGGACTGTTCTTCCAGTCTTTATTTTCTCTGTGTGGTGTGTGTGTGTGTGTAGTTCTTACATGAGTGAAACCATATTATTTGGGCAGTCTTTTTCTATATAATATGATGTGAAGAAATTTCAATGCCAATACATAGAAATCATCTTATCCTTTTGATGCCCATTTAGACTGTCATTATATAGATGTGTTACAATTTGTTTTAGTACTTAATTGATGTACGTTTAGCTTAATTTCAATTGTAAAGAATGCCTCTTGCAGACCCATTTATGTGTACTTTTTCAGTATTTATGTATATTTCTACTAATGGCATAGCTGAATCAAAGAAATGCCTGTCTTAAATGTTAGCATATTTTTTTCAAATTTCTTTAATAAAGATTTTACAATTTAAACATCCACTAATAGTTAAGGAGTATCCTCAAACTGAAGTTTAATACTTCCACACAGTGAAAAGTTTCATTAACCTGTGAAATTAGCCTCTATGTTCCCCTAAACTTAATACTCTGATTAGTGAGATAACTCACATAAAGGAAGCATAATAATTGAATATGAGAAGGTAATAGCAATGCCCTTTTGATTTATAGGTGGATTTTTAAAGGCATAAGTGTTTAGAGTCTCTGAGGTAGTTAATTAACAAAAATCATTGATAACAATGATTTGTAAACATTGTTTGGAAAACAATATTTTTGAAAACCAATACTTAAGATTAGAGTGTATTAGGCCATAGAATTATAGGTGTTATAAAATAAGCTCTTTATAAGTTAAGGGTGATCTAAAATTGTGAAGATGAAGGGAAATAATCAACCATAACCATTAAAATAATTAAAACTTTCCACCTTGATGATTTTAGGCCCAAGTTTCTATGAATATTTATCCAACTGTACCCCATTCTACTTGTTTCCTCTCATTATGAATTTCATAACAATCAAAACAATAGCAAAGTTTCAGAAATATTTTCTATGCACCAAACATACTTGTATCCTTTTATCCTTCTGTTTAGGAGCCTTCTGTAGACTTCCATGGATACAGAAAGTTTGGCAATAATATAGGTGACAAAAACTTATGCTGGGAGAAAAACAATCAAGTATTACTTCAAAGAAAAAAAAAAAAAAAGCTGAGCCCGGTTCATGCGTGTAATGCCAGCACTTTGGGAGGATTGCTTGAGCTATATAGTCTCAGTAGTCCCAGCTACTTGGCCAGACAGGAAGTTAGGGGGAGTTAAGGTGGGAGGAGAGCTTGAGCTGAGCCCAGGGGATGGAAGCTGCAGACCATGATTGCACCACTGCACTCCAACCTGGGTGACAGAGAGAGACCCTCTTTCAAAAAAAGAAAAAAGAAAAGAAAAAAATGCATTTAATCTAGAATTTTGTAATGATGATGAAATGGTACTTTTTGGGAAGCCCAAGAGTTAAGATGGTAGGGTTCACAAGAAGCATCAGGTAATAAAAGTTTACAGAATCCACACCAGGCTCTTTTGCCATTTAAATAATTTATCTGATTGTGACTAACTTGGGATATAGGAAGCTATAATGACCTCCAATATGAAATATTACAAGGGAAGCAATTCACATGGCCTACATTAAAATTCCAGTACCAAGGTTAATAGCACTGTATTTCCTTACTCAGAGGAAGCTCTTCCTCATTTCAAACTAGGTTTCTTGTACCTCAAACCTATTTTTACTTGATCAGTCCTGAATGGAAAGAAAGCACAGCTGGTCACATCTCTATTCAATAGCCATGACAACCCCTCAGATTTTGTAAGCCTCTGGCTGTTTCTACATGACATCAAAAACAGGATACAAAAAGGAATATTCTTGAGGAAAATGGTGATTTCATCAGGCCAGAGTTCCTCAATAGCAGTGCAATGGAAATTTTGGACCACACAATTATTTGTTAGGAGGGGTTATCCTATGCATTATAAGGCATTTAGCAGTAAGTATTCTTGTATATGATGCCGGTACTACCTCTCCATTTTCTACAATAAAAAATGTCTGCAGACATTATCAAATGCCCCCTGGAGGGCAAAAATTGACCACACTCCAGTGAGAACCATGTATTATTGTTTGAGGGACAACTACTCAGTCACAACTGGCAAGGGGCAGGTTTACATGCCAGACAAAGTCTTCATGTCCTTCAGTTGATCAGTTGGATACACCTAATATGGAATCCCAGCTATTAAGAGATAGAAAACACTATTGTAGTTATCATCAGGCTGTTTCCAAGGTTCAAAGATAAAGTTGTTTGTTTTGAGAATTTCTAAATTGAGATGCTATAACAGTAAGCACCTTCCAACATGTGTTAACTGTTAACAGTTAACATATAGATTGACTCATTTGCCTGCTTTGTAACAGAATTTCTGAAAAATAATCCCAAGAGTTCTAAGCTATTAACTCCTAGTTAACATTTAGAGAGGCACATGTGACCCCAGAGACATGTGAACACACACTTAAATCCTATCAGAGATGCAATATTTAAAAATTAATTAATCATCCTCTTTGAAGAATTTTTTATTAGCACTAAAATAAAAAAGCCCTGACATATTAGTAAAGGGAGGAAGGGAGGCTCACATTTGTTGGGCCACTATTGTTTCACATGCTTTACATATATTAATGTATTTAATCTTCATATCAATGGTATTAAGTCACTATTTCTCCAATTTCATTAAAAGATGAAGAAGTTGAGACTTAATAGGTTTAAATGAAATGTCCAAGATGAGACTATAGGAAGCGACTGACGTATGCATTCATCTTAGTTCTAACTCCAAAGCCAACATTCTCTCTCCAATATTATGGAAAAATATTTTCTTCAAAAAGTCAAAAAAAATAACATGCCAAAAATCTTTCTTGAAGACTCATTTGTGAAGAAAAATATTACATGAGATAAAATTAAAATCACTTTGCTTATAAATAATAGTTCTTAAAATATAAAAAGAACATTTACAGGTCTGAATATGATAATGAACACACATTTTAAGAATTGAAATTTAGAACCATTTAAAATAGAAAATGAATTCTTAGCCAAAATATGCACTCCTGGAAAATAAAAAAAGGAACATAACCAAAAGGCATTGAAACTAAATCACTTCCTGAGCCATAATGAGCCTAGGTTTTTAATCAGACTAATGAGAAAAGATCTGTAATTCAGCATGGCTCATGAGTCATACCATAAAGTTTCTCCCTACAGTTTCATGGCAGGCCTTGATGTATCATTCATTAGGTACTGGAAAAGTAACATTTTCAAGAACACAATGAACTGCAGACAGACAGGAAAAACAATGAGGAAGCAGCCCTGGTCCTCCCTTCCAAACTGCCCTTTACTTCTGTCAGTGTGCTCTCATTCCCTCATCTCCAAGCTGTGATTACTAGCTCTGCTCTGTATTAATTTGGTGAATCAGCGATGGCCTTGGAAATCTTGTTCCTCAAGACCCATATAAGTGTAGGATGGTAAGGAAACTCTAGTGGGGAAAACATGCAATCAATTAATTCTCAATTACGTGCCCTCTCCCAACAACCACCCGCAGGAGATCAAGACATAGATTTTTTAAAACTCACTGATATTTCTCTTTAAAAGGTCTGTGCAATATGACCTCAAATGTTCTAAGTATGCATCATCTGTGAGTGGAAAAAGCATGGAGCTAGTGGTCTGGATGTGAACATTTACCATACACGAGCAATTCCTGTAATTTAAAGACTAAGATAATGCAACTAGGAACTGAAGTCAAAAAGGATCTAGGAAACCCAGAAGACCTCCTAGAGGGAGAACCAGGAGGTTAGGAGAATCTTTAAAACTGAAAGATAGGTACAATAGAGAAGTATGATATAAGCATAAGAAGTATGATATAAAGCAAAAGACAGAGTTTGGCATGAAAAGATATGAAGTACTATTGGGGTCTGCTACGTTTTAGCTGAGTGACCTTATAGGCAAGTCAAAATTTCCCCAAACCTCAATTTGTCCATCTGTAAATAGGGATAATGAGAATCCTATTTCACAGGTTTCTTTTAATGAAATGTAATAATGCATCTGAAATAAAATGAAAATTCATTTTTTTATATTTATAGGTGTTATTTTGTCATTAAGCTTTATTGAGTATACTTTTATTGTAAGAGGCATGGCCATCCTCTCACTATTTAGCAGATACTTGGCTTTCCTATCAAACTTTCATGTATTCTCTAAGGCCAGAAGAAGAAAGTTTATTTCTGATAAACTTGTCTGATTCCTGGAGCAGTCCAACCACAATCTTCTTTTTTTTTTCTTCCCTCTCTCCTCTTCTGCTTTTGCTCCCCCTCTGCACTAGTTTGTTCTCACACTGCTATGAAGAAATACCCGAGATTGGGAATTTATAAAGGAAATAGGTGTAATTGACTCACAGTTCCACCTTGCTGGGGAGGCCTCAGGAAACTTGCAATCTTGGTAGAAGGCAAAGAAGCAGCAGGCATCTTCCTCACTGGGTGGCAGAACAAAGTGAGAGTGCAAGAGGGAAATGCCAGACACTTATAAAACCATCGGATCACCTGAGAACTCACGTGAATATCACGAAACTAGCGTGAGGAAAACCACCCTCGTAATCCAATTACCTCCACCTGGTCCCACCCTTGACACGTGGGGATTTATGAGGATAACAATTGCAGGTGAGATGTGGGTGGAGACACAGAGCCAAACCATACCATTCTCCTTCTCCTCTTTCTCTTCCGTGTCGTAACTCCCCTCCTCCTCCTCTTTTCTCCTTTTTCTTCTCTCTCTCTTCTTTTTTCCTCATTTGCAAATTCTTTATTTTCTTGGCTGATACTCCAACGTTCTTTCAGATTCCTGCCTCCCTCCCCTGGAAACCTCTTCCAGAGCTGTAGGCTTAGCTGTAATTACAGTCATGGCCATAAGGGAGCAGCAGAATGCAAAGGAGCATCGCTGGATCCTGGAAAAAGCTCAATAGGAGAGCCCAGCTAAAGCAGGAGCCTGGGCCACCAGCTACTCTGAGAAGTCTCTGACTCCCAACCTACCTGACATCTCAGAAGACACCGTGGGACAGTGGAAAACGAACAGTTATTAAAGTCAGAAAGACTTGGAATTTGAATTATTTTTCAACTATGTAATCTTTGGAGATACTTAATCTCTCTGCCTTGGATTTCATTATTTAAAAGATTAGGATCATGATATCATCCAAATAATTTTGTAAAATATTTTCTGTGCAAAACAACAAACATGGTGGCTGAGTCATAAAAGATATTTAATCAATCTTTCCTTCTCTAATTTTTCACTATCACACTTGTGTTGAATTTGGCAATCTTCACTTCAGGCCAGCCTAACTCAATTTACGAATCTACAGACACACCTACACACTCAGGTAGCTTACCAGCTGCCAATCAGCCCAATATACCTCCACTTCCAACTTCACTTCTATAGACTTTGAGTCTTCTCTACAATTAACTCTGACCTACCAAATGACAAGGAGTCAGCTTTCTAACAATCTTGGATCAGGTATACAGTAAATAGCAAGAAGACCAGTGTGATAGGGTGGCTCTTATATAGCCCTCAGTGACCCCACCTGTTGTTACTCAGGACCTAGGGTAATGCCTTCCCCTAGAGTAACTATCTTGTAACCAATAAAATACAGCAACATTGAGAGGATGTCACTTTTCTACTTAAGTCAAAAAATATGCTGACTTTGCTTTGCTTGTGGATTCTCTCTCTCCCCCTGTCTCATTAGCCTTAATGAAACAAGAGGCATCTTGGAGAGGCCTATGTGGCAAGAAACTGAGGGTAGCTTCTTGCCAATAGCCAGCAAGGAATGGAAGCTCTCAGTGCAACAGTGCTTATGGAACTGAATCCTCTTAATGACCACGTCGGTGAGCTTGGAAGTGGATTTTTCTCCATCTGAGTCTTCAGATAACACTTTTGTATAGCCTGATGTGTTTACAGCCTTGTGAGAGACAACGCAGAAGACTCAGCTAAGCTATGCCTGGATTTCTACTTTGCAGAAATGGCAGATAAAAAAATGTGTATTCTTTTAAGTTGCAAAATTTTAAAGTAGCTTGTTGCACAGCAATAGATAACTAACAAAATGAGTAAAATAAGTTGAGATGAGATCAAAATATATATGGGAGTCACATTATGTAGGACCTTATATGTCATAGCAAAGAAATTGAATTTTATTCCAAGTGCAATGGGAAAACAGCGGGGATTATTCAGCATAAGACAAATATGCTCTAAATTACATTTTAGAAAGATTTCACTGGTTGCTCTGAGATGATTAAACTGTGTGGGACTTGTTTCAGTGGTATTTTGCATGTCTTCTTACCAAAAAGAAAATTGTTTATTCTGTCTTTAGAGGAAATAGAGGCACTCTTTATCTTCTCTTTAATCATGCCCAGAGATAGAAAAACTTTTGTTACCTTTGGAATAATCTATGGCAGGATTAAAAAATCCAGTTTGGGATTTTTTTAAAATTAAACTACTTTTTTGTAGGAAAATGTAGTTTCACATACAATTGTAAGAAATAATATAGAGTGACCTCATATACTCTTCATCTAATTTCTCCCAATGGTAACATCTTGAATAATAGCAATATGATATCACAACCAGAAAACTGGTATTTTTACAATCCACTGATCTTATTCAGACTTTATTAGACTTATATACATTCAAGTGTGTATTTAGTTCTATGAAATTTTATGACATGTGTATATTTATGTAACAATCACCATGGTCAAGATAAAGAATAGTCTCTTCTCAATAAAGATCCTCTCTGCTACGCTTTTGTAGCTATACTCACTACTTATCTTTTCCCTCCCCCATCCATAATCCCTGGCACCCAGTAATCTATTCTATTTTATAATTTTTCATTTCATGTATGTTATATAAACAGATAGCAAGTGATAATGTTTAGCTCTTTAAACATTTTTATTTTGTTTTACTCAGCAGAATTCCCTTGAAATCTATTAAAGTTACTGTGGTCTTAACAGTCTGTTCTTTTTATGGCTAAATGGTTAAGTAGAATTTCATGGTATGTATGTACCATGGTATGTTTAACCATTCACACATTGAAGGGTGTCTGGACTGTTTTCACTTGTGGGCTATTACGAATAAAGCCATTATGAACATTCCTGTATTTTTTGCAAGTGCTAAATTTTTATTTCTCTGTTGTAAATGCAATAAAGAGCAATTTCTGAGCTCTATGTAAATTGCATGTTTAGTTTTATAAGAAATTGCCAAATGATTTTCCAGAGTAGATGTTCAATTTTACATTCTCCCAGCAAAGTATAATCCAGTTTTTATTTATCCTCACCAGCATTTGCTTGGTTTACTATTTTTTTCCATTTGGATATGTTTATAGTGATATCTAATTGTGGTTTTTATTTATATTTTTCTAACGGCTAGTGATATTGAACACCTTTTCAAGTGTTTATTTGCCATCTGCATATTGTCATCAGTGAAATGTCTGCCATGTATTCCACCCATTATCTAATTGAATTTTTATATATATATTGTTCTGTATATCTTCCTAGACATGATTACTTTTGTCAGATATGTGGTTTGCAAATATTTTAGTTTAGTCTATAGTTTTTATGCTCCCAGCAGGTTATTCCATAGAGCAAAAGTTTGTAATTTCAATGAGGTCCAGTTTAACATGTTCTTTCTTTATCAGATATGCTTTTCTCTCTTCTAAAAACTCCTTTCCAGCTCTAGATACCAAATATTTCTTGTGTCTTTTCTTCCTACCAGTTTTTTAGTTTCATATTTTACATATAAGTCCATGATCCATTTTGAGTTAATTTTTATGTAAGATATAAGGTTTAGAATGAGATTCATTTCTTTTTGTCTATGGATGTTCAATTGCTCCAGCCAGCATCATGTGTTGAAAAGTTTGTTCCGCTAAAGCAGTTCAATTGTTTTAAAAAAAATCATTTGGTAGATATCCACATTAAGAAAAAATAAAGTTAGACTCCTACTTCACACAATATGAAAAAGTTAATTCAAAAGGGATGAGAGACCCAAATGTAAAAGTTGAAAATGTAACAATAAAAAATTTTGAAGAAAACACATGATAAATGCTAATCTTTATGATTTTTGATTAGTCAGTGTTTTCTTAGATGTGACACAAGAAGCACAATTACAAAAAAAAATGATAAATTTAATCAACCTTAAAATGTTGTGCTTCAAAGGACATCATCAAGAAGTATAAGGACAACACAGAAAATGTGAGAATATTTTTGCAAATCATTTGGTAAGAGACTTATATCTTCAAAATATAAAGAACAACTCAACAACAACAACAAAAAAACCCACTTTTAAAAATAGGCAAAGGATTTGAAAATACATCTCTTTAAAGAAAATATACAATGGCTAATAGATACAAAAGATGTTCTAACTTATGAATCACTGGAAAAACTGAAAATCAACACTACAATATGATATTACTTCACAAACACTAAATGGATAAAATAAAACCAGATAATAATAAGTACTGACAAGGATACGAAGAAATTAAAACTTTCATTCATTGCTAGTGGGATTATAAAATGGTGCAACCACTTTGGAAAACAGCTTGGCAATTCCTCAAAAGTGTTAAACATAGTGTGATACCATATGGCCTAGCAATTTTATTCATAAGTATATACTCAAGAAAAAGAAAACACATAAAAAGGTTTACATAAAAATTTGTACAGAAATGTTAATGATAGACACAAAAAATTATATGCTCCAGCATGAAAAAAAGAACACCAAAAATGGAAGCAATCCATAGTAATGAATGGATAAAAAAAATATGGTATGTCTACACAGTGGTATAATTTTAGCAATAAAATGAATGAAGTACTGGCACATGCTACAACAAGGACAAACCTTGAAAATACTATCCTAAGTGAAAGAACCCAGCCACAAAATACTATGTATTGGTTGATTTCATTTATATGAAATGTCCAGAATGAGCAAATCCTTAGAGACATAAAGTAGGTTAGAGTTGCTAGGGGTTGAGGGGAGGAAAAGATGAGGAATGACAACTAATGGATATGGAGTTTTCCTTGAGGATTATGAAAATATTCTAAAAACGGATAGTACTGGTGGTTATGTCATCATATGAATATTCTACAAAACATAATTTTTCACTATTTAAAAGAGTTTTATGGTATATTGTATATTTCAATAATGCTCTTATTTTTTAAGAAAATAATAAAAACTAAAGAATCAGCTGGATATATTGTATAAATCTGTTTCTGACTTCTCTATTCTAGTTCCAGTGATTTATATGCCTGCTCTTCCGCCAGTATTTTTCTCTCTTGACTACTATAGCTATAAGCGTTAACATCAGGTAGAATGATTCCTCCCACTTTATTTTTATTTCAAAATTGTTTTAGTATTTCAGATCCTGTGGCTTTCCATATAAATTTTAGAATAATCTTGTCTACATCTACAAAAAACTTCCTATTATTTTAGTAACAATTAAATTAAACCTATAGCTATATCAGGTAGCACTGATTTATTTACTATATTGAATCTTTCCATAGATGAACATCGTATATCTCTCAATTTGTTTAGGTCACCTTAGATTTCTTTCATCAGCATTTTACAGTGAACAGCAAGATTATATACAAGTTTTGTTAGGTTTTTCTTCAATTGCAAACTATATTGTTTTATATTTTGGTTTTCATATGTTTGTTGTTAGCAGATAGAAGTGCAATTGATTTTTCTGTATTGATCTTGTATTCTGAGACATAGCTGAATATCCTTATTAGTTCTAGGAGTTTTTATGATTTTGGGGGGATTTTCTACATAAACAACCATGTTATCTGCAAATAAAGTCAGTTTTATTTCTTCTTTTTCAATATTTACAGTTTTATTTATTTTTCTTGTGTTATTGTACTGACTAGAAACTTCTGTGGGGTATGCTTAATATAGGTGATAATAGCAGACATCCTTACTTTGTTTCATGATCTTAGGAAACAAGCACTCAGTTTTTCTTCATTAAGTAAAGATTTTTAAAAACTAACTAAGAGTTTCCCACACTGGGATGCTAAGTTTGAATGAAAGGAAGTAAGGGCAGAGGGTTCATACGTATGTGGTATCAACACAGATCTTATTTGGCTTGTATAAGAGGACTCAGATGAGTTCTTGGCAAGCTGGATCATGAGAATCAGACACCAGTAGCTGGGCACTGAGTAGAAAATCTGGATGAGAAACATGTTCTTTATAATACTTTTATAAGCGACATTAGTGAATGATCACTAAAATTTTCTGATAAAATACCTTATTACTTGTGCAATTTATTGATTTTCTTTTTTTTAATTTATTTATTATTATTATACTTTAAGTTGTAGGGTACATGTGCATAACGTGCAGGTTTATTACATATGTATACTTGTGCCATGTTGGTGTGCTGCACCCATCAACTCGTCATTTACATCAGGTATATTGATTTTCTTAGTGGTTATGATTAGGATTAAGGGCGAGCAGACCTAGGTTTCAATGTAGTATCTGAGATCTTTGGCACATAATCTCTCACCAGTTGTTTCACCTTCAAAGTGAAGATTGTTTTAGGACTTACTGTAATCTGGTTGTTTTAGCATATTAAACAAAATATATTGAAATATTTCTATCAAATTTATTTATAATTTAGTATTAAGAGTGCTAGCAATGTAGTGGGGAAAAGGTTGGTTGTTCTATGTTTTTTATTATCCCTAGATATGTCAGCTAGGAAACAAATTATTAAAATGCAAAACATGAAAAAGTACTACCCTAACTCTATTGGTAAGATATGCTTAATTGAGAATTACAATACACCTTACTAAAAGACATAAATATTTGAGTAGCTGTGCCTTGTATCATTTTCTGGAATAGAACATTTGGTGAAACTCAAATCCTTTACAATTTTTAGCTGCATTGCTGACTTTTTCGGGTTTTCACTCTATATAGTACAATGGAAAATATTAATCAATTTGAGAGTGGTTTACAACATTATTCTAAAGCCCTTTCTAATGAACCTTGCTACCTAAGTGACCCACAGCAGCAGCATCACCAGGGCTTTATTAGATATGCAGAATATCTAGACCACCCTAGATCTAATAAATTAAAAATTGGCCTTTAAACTAGATCCCTGTGAATTGTTGGCATATTAAAGTTTACAAAACATTGAACTATAACACTAGATTCATTGAATGATTAGGTTTTGTACAGCAATGGCAATAACAGTAATGATTTGATGATCAAGCAAAAGTTTGGAAAACAATGGGTTGAATAAATCTAAACAAGTTTCTTAACTTTCAGCCTTCTCCGACTCTTTGGCTTTCCAATATTATCATCAGTCTACACAAATGGTTACACTATCTTATATTTTTCAAATGCATTTGGCTCTGAATTCCCTTTTTTTAGCAGAATAACTAATATTCTACGGCATAACTTTTGGAAATTCTCATTTAAGCACATTTTCCAGTGAGACAGAATCATAATTATAAGTGGAACTTAAAGACTTTTGATATCTATGTCTAACTTCTGAGGTCACAACATCCAGATTTTATCACCAGCAATGGGGAGACGATTTATTTAAAGTCATGATTTCAGGCTATATATGCACTCTATAACTGTGCACTTGGCCCCTTTGAAGCCCATAAGTTGTAATTTTGCAAGCTGGCGAGGTCACCAGAGTCCCTAAAGGCCATTGCCTGCTGGAGAGAGGATTATGGCAGAAATCATGACTTCTATTAGAAGTCAGGATTTGGAGAAAGTGTCGCTTAGAGAAAGAGTCTCTCTAAATTGGATAACTAATGAGCATCAACTGAGAGCAACTAAATGAGAAAACTGTCAGAGAAATAATCAAAAGCTTGTTGAACAAGAAGTCAAGAGATGGTGTATTTATTAGTCCCATTCCTGTTACTATGTGATCGTAGGTCAGCCACTTAATTTTCAGGATCCTCAGTTTCCTCCTATGTAAGAAGAAATAGTTAGCATTTAGTAGTCATTATGAGCATGATTTAGGAATTAGAAGGATTAGAACTGAATCCTGGCTCTGCTACTTATTTATTCTGTGACGCTGGAAAAGTTACTTGATCTCCTTAAGCTAATGTTCTCATAGGGTTCTTGTTAGGATTAAACAAGATAATGCATATAAAATACTCAGTGCACTGAAAAACGGGTAGTTATTAAAAAACTGGTAGTTATTATCATTTGGAGACTGAATTCACAGTGATTAAAAGTGCATGCTCTGGGATCAGACTGTCTTGGTTTTAATCCCATATCTATCATTTCTTAGTCACTGAATGTTGGACAAATAAATACTCTGAACCTCAATTCTTTAAACTGTAAAATAGAGATAAAATAGTTTCTATGTATTAATGTTTCCGTAAAGATTAAAATACTGCATAAAAGTAAATATTTAGCTTTAGACAAGACACATATTAAGCACTAATAAAAGGTCAGAGATAATCATTATTAAATGCATTTGAATAAAACTAGGCAATTCTCACAGACTGGCAGGATTAGGCCTACAATCTAGTTACTGGGTGGTGACATCTTACAGGTAAATCTTAATACACCTTTACCAACTAGTACACGCAGCAGACATCGAAACACACAGATGACCAAATTAAAAGTCAACAGCTCTCAACAGCCTACTGTGTGTGAGGTAGTGGCAGTTACTGCATGGACTATCATGGAAAAGTATGGGACTGTCATCTGGGTTAGTCCTTGAACTTTATCTTTCTGTACTACTGCATTTATCATTTATATCCCAACTTTTCAGTTTCTCACACTAAGGTTTTCCCATCCTGATTGAAAAGTTTGTGTCTGTGTTGATGTGGTAGTCTTTGCAGGCTTATGATTAGTTTCAACAATGTTCACAGATGACAACACTACATAAGCTATACGGGATTTCCCAAAGTGGAATGCTATGTCCTTTTCAGGGAAGATTTTTCTCCTAAAGTAAAGGTAACCCTTTTGATTGTTCATCTCAATATAAATTTGGAACAAAAGTCCCACGGAAATGCACTGCATAATCCTTTTTTCAAACTGGCTCATTCTTATTATTATTTTAATAGGACTTTAAGATATAGAGATCAGTCCTTGTTAGAAAACGTACCTCAAATTATACTTCTTTCTTTGTAACCTTTATCTAGAGTGGCTAGATAAAATACAAGATGCCCAGTAAAATTTGAAATTCCAATAAACAGCAATTTTTTGGTGTGTCACACATATTGCAAAAGATATAATCTAAAAATATATGGTTTTATCTGAACTTAAAATTTAACAGTGTCTTGTATTTTTCTTTGCTAAATCTGGCAACCCTAAGATCCAGCAGACTTGGAAATTTTTATTTAATATTTTTATCTTGCACTATCTCTAAGATCTAAAAGGCAGACGGTATATCCATCTTATGCATCATTTTTTCCCTAGTTTCTATCATTGTACCTGATATGGTTTGGCTGTGTCCACACCCAGTTCTCATCTTGAATTGTAGTTCCCATAATCCCCACGTGTTTGGGAGGGACCAGGTGAAGATAACTGAATCATGGGGGCAGTTTCCCCCATCCTGTTCTCATGACGGTGAGTTAGTTCTCACAAGATTTGATGGTTTTATAAAGGGCTTCCCCCTTTGCTGGGTACTGATTCTTCTCCTTGCTGCAGTCATGTGAAAAAGGATATGTTCCCCTTTTGGCATGATTGTAAGCTTCCTAAGGCCTCCCCAGCCTTGTGAAAATGTGAGTCAATTAAACTTCTTTCCTTCATTAATTACCCAGTCTCAGGTATGTGTTTATTAGCAGCGTGAGAATGGACTAATATAGTACCTGATATACTATTGACCCTTAATATGTTCTTGTGGATTAAAATGGAATAGCTGAAAGTTTTCTTTCTAATGATCCAATTGTATATGTTAGTTTTTACTTTACTATTTTTAATTAATTTTAATTGACAAAAAAGTGTATATTCATTGTGAGCAACACAATGTTTTGAAGTATGCATGCATGTGGAATGACTAAATTAAGCCAAATAACATGCATAACCTCACATATTTATCATTTTTTGTGTGATGAGAACACTTAAAATCCACTCTATTAGTGATTTTCAAGAATACAACACATTGTCATTAACTATAGTCACCACGTTGTATTCTTGAATGGAATCTCTTGAATTTATTCCTTTCATCTAAATAAAATTTTGTATCCTCTGACCAATATCTTCCCCACCACCTCCCCAAACTAGCCTTTGGTAACCACCATTCTATTCTCTACTTCTATGAATTTGACTTTTTTGATTACAAATGTAGGTGAAATAAAGCAGTATTTGTCTTTTTGTGCCTGACCTATTTTGCTTAAAATAATGTCCTTCTGGTTCATTCATGTTGTCTCAAGTGACAGACAGAATGACAGGACTTCCTTCTTTGTAAGGCTGAGTAGTATTCCATTGTATATATAAAACGTTTTATTTATCTCTTCATTCAGTGATAGACACAGGTTGATTCCATATCTTGACTATTGTGAATAATACTGCAAGGAACATGGGAATACAGACATGTCTTGAACATACTCATTACATTTCTGTACATATATCAAAAAGTAGGATTGGTAGACCATGTTTTATTTCTATTTTTAATTTCTGATAAATGTCCATACTGTTTTCTGTAATGGCTATGATAATTTCCACTTCCACCAACAGTGTGCAAGAGTTATCTTTTCTTCACATCCTTGCCAACACTGGTCATTGTTGTCTTTTTGATCATAGCCATTCTAATAGGAGTGAGGTGATAATTCATTGTAGTTTTAATTTGCATTTGCCTCTTTATTAGTAATGTTGAGCATTTATTTGTATACTTGTAGCTATTTGTCTGTCTTCTTTTGAGAAATATCTACTCAAATCGTTTGCCCATATTTAAAACCAGTTTACCTGTTTTGTTGCTATTGAGTTATTTGGTATATTGAGATATTTTGGATATCAACCCCTTATCAGATGTCTGGTATGCAAATATTTTCTTCCATTTCAGAGGTTGTCTCTGCACTGTGTTGATTGTTTCTTTTGCCATGCAAAAGTTTTTTTAGCTTGATGTAATCTCATTGTTTATATTCACTTTTGTTGCCTGTGATTTTGGAATCATATCTAAAAAATCATCTCCTAAACCATTGTCAAGAAGCATTTTCCCTATGTTTTTTCCAATAATTTAACAGTTTCCTATACTATGACTTTGTTTTCAATCTATTTTGAGTTGATTTTTGTGTACAGTGTGAGGTAAGGGTCTAATTTCATTATTCAGCATGTGGATATCTAGTTTCCTCAATACAGTTTATTAAAGAGATTGTCCTTTCCCCATTGTGTGTTCTTGGCACTTTTGTTGAAAATCAATTGACGTTCAATGCATGGATTTATTTCTGGACTATCTATTATGTTCTATTGGTTTAGATGTTTGTTTTTAAGTCAGTGCCATGGCATTTTGAATACTAAACTTTGTAGTATATTTTGAAATTGGGTAGTATTGGGCTTCCAGCTTTTTTCTTTTTACTCAAGATTGTTTTCGCTATTGTGAGTCTTTCATGGTTCCACATGAATGTTGGATTCTTTTTTTCACTATTTCTGTGAAAAATGTCAATAGAATTTTTATAGGTATTGCATTGAATTTGTAGATTGCTTTAAGTAGCATGGACATATTAGCAATTCTTCCAATTCATGAACACAGAATATCTTCCATGTATTTATTTCTTCTTCAGTTCTTTCATCAATGTTTAATGGAAGTTTCTGGCTTAGTCAAAATGTGTATGTCACTTGGCCAATAATTTTTCAGAAAATAAAATATTTTCTTAGTTAGAAATTTGGACCCCATCAGATGGTCATGTGGCTTTAGGAAGAAACCAAGGAAAAGTGACAGACTATGAGTGTTTAGACAGACGTATTAGGAAAAATCTCTGGCAATAAGGTAGCATGTGTTAAAGCCAAGAAGCCTAAAAAAAAATGAAAGAACTAATAACCCTCATGTTTGATATATGTTTTCAGCATTCTTTCAGGTACTATTGACTTGCCAGCATTTATTCTTTTTGTTGTTGTTGTTTGCATGTTATCAAAATTTATTGCTGGTCTAAAAGAACCCTGGGCCAGGAGTGGCAATCTCAATTCATGTGCAGATTTTCTAACTTTTCCGAATGCTTTTCATAGTTTGTTTACAGTGTGTCTTTTTTTTTTTTTTTTTTTGAGATAGGGGGTCTCACTCTGTTGCCCAGGCTGAAGTGCAGAGGTACATTTACAGCTCACCACAATCTTGTACTCCTGAACTCAAGCAACCCTTCCTCTTCAGCCTACTAAAGCACTAGGATTACAGGTGTGAGCCAACGTGCCCAGTCTACAGTATGTCTTTGACAATGTTGGCCTTTTAAATCCAGGAACAACAAAGAAAGAAAAAATTTCAAAGTAAAATGTTAAAGTAGCCTTGTGTTAAATTGGGTGATGACATGACTTGGGGTAGATTACTAACAGGAGAAGGAGACATGGAGTTTCAGTTGTAAGAAGACAAAATGAATGCATGAGTGTGAGTACTCTCAGATTGAACATACCATGTCTATCTGAGAAAAGGGATGGAAAACAAGGTAAAACGACCTATAGAAGGATACCACATGAAGTCATTGGTAGTTATCATGGCAAAGTGTCTAACCAAGAGGTGGTCAGCTATTTTTGTTAGATTAGAATCCAGTTCTTCTTTTAATTCTTTAAGAAATATACCTATTTTACTTAAGGAAACTGCCCCACATCCATTGTAGATCATCTTAGTATAGCTGTCATTGAAGGTGTCTCTGTCTTCCTTGTCCAAAATTTGAACACATGAACAAGTTAAGCCAATTAGATATTGTCTGCCTGAATTTGAATCTTGAGCAATGTGACACAAAAACTGAAAACATTTTAACATTGCCCTATATTACTCTTAAGAGACTACAAATTTCAAATACCCAGACCCAAAAGAATTTTCAGTGCCTCGGCTTCCCATATCCTTCCAATACATTCATATTTGCCTTAGTTAGCAAGACTAGGTTCCTGTCACTTGAACCTAACAGTCCTAACATATACAAAAATTATTGGTCTAGAAGGGATAAAATATGAATGCAGACTGGATGGGAATTATCCCCAGCACAGCTCAATGACATTAGTGCTGTGTAGTATTAGCACACTTGAAATCCCAGGTGAACCTTCAGTAAGAAGTATCCCAGTGCTAGGAAGCAACCCCAGTAGCAATAGCATCTGGGAAGCCATTATCTCTTATTTTCAAGTTCCAATGTCTGGAAAGATCAATAGAGTAGGAAAAGTAGTAGGTGTCACATAGTACCTGAGAGGATATGTGAACTGTTTATGTACACAACTGGGAATACCTTGGTGGAGAAAGAGCTGGATGTCCCATGATAAGAGTATAATATTTATTGTTATAGTATCTGAGCTGCAAACTCACCTCCTTTATTGGGTTCTTGATGAAGCATATGTGTTTCACTAGCTTGTTACCTACTAGGTTCTGTCTATAAGAGGTGCTAGAGGGGCCGGGCACAGTAGCTCATGCCTGTAATCCCAGTACTTTGTGAGGCCAAGGCAGGTGTGTCACCTAAGGTCAGGAGTTCGAGACCAGCCTGGCCAACATGGTAAAACTCCGTTTCTGCTAAAAATACAAAAAAAAAAAAAAAAATTGGCCAGGTGTGGTCGGGCATGCCTGTAATCCCAGCTACTTAGGAGGCTGAGGCAGGAGAATCGCTAGAACCCAGGGGGCGGAGGTTGCAGTGAGTCAAGGTTGCACCATTGCACTCTAGCCTGGGCAACAAGAGCAAAACTTCATCTCAAAAAAAAAAAAAAAAAAAAAAAAGAAAGAAAAAACCAAAAGGAAGTGCTACAGGGAGACTACATAGTTGAAGGAGAGAAGAGGGGCTGTTGCTTCCTCTTTTGCTTTCGATCCCTGTCAACAGGTTCCTAGTAATGGTTCTTTCATACTATTGGGGCTTTTTCCTCTTTGTGTCCAGTTTTTCTTATATTCCCAGAACAAGTTTCATATGGCCCTTCCCAAGAGGCAGTGCCCACTGACCAGTGCCTGCTCTTTATTCTGAGCTCCAACTCTGCCTAATCCCTCTTCTGAGTTCCTGAGGCACCAACTCAAATTGAGCCATGATCAGCAGTCTTTTCTCCTGTCTCCCAAGATGCCTGAATTAGACAGCACCAACTCCTCTGGGGTCAAAATCCAAGTTCTGAAAAGCATCTCCTTTAAGCTGTAAGGTTCTAATTCTCATAGTCTCTTCTATTTATTTGTTCATTCTTCCCTAAGTATACATCCCTAACTGCTTCTGGCAGTTAGTGTCTCTGTATTACTTCAGAACCCTCGCTTGAATTTCCAGTTCTTTCATGTCCTTTTAGCCAATTCTTTGCATGGAATTCTTGCTCTGAAAATAACACATGTGTACCTGTTTTCTTTACTAAAACATGAATGACACAGTATTTACTAAAAACAAACAAACAAACAAAAACAGTGGCAGCAAACAGAGCCTCACAGAAGATCCTGAGGCTGTTGTCTTGACCTTGAACACAATGCTAAGCTTCTTGATAAGCAGAAGCCAGGCACACATTGTTCTTGTTTCTATTACCATGAAACTAATTACTCCAAAATTTAATTGTACAAAACAATAACAAAATTTGTTTTATGTATGATTTTGTGGTTCAGGAATTTGGGAAACAGTCTTCCAGTTGATTCTTGCAGAGTATCTCTTGCAGTCAGATGTTAACTGAGGCCGTAGTCATCTGAAGACTCAACTAGGCTGGAGGTCCTAAACATAGGTGTATGGTTTTTCCAAAAAGAAAAGTGATAAATAATTTAGGTTTTATAAACAAAGTAGTTCGTCACAACTACCTTACTTTGCTATCATAGTGCAAAAGCAGTCACAGACAATATTTCAATGAGTAGATGTGACCTTGTTAAAATAAAATAATTTCAAAAACAGGCAGAGGGTCGATTTGGTCTGTGGGCCATAGTTTGCTAATCACATTCTTCAACAGGTCTCCCTAATGACTGGCAGTTACTGCTGTCTATGACCTGAGGGTTAATCTGGGAGTGTTGATGGGAACACCTGAGACCTCCCTCATGGTGGTCTCAGAGTACACATATCATATAAAATAAAGGTAAAATAAAGTATTTTCTTTGTATCTTAATTGATCTAAAAAATTACTGTGTAAATAATTGCACTAATGATGTTTTGGGTCACTATAGCATATGTCCAAGTGATATTAATGATAGCAATGCTCTAAAAAGAAATTGTGAACACTATATTATAAAATACTTGTGCTACATGTGCTGTAGTATAGTGTTATTTGAAAGTAGAGATGCATTAGGTAAAAAACTATATTATAAGCTCTAAACCCACTACTAAAATTTTCTAAAAAGAAGCATAGTTGATGTGCTGAGAGAAGGTACAATGGAACTGTATGAAATGCTCAACTAAAAAAGAGAAGGCAGTAAAGGAGGAGAAAAAATAAAGAGCAAATGCTAAAAATAGAAAGCATTTACTGATTTGGTAGATAATCCAACTATACCAATAATCGCTTTAAATAGGCATGGTACAAAATACACATATTAAAATACAGAGATTTTCAGATTGGATTTAAAAAAATAAACAAAAAATGATACTTAACTCTATGTTGCTTACTGGAAACAACTTTAAATATAAAAATATCAGGTAAAATATAAAGAGATAGTAAATGATATACCATGTCAACATAAATCAATAGAAAGCTAGAGCAACTATATTAACTTCATACAAAGTAGATTTTAGAACAAGGAAAATTATCAGGTTTAAAAAGGACTGCTACATTATAATAAAAGTGAAAATTGTCCAAGACATAGCAATCTTTAATGTATATGTCCTTAACAGCAGTGTGTCACAATATGTGAGCCAAAATCTGATATAAGGGAAAGGATAAATAGATAAACTGACTCCTATAGTTGGTATCTTCAGCCATCCTCTTTTAGTAAATGATATAGCAAGGAGGCAGAAAATCGGGACATAGTTGACTTAAAGAGCACTACCAATCCACTTGGCCTAAATCACATTTACAGAATACTCCCTCCAACAACAGCAAAATGCACAATTTTTTTCAAACTCAAATGAAACATTCACAAAGATAGATATCACTTTGGGCTATGAAATATACTTAAGCAAAGTTTGAAATGATAGAAATCAGGCAAGGCATATTCTCACACCACAATGCAATTAAACTAGAAATGAACAACAGAAAGATAGCAAGAAAAGCTCCAAATATTTTAAAGTTAAGAAAAACACTTCTAAATAAAATAGAAGTTTCTTTGAGAAAAATACATTATAAAATATTTTCAATTTAAACAAAAATGAAAATACAGCTTATCAAAACCTGTGGATGTTTAGAAAGCAATGCTTAGAGAGAAAATTGTAACACTAAATGCCTATGGTAGAAAAAACACTATGCAAGCTTTGTTTGACATTCAAAAATGAATTAATGTAATCCACCATATCAATAGGTTAAAGAAAAAAATTATAATTGAGAATTATTTTATAAACTCCAACACTTATTTATGATAAAAATTCATAGCAGAAATGCTAGAAATAGAGAAATCTCCTCAACTTGATAAAGAATATCTACCAAAAAACCCTCTACAGCTAACATCATATTTATTGGTGAAAATTAGATGTTTCATGATGTTTAAACAGATGAAGCACTGGGGATTTTTTTGTACGGTGTTGAAAATATTTTGCATAATACTGTAATGATGGATTCATGACGTTATGCATTTGTCAAAACCCATATTACTTTACAGCAAAAAGATGGAAGCTTAATGTATGCAAATATTTTAAAAAAAACTGTTTAGGAAGTTACGGGATATCTTGATGGAATGCAGAGAAAGACAAAACAATCTAACCATATAAAAAATGTGACACCATCAGTGACACCATCTCACTGAAGGAGGGAAGGGAAAAGCACCGATCTAAGTAATAGTAAGAGAAATCTTTAAAACTGAAGTCAAAAGGAATTGTATGTAAGAATAGTACTTTAGCTGATAAAGCATTATCCCACTGGGGTATAGTTTCATGATTCTGATACTGTAAATGTATATAAGAATTGAACAATTTTGTGAATACATGGCAAATGTGGGAGCCATGTTTTCACTGTTAGCGTAGTTAGAGATAACCAAGGGGAAGAATCTAGAATGATCCATGAGTAAACGGATTAGAGTTGAAGACAAGTTTGAATTCATGTTCGAGATCATATACATATATATACACATATATATACACACACAGAGAGATGGTTGCATAATATTAATAGATGTGTATATATACATTTGTTAATATATGCACATATATTTCCTTGCTTTGTCAAGTGAGGGATCTAAAAGCAATGATAACCCAGTTGCAACAAGCACACCTGACACTCAGGTCTTGGTTTCTAATTTCATGTTCCCACAAAAGGATTGAGAAGTTCTTATAGAAATGCCTGATCTAAGACTGGGGTAGGAAATATGCAACATGACCAGGAACATCTGGCAGTGACAAAAAGTAGAAAGTGCTAAACACACATACACATGCATATGTGTATACAAAACTGATGGAGGCAGACAAAAGGACACAGGGGTCACCGAAAGAGCTTCCAGTGACCAAAGATGGAACATACTGGTCAACAGATTAGATAAAGTAATATTGGGTTTTTGATCCAAAGTATAAAATAAATATATACTGATACTGATATCCAATAATACCAACAATTGAAAAAAATGAATACATTTGGGAGAATAGATGAATCTCCCATGCATAAGAATTCTAAATATTTAGATATTTTGTCGTCAAATAGGTAGAATGTCACTCTCTGTTTTTTAGGTATGGACTGTACATAGTGATTTTCATCCAAAAAAGTACACTGAAGCAGGAGGAAAAGTCTTTATAGTGGATAAATCTGGCAAACGCTAGCTCAGCCAGCTGATCGATGTTAATATCAACAATAAGTCATGTTGATTATATGTGTCTTAAATATGATGTGATGAAAAAGGTAATATAATTCTGTGGTCTTCTTCCCCAAAACAGAAAAATCCCAACTGGTGGCCATTCTAGAAAATGCATGAGCTGCCTTAATGTCAAGGTCATCAAAAAAAGATAAGTCCGAGAAACTGTCAGAGACAAGAGAAGCTGAAAGAGAGATGGTTAAATATAATGTGGGATCCAAGATGAGATCTTGGGACAGAAAAAGGACATTAGATAAAAACTAAGAAACTCTTAAAAAGCATAAACTTAAGTTTAATTAACAATGTATTAATATTGGTTTGTTCATTAAAATAAATGTCTCATACAAATGTAAGATATTAAAAGTAGAAAAAATGGGCCTTTGGTATATTGAAAGTCTCTGTATTATATTTGTATTTTTTTCTGTGAATCTAAAACTGTCATAAAATAGTTTATTTTAAAATTTAAAGGCAACGTGAATACATCATAGAATGCTGTAATAGACCTTTATGAATTGGACAGTTCATCAAATTAGATGAACTTTAAGTTTCTTTGCATGATTTTCAGTTCACTCATATTCTGTAGAGTTTGTTTTGATATTCATATATAGAAAAATATGGAAGAAATATGTACACATGCTAATCTGACATTTAAAATAAATAATTAACAAAAATCATTAATTTTCCTAAAGAGACAAGCCTTTCCAGGGAGAGATTGGACTTATAAACTGGATCACCTGCAGCCAATGCATGGTTGCCATATAAACAGGAAAGGAGGAAATTAGTTAACATTTTAATGAGTTTTTCAAGGTCAAGTGTGAGCTAGAGTTAGTCCAGAAGAGCTGGAAAACCGTGACACAGGGGAGCTTGCACTCACACAACACTTGTTTTCCTTGAGGATCCACCAGAAGCTCACAAGATAAATTGGGCATAGGATAGGAGACCTCAAAAAAAAAAAAAAAAAATCCCTTTTGTTAACGCCTGCCTGAAGATGATATGATTAGCAACTGCTAAGGAAAAGGTACCCACTTCACCTACTTCCTGGATACTTTCTTTCTGTTAAAATATAATAATAATAAGCTTTAGGTTGCTGGGGAAGAGGCAGCAACCTCAATCATGCCCTGTGCATGTCAAAGGTCCATTGCACGTGAGAGAAAGTAGAAAAAAAAAATCTAATTGAGGAGGAGGCTACGGCAGGAAATCTTTAACTGTTCAATATTTTAAATGTGTAGAAAGCAAAGGTCTGCTACTGTTGACATTGGGGCAGGAAATACCCACTAGAGACCAACCACAGATACGAGGCAGACTTGGATGCTATGCAGAAAAGAGGTAGGAATACTAAAAAGTTCTACCACAAGAGGTCCAGGGACACAGGAACAGACTAGAGAGGTTGGACTATACTAACAGAATTCTCAGCTCCCACCTTGAAGCTAGGTTAGCTACAATTGTCTACTGCTGGGTTATAGTTAAGAGCATAGAGAAAGATCTCTTCTGTAGCAGGGATGTGTAGAGATGGCTGAAGGACAAAGATGGAGCACGATCATTAAAAACAACCCCTTTGGCACTCCAGGGCTCATCGTAAGCACAAAACAACATCGGTTCACTTCTAGAAGACAAAATACACTGGAATAATGTTAACAACAAAATCTGAACCAAACATCTCCTGAATAGATTGACTCAACACCCTCACCATAACAACTTGATAATAGGAGAAATATATCCACTTCCAGCTTTAAATACTGCTTATCTCAGTCTTCACTGAGACACACAGAAAAGCAAAAAGTCAATTAATTACCAAGAGAGCCAAGTAGAAGCAGGTTGGCTTTTTCTCAACTAACCTTGAAGTCATGCAGAATAATTTTGCATTTTATTGATTACACATAAGTCACTTCGCCCAGCTAAGATTTAAGAGATTGGGATGGGGACTCCATCTCTCTTTAAGAAGAAAGTCAAATAACTGTGGACGTTTTAAAACCACTACATTTGTAATCCATCACATACTGTAGCATCCTAATTGATAAAGTTATTTGTGTTTTGTGCGTTTGGAAATTTCAACAAAAGTAAGTGTCTATATATATCAAGTCATTGCTGTGTTTAGCTAATAGGGCAATAGTAGTTACTACAAAGACTGTGATGGGGTAGATGCATCTTAGTAGAGAATACTGAAGAGCTTGCAGAAGAAAAACTGATGAGCTTCCTTCTTTAGACTCAGCTCAATCAAGATCACAGAATCAGAGAGTTTTTATGGTGGTCCTAAAAGACTCCCTTTTTTATTGCAAGCTTGGAACTGACCTCATTGAAAATCACACACAGTTTGATTTTATATATTGTAAAATAAAAAAGAAAGTTTTACTTTGCAGCCTCACAAGTTGCTCATGTACAAAATAGAGCTTTGTTTAGGAAGGAGTGCGACCCTGAGATTTGGAAAAAGAATATCTGGTTGGACTGACATGCAGCTGAAAATCGTGTACCCCTGAGTTACTTAAAGCTTTCCTTGTCTGTGGAAGAGGCCTGCTATTCTATGTCTGAAGAAGCCAATTTTTCCTTCTTTGAAGACCCTGTTATAACCTTGGCTGGGGCAGTTGTCTTGCAAGGGGTGCTCTTTCTTGTCATGACCTACTATAACCATCTTTCATTGTCGCTGAACACACCAGGGTCAGATCCCAGTATGCTTCAGTGGGATCAGTAGGACAATGTCTGACATAAGAGGAAACATTCTCCAAAAAGTCTGCAAGAATTTTCTAATCTATATAAGCAGAAACTAGAGAATATGTACCAAAGGGAGAGGAAATATAATACACTGGGCTAAATGTATTAATATGGGTGTACATATTAGAGTTTGCAGAATTAACATGTGAGTTCTCTTAGCTAAAAGTGGCTTTGTCATTTGACTGAGTTTGTTGATTGAAATTTGGATTCAACAATGCTCTATATTGAACGAGGCTGATGTATCAAAATGTCCCTGGAATAATGTAGAGAAAGCATTCTGAAGACTTAGAGGAATAGTGTGGTAGATTTAACACATTCACCTTGTACATCCATTCCCAAAGAGGTTTCTTGGACATGACCTTCACAAAAGCATTGAGAAAAATGAAAATGGCAGTCCTACCAGTATACTTAAAGTTCTCTGATGAATGGACACTCACAATAAGGGCAATTCAAACCCACAGTACCACAAGATGTCAGAAACGTAGAGTTGATTTTATTATGCTTATTAACCCTGATACTAGTTTTCTATAATATCATCTGAAGGCAACTCTAACTCTTTAAAAAGTAAGCCTCGATTTTACTTTAAGTGTGAGACTGTTTCATCTAAACTTGATAAGCAATAATAAGGGTTTATCTCCTTAACATTTTATTCTCAAGCCCCTTTCCTCAATAAATAATAAATATATATATATTGTAGAACATTGAGTGCCCTTGTTAGGATTATTGAAAAGTGAAAATATGCTAGCAGCATTTCTAATGGTGCAGGCAAGTCTTGCTGCAACAGAAGACAATTTATCAAAATAAAAAAGTAAATCTCCCAAGTAGAGAGTATTTGAGGTGGAATCAAACAGTTGCTTAAGAGAGGATTAGAATAGTTAGGCAATGATAAAACTGATTTTGGTGGAGATAGAGATGTTTGGTCAAACTGGAGTTCAAGCCTCATGAGTTTCTTCTGGTGAATGCTCTTTCCAGTGACTAATCTCCCAGGGATTTTAAAGGACTTTGGCAAAATAGAGGCAGCATGAGAAGTGGAAAGTAAATGGAGCTTGGAGAGACCAAGAAACAGATTGTTAATGGCTGTATGAGCTTAGACATATATCTTAATTTACATGAACCTCAATTCCATCATCTGTCAAATGGAATTAACAAAAAAGCATCTTATACAATCATAGTAAAAAATGACAAGATAATATATTTAAATCTAAAGCTATATATTGTTACTATTAACAATGGGCTAGGCTGGGTGCAGTGGCTCACGCCTTTAATCCCAACATTTTGGGAGGTCGAGGCAGGCAGATAACCTGAGGTCAGGTGTTCAAGACCAGCCTGGCTAACATGGTGAAAAGCTGTCTCTATTAAAAATATAAAAATTACCCAGGCGTGGTGCCAGGTGCCTGTAATCCCAGTTACTTGGGAGGCTGAGGCAGGAGAATTGCTTGAACCTGGGAGGCAGGGGTTGCAGTCATCACACCATTGCACTCCAGCCTGGGCAACAAGAGTGACACTCCATCTCGAATAATCAGGAACAACCAAATCCTGTACTTCTAATTCATTTACTATTCTGTGGTATCTACTAAAATAAACACAAGCAGGAAGATTTCTATTGGTTAAGCTTTAATTGAAGGATATAATCTTGTTCTACTGTAATGCTGGTAGGCTATGAAAAAAAAGATTATACCTTAAAAATTACTTGTTTATCCTGCAAAAACATTTATATGATTTTACTTCAAACCATTTTTTTCCTCTACCTGAAAATATCTCTGAAATTTCTTTGTTGAACTTCCTTTGGAAAAATGGTATTGTAAATTATTTCTTCCATATATTCCAGAATGTTACTAAAAGTAGTGTGGATGACTTGCCCTCATTCTTTTTTTTTTTTTTTTTTTTTCCAAAATGGAGTATCTCTCTGTTGCCCACGCTGGTGTGCAATGGCATGATCTCGACTCACTGCAACCTCCACCTCCTGGGTTCAAGCAATTCTCCTGCCTCAATCTCTCGAGTAGCTGGAATTACAGGTGCATGCCACCACACATGGCTAATTTTTGCATTTTTAATAGAGATAGGGTTTCACCACATTGGCCAGGCTGGTCTCAAACTCCTGACCTCAGGAGATCCACTCACCACGGCCTCCCAAAATGCTGGGATTATAGATGTGAGCCCCCATGCCTGACTGACTTGCCCTCATTCTTAAGGTGATCTACTGAGTCTTCCTCACATAGTGTTCAGCTTTGTTTAACATGACAACATCAGGTGGGAGCATGGAGGACAGCTTTTAAAGTCAGACTCAAATTTTAATGTAGACATAACTATGTCTATGCTATGTGACTTTGGACAAATTGCTTAAGAAGTTGTAGCACTTCTCAAACACCAGTAATATCTACATTGCAAACTGACATAGGCTAAAGTGACCATTGACATGTTTCAGGTTGTTCCTTTTTGGTAATGTGAGGATACTCCGATGATTAGAGTGCAGAAGGCTCTTGTTCCCTGAGCTTTCTCACTACTATATGTTTTCTTACAATGTGAGCTAATCCAGAATCAAATCTGCCACAGGCATAAACATTTGTTAACAAACAGGTCCAAAGACAGTTATACAAGCAAGCTGTTCTACAACCTCAGTATTTTTAAAATTTTTGTCTTAAGCCCTCCAACAGCCACCTTGAGTGAAAGGTTTACTACAAAGTAAACGCAGAAATGACCCTATGGCAGAATCAGATATGCTTTTATTTAGATTAGATCTGACAGGATAATTTTGCGTTAGTGAGGAGAAAGAGTAGGAACCTAGAACAGCATGGACTTTTAGACCAAATGTACAATTCCAAGTTTTGGCTGTGGAACTTACCAGGTTTTCACAGGTTTTCAAGGTCAGACATGCCTGTACAGTATTTGTAGCCATCTCATATTTTGAATACTACTTATTTTGACATAGAAAATATATTTCCAACATCCTTTAGTCTAATTAGCCAATATGCTAGTGCAATTTTAGAAAGTTTTTGAAATACTTGCTATAAAGTTTAGGGACATGAACCCTTCATTTGGGTTTTTTGTGTGTGCTAACCAACAACCTACGAGTGCAGATAAATGATTATGGTGATTCAAATTTTAACTAACTGCCTTTTGATTGTAGATTAAAATTAAATTAAACACACATGTGCCTATGTCACTCTGTCTACTGTTGTTTTTCAAATTACAGATTTTAGTGACCCATTAATGTGTCAAGAAAACGACTTCATGTGCCAAGAACAGAATTTTTACAAAATGATGTACAAAATAAAGAATACTGGGACATAAAAAACAAGGGTAAATATTTCTCTTAAAATGTTCATATTAGTTACAATACACACATGTGTGTATCTGCATGTCTGTGCATGCTGAACTTCAACAAAGTCCTTCAATGTATAAATTGAGATTTTAAAAAGTTTGAAAACCATTTTTACAGAAGTTTTTAAAAATAAGCTATAGATGACATAGTAATCATACTCATTTACTCTCTCATCTAAATCTTTTTTCCAGCTCAGAGAGTATTTATCACTTCTGAAAAGAATAAAAAGAGACTCATGAAGTATTCTCACAAAAATTGCTCCTCTTTATAACAGGACTTCTTCTTTGAACATTAAAAATAAAACCATTAAAACATTAGAAGTGAAGTACACAGTAAAAGTGCAGGGTTTGGATCTTTGGTTTTGCTCTGAACCATTCTTAGGATGATAAATTTTCATGTCTAGTGGGCAACAAAAAGTCATGAGCTTAAAGGAAGTTCATGGAAAAACCAAGCAAATACAGTTTAGCATTCACATTATCATCTCAGTTAGTTAGCACATAATACCAGCTTTGTAGGTAACAAGTCCAGAAATATCTGGCAGGTATGCATGTGAGGCTGAATTAAAGGAACAATCAGAAAGGGAGATATTTGGAATACATTAAAAACTTAAATGTGGTAATATTAATTCGGTGGGGTAAGGAGGGATCGACGTAACTTTTGGTTTTCTGGCTTGAAGGACCTCTTATGAAGGAAATGTCATTAACTGAGAAGGGAAATTCGTTTGTGTGTGTGATCGTGCATGTGGCGTATGTGTGTGCATGTGTGTGTGTCTAGGGAATGTGGAAATTGAAATTATGTTGACTTGAGGTGTCTATAAGACAAATTGTTGGAGATACCAAGCAAACAATTGCCTGAATGAGTTTACAGCTGAAGAGAAAAGGCTGTAATAAAGGTATATACTTAAATACCATTAGCATAGCTAATGAAAATTGAAGCTATGGCAGTAAAAAAGATTTCTCAGAGAGTTACATTGAGTTAGAGAATTTGAGGACTAACACTGGAACTTGAGACCATATTAACATTTCAACCATGAGCAGAAGAAAACTACCTATCAGGAGAAAATAAAAAAAAATAATAGTGAGATGGGAGGGAACTAGAGGAAGAGTTGTCTCATGAATCAATGAAAGACAAATTTCAAGAGAAAGTGATCAACAGTGTCGCATACCACAGAGGGGTCAAATAACAAAATAACTAAAAACTTTTGGAGTGACAACTTATGTGTTAACTTGGGAAGGTTAGTTTTAAGGAACTGGTAAAGGAAGAAGCCTTTTGTAGTGGGTGGTATGATCTGTGGTGAAGAAGAGGAAATAAGTATAAACTACCTTTTAGGAATGTGACTGTGAAGGCAAAAAATAAATCTGTAGTAAAAGAGTTACAGGTTCAAAAAGAGTAGAGATTGTATCTTTTGTAATTTTGTATGTTCCAAGATACAACACAATTTTGAACACAATGAAACTTTTGAATTCCTGACATATATACTTAAATGCTGACATGATATATTAATTTGATGTCCAAAACATAACTTAAACTTTTCTTCTGCTTGCAATCCTCCAATCCTTACCTCCCTACCATTTGTTCTATATCAATTGATAGCAGCAACATCCTTCCAGATGCTTAGTAACACAAACAAATACATGGGAATCATCACTGAATTTTCCCTTTTCTCTTTCTTTCACACTTCATATTCCTCAGGAACTCTTGTTTCTGAACTTGCAAACTGTAGAGAGGATATTACCAATTCTCACCAGCTCTGCTTTGTCTACCCTATTCTGACTCAACATCATCTCTCTCCTGGATTACTATCTGTGGACTCCACACCTTCATCCCTACAGCCTGTTCCTAAACCACAACAGTCAAAGTATACCTTATAAAATGCAAGTCATATAATGTCACAAATATGGACAAAACCATCCAGTGGAATCCCATTTTTCTTAGATTAAAATCTAGATAATGACAATGACCTATATAAACTTGACATTATCTGACTCTTGTTTCCTGGCTCATCCAGCCTCATCTCTTGCTACTTTCTCCCCTGTTTACTCTGCTACAGTCATGTCTGCCTCCTTGCTGTTCTTTGATTGGTTATCCAAAACCTCATCTCAGAACCTGTATACTGCTTACTCCCACCTCGGGGAATTCTCTTCTCCAGAATTTTCATAATGGTAAATCTCTCACTTCTTTCTAGTCATTGCTCAGATCTCATTTTCTTCATAAGAATTATCTTGACCACCTTATTTAAAAATGCAGAGTCTTCTCCCCAAGATTCTTTTGTCTTTTTTTCTTTGATGTGTTCCAAGTATTTAGGACAGTACCTGACACAGAAGAGGCACTTATAAATACTTAATCACTGGACAAATCTATGAATGAGCAAACTTAATCTTTTCTGATCACTTTCAGCTTTTAGAAGAATACCACTCTTAGTATGACTTTGATAAGATTTGTATATGTAGGTGGTTGAGATACATTATGCTTCAAGATAAACACAATTTTAAGTGCCAAAAAACCAACACAATGTCAACTTAGAAAGTATCTTAAAATAATTATTGGAGACCAAAGGCTGTTTCTGGAGAACAGAATATTCACAGGAAATGGAATCAATTCCAGTGCAGTATTATACATCCTCTTTTTCTGCCCCAAAGGACTGTCTGACTCATCTTCATTCAAAGAAGTCCACAGCTTCAAGGCAAATAACTTTGTGTTCTAGAGTAAAGCTGCAAGACCCACACCATAGGATACCAGTCACACTGGGAGGCTATTATTATATGCCATATTTCACAACTTGAGTACTTATTACATTATTTAGTTTGGTGGATTTGGGAACTGGGAAATGTTTCCATTCTCTTTTCCTGTTCCAACCAGGATTGCTGCATTCATTCAGAATGTCCTGTAGATAGGACTGTCAAAACAAATTCATTCAACTTACAGCATAATTTCTGTGATTTAAAGGCGACACTATTAATAGTTAAATCAGGGTAGAAACTGAGAATATGGTTGCCCTATTTCTGGATACCAGGACCCCAGTGTATAGTGCTATAAGAGGGCCTAGCCATTGTCTCTTCATTTTCTGCATCAAGGTTTGGTCTGGTGTGTCCTAAGGGAAGGACTGAAATGCTTCAAGAAACAATGAGGGATATTTGGGAGACGGGGCTGTGGACAATTTCTTTTCTTTTTTTTTTTTTTTTTTCTTCACTACGCTCATGTTTAATATTTTTAAAATATCAATTCTCTTCCAAACTGATCTATAGATAAAAGGCAAGACCAACCAACATTGCACTAGGAAGTTCTGTATGAATTAACAAGCTGATTCTAAAATGTTTTTTCTTTTTTTAATTATACTTTAAGTTCTAGGGTACATGTGCACAACGTGCAGGTTTGTTACATATGTATACCTGTGCCATGTTGGTGTGCTGCACCCATCAACTCGTCAGCACCCATTAACTCGTCATTTACATCAGTTATAACTCCCAATGCCATCCCTTCCCCCTCACCCCTCCCCATAATAGGCACCAGTGTGTGATGTTCTAACTGATATAGAAAAAGAACTTCAACATTTTAACCATACTAGCTGAAAGTTCTTCCTTTACCTCTCAATTTGCCTAGGACAGTCCCATTTAATGCCTATTGTCGCAGTGTCATTATTAATAACTCCCCTTTTATTTTCAAACTTTTCCTGGTTCAGATAATAAATTGTTGCTATGCTTTACTTTTTGAAAAACTGTTTGATATTTCACCAAAATCTGCAAATAACACTGAATCATTGGCATGTAAGCATTGGTGACGAAAACAAAAAAAGCTTCAACACGTGCTTACTGAGTCTACAGAATTAACTCTTCATCTAAAGTCACCGAAATAATGTAATATTGTCTATTTCCAGGCTCAGTTCTACTTAATCAATGGGGCCTCTGTTAATAGTATTTCCAATACTATTTCCAATCTATGCTATTTCCAGTTCTATTTATTTCCTATTATATATTACCAACAATGTATTAGCTTTTAAACTTTAAATACTTGGCTTTAATCCTAATATAGCCATAGAACTATGAAGTCTTTGGGCTAGTTTTATAAATCCTCTTTGGTGTTAATCAAACATTTTAATAAACTGAACCACTTTTCTATATTAGATTATGATAAAAGTTTATTTTACTTAATAAATTCTGTCTGTAATCAAAAATAAAACCTTCAGGGAATATCAGCACTAAATCATCCCTCCCATTCCAAGTGGTCAAGGCCAAGGCTGACATTCATCATGGTTCTTATGTAATAACTATATATTATTTATTTTATTCTATCATTATTTTCCTTTTTTTTTTTTTTTTTTTTTTTGACAGTCTCACTCTTTCACCCAGGCTGGAGTGCAGTGGTATGATCTTGGCTCACTGCAACCTCCACCTCCTGGGTTCAAGCAATCCTGCCTCAGCCTCCCAAGTAGCTGGGATTAAAGGTGCCCCCAACCATGCCTGGCTCATTATTTTGTACTTTTAGTAGAGATGAGGTTTCACCATGTTGGCCAGGCTAGTTTTGAACTCCACCCACCTCAGCTGCCCAAAGTGCTAGGATTACAATGTCCAGCCCTTTTCCTGACTATTCTTAGCTTATGGTTTAATGATATAGAGTTTATTAAACTTTCTGTCTATATGTGAAACACATGCATATATAATGAATCATAATATAAGTACTTAAGCAAAAAATAAAAACTATATATATATTCATATATTCATAGTCATAGGTTGACATTAAAATTTACCTTTGAAAGTATAAGGTTTTTTTTTTGTTTGTTTTTTTTTTAAGACCAGTGAGTAAACATACTTTTCCTACAGACTTCTGCACTTGAGCCATCTCAGCCTGAATTCTGGTTCAATCCTTTACAAGCTATATGCTATCAAGCAAGTGGCTTAATCTATTTTGCCTTAGTTTCATCTTCTATAAAATGGGGGAAATAATAGTCCATACATTTCGTAGGATTGCAGTGAGGCTTTACTAGTGACTACATGCAATGGTCTTGGAATAGTGGTTAACTTATAATAGGCACTTTATAAACCTTAACAGTCCTTGAAAAGGCAAAGTGATATAGTATAAAGTGAATGAGGTTAGTAACTTGATTATATGGATTTAAGTCCACTTCTAAATTTATTAGCTGTGTGACACTAAGGATGGTAAATCTCTCAGAATCTCTCTTCTGCTTCCCCTTCTCCTTCCCTTTCTCCTTCCCCTTCCCTTTCCTTTCCTTCTGTCAATAAAACAGGAACACTAATACCTGTGCTGAAGTGATTACATGAGACTTGGGATCACTTACTCAAAAATGATTATTAAGCCCTAAATTTTAGTTTTCCAAACATGTATTCTCAGAATCATAGGACTTAATAGGAGTTGGAATTTAATGTAATCCTCTGCAACAAAATCCTTCCAATTGCATGGTTTCATGGATCATTGACTCTCTGACCTGAAAGTTGAAGAGAATTCAACACCTCCCAGAAAAGTTCATTTCAGCAGTGAAAACAGAACTGCCACATGACTGAATTGGTGTTTTTAAAACACTAGGTGGTGATGCATCAGTGTTCATAAAATCAATCTGGTTAATGACCATCATCAATAACAAAATAGGATAGACATAAGTACTTTTTAAAGAATACTCTTTATACAATGTAGTAGAGGTATGAATTTTTATAAAAACTTTTGTTTCTCTTATAGATACATATACATACATATGCTTGCATATATACATGTATATATGTGTACATATATGTATTACATTGTGTAGATATATGAACACACATATGTATGGGCTAAACATAGGGAGAATAATTTTTCTTCTAAGCTAAGACATAGAGGAGGCAGATAATGAGGAAGAAGTGCAGCCACCAACTTCTCAGCAGTTTCCCTTGAAGGCAATAAGATCTGAGAGAGAAAGTTGTTTAATTGAGACAGATGGGATCATGAGAGGCTCACAGAAAGAATCTTCAGACCCAGAGTGGCATAGAAACAGAGTATGCCACCAAACTGATAGTAGATATGAACATTTTGGTGATTACTTATGAATCTAGATATCTCTAAGACCATATATTTTCTGTCATATCTTACAAAGTCCTGGAACTACACATGTTCCTATTAAAACCATGAAATACCCCAGGAAGAATGATTTAATATGCCCTCCAGCCTAGGGGAATGAGGGCCTGAAAAAGAAGCTATGTTGAATACATAAGTAACTACATAAGTATACTTATATACTTGTATACCTCCATTTGAAGATTGAGGATTTTCTCTGATTCATGACTTACAAACTTGTTTTATTCTAAGGATATGCCTTGTTAGTGGCCCCATGATGAAAGGTAGAAGGTTCAGGTGTAGAGGTAGGAAAAAAAGTGTGCTTCCAAATATGGGGATAGTTATTCCTCTTGGCAACTTAACTATCAGCCCCTGGATTCACTCAGCTCTGGAAAATTATGTCTATTATCCAACAATGTATCTAAGTATGAACATATAGTCCTGAGTGATTGGCAAAAAGGGGGCAAACAATTCAGGCAAAAAGTGATCATCTTTGAACAACGCAAGCAAAGGATAACATGTATACGAAGAAATGTGAGATTATATCTATTCAAGTAAAAAGGGGGCAAACAATTCAGGTAAATTCATCCTGTAATACCCTTATAATGTGTTCACTCTATCTTTGCACCCCCACCCCTGTACCCACCCAATTCTGCCCAATAACAGATGGAAGAAAATTTACTGCTAAGGTCTCGGGTAGACTCAAAGGTTCCAGACACAGGGAAATGATCTCCAAGAAAAATACTAAACCAATCTAACACAAACTATAAAGGATAACATCATCAATTGACCTAAACTCAAGTCAGCATGCAGTAGTCTTAGCCAATTGTATAGTTAAAGGGAACATTACCCTTGAGATCACCATCACTTCTGGCATCAAGCTCAGGGGCATCTCAAAATCACCCTCAGATCTGAAAATTTGCTGGAAGAACTTACAGAACTCACTGAAAACTATGACACTTGTGGTTTATTACAGGGAAAGAAAGCATGTCTAATGTATCTAAAAGAAGAGATGTATAGGGCAGAGTCTTGGAGGGGTATAAATGTGGAGCTTCCAATTGTTTTATTCCTGTGAAGTTAAGGAGAGTGTTACCTCCTCCTGGTCCTGACATCTGACAATACACACAAGAGTATTGCCAACGAGGGAAGCACTTTTGAGTCTTTGGTGTCTAGAAATTTTATTGGGGCTTGATCACATGCCATCCACAGGCTTACTTTCTAGCCCTTTCCAGAGGTCAGATTAATCCTTTAGTTATGAATCACCCCAGATGTTAAAACCAAGAGTGTGTGGCCCAAAGTATCCATCATAAATTATATCATCAGGGTATCTGATAGCCAAAGCTCCCAGGCAACAAAGACACTCCTATTATAGAGAGCATTCCAGGGACCTAGAGATCACTTCTTGGTGCTAAGGGAAAAGGCCAGTCCTCTCTTTCAGTAAGGTTAATTCTTCACTGCACAGGATTAGAAAAAGAGTCTCCATTCAACTCAGATGAATGACATTGATGAAGAGCACGCCCACGATGCTTTGGAACAGTTTCTAACATTCTTCTCACTTTTACTGGTTAGCCAGGCATGCATTCTTTACAACAGAAATATTCTAGAAAGATCATGAAGAGTATTTAACGAGAAGAAATTTTCAATTAATTACACAAACATATGTGAACTAAGCAATGTGTTCATGCTAAAAATTCAAAAAAGAAAACAATAATACAAGACCTTTCAACCAAAGAGATCATTTCAATAAAAGAAAAACAGCTTAAGTGGACAATTTTAATAGAATAGAATAAGTTATAAATGGGATAACTTATATCTATGAAATCACAGAAGAGAATAGCTTAATCCATCCTAGAGGTTTTGAGAAATCTTTCCTCAGATGACCTATGAAAGATAGTATTTTGTAAAAAATGAAAGTAGCAGCAGTAGCAGTAGAAGTAATAGTAATAAAAATAATTAACACTTATATAGAATTTATTATGTCAGACATAATTTTAAGAGATTGAATGGATTAATTTACTTAAATTATTAATTTGGAAGAAGTGGCAACATCTATTACTGAACTCTGAGCCTCCGCTCTCCCTGAATTCATGTCTTAAGGTCATATTGCCTTGAAAATCTATCACCTTTTTACAAAATGAAGCCAGAGGAGCTTATACTCCCCAGATCCGATAGAAAAGTACACCATTTTTGCTGCAGTGATTATTCTGAATAAATGCATGTGCAAAAAATGTTATGCGTTTTCAGATTTCACCTGCATTGCAACAATTTTACAAATCAGGAGAGCTTTTCCTTAAGCAAGAATGTGCCTCTTCTCATTACTTATTCACAGACTGTCCTTCTTCTTGCTCTGAAGCAGGAACCTTCCTTTGGAGGCAATGACAAATCCTGGGGCCTGCGTTGCACTCATCTTGCATGCAGTGCTCGCATTGAGGCCACTTAATCCGATTGACGTCAGCCGGCACTCCGTGCACAGAATGTGCCACTCAGAATCTAGGGGAATCGATCATCCCTCAACTTGCATTGCCATGACACCTACAGCCTCAAATTTATTTCAGCTTTGTAGTTTCTTTTGCTTTTCCTTCTCTTTCCTCTCCAACTAAAAGAAGTATATATTTTCCATCTTCACAAAAACCACTTATTAGAACCCCAACTTCATCACTGGAAAATTCAGACCATCACTTTGCATTGATAATTAAATTTTTCTGAGTAAATCTGCTGTGGAGAGCCAGATAAGGCTGAAAAATATATCACACATCTCAGACTAAGCATTGACAGGAAGGTGCTTATTGTTATATGTAAGTATTTTTCCAAGAAAATGTAAGTATGGAATTTCATTAGCCCCAATAGGGAAGGAAAGGAGAAGGAGATTCATGAAACATCTACTATATTCTCGGCATATCGTAAATATTATAACATATATAATTTGGTTCTCAACCAGGTGTAATCACTTCCCACCCACCTCCTGGGGAACATTTGGCAATGTCTGCAGACTGTCATGAATCTAGTGTTTGCTAAACATCCTAAAATGAGTAGGACAGTCCCCCTACCACAACAAAGATTTACACAGCCCCAAATCTTAATAGTATTGATGTTAAGAAACCCTGCAACCGAATCCCACAAAGCTGTTTGAGATAAGTGTTAATACTGCCAGTTTATAGATGAGGCCACTGGAAGCAATTAAATGACTTGCCTGTGTTCACATAGTAAGCATCTGGATTTGAATCCAGACTTATCTAGCTGCAAAAGCTAGACCCTTCTACTGCACCAGGCTGTGCTGGGCAAGCATTGGTGGCAAAGGAAACTACAACTCTGAAAGCTAGTCTTCAGATGCATTTGACCTTTTCCTTATATAGCAGTCTTTTTTTCAGAAATGTGTTTTATAAAAATATGAAGATACCTTTAAAGGCTGAATTAGGGAGAATTACTGGCCATTTATGACCCAATGGAATTGCAGGCTGCATATACAAAAGATAATTTCACTAATCAAATAACTATTTATCAAATGATTGCTCTGATTACATTTATACTGGGAACCTGTATGTGTTTATGATTGTAGGTATGTATGCATGACTTATTACTATTTTCTTTCTAAACTTCAGGTATGAATAAACCAGTTTAACTTGCCCAGCATAGTAGAAAGAGATAGGCAATACAGGCTAGTAAAGCACAGTTACACACCAAGGGCAAGGATACCAGCAGCTGCTGTCTTTCATATTGCAAGACAAATTCATACATCAGTGAATCCTTTGACAAATGTTTATTAAATTTTTCGTATGAACTCAGTACATCTGGCCAGACACATAGCAAATAATTGCAATAATGTGATACATACTACGACAGAGGTGAGCTCAAGAGGTGTAGGAACATAGAGGAAGAGGTGCTTCACTGTCTTTGGAGGTGATGGAGAATGCCTGCTACAAGGTGAGTGAAAAATGAAGATTAGAGTTCACCAGGTGTAGTGGTGATGGGGCTAAAGAAGAAAGCAGAAGTCAGACCATAGATCTTGTAGACTAAACAGTTTGAATTTTATTCTCAAAGTCAAATGAAGTCAATAAGAGTTTGTGTGAATGTAAGCGATTAATTTTTTGTTTTGTTTTTGTTTTTGTTTTTCATGTAAGTGATTAGTTCTTTTAGTAGGAATTTAGGGACATGGGGAGAGGGGAGGTAGAGAGACACATTTTGAGGCTATTGTAGTAATCCAGGTAAGGAGTGATAAAGGCCCAAACTAAAGCAGGAACACTGAGAATGGAAGGAAAGGTCAGAACCAAAATAGAATTATAATTAGAATATATAGGTATTCAATGTGAAAGGTAAAAAAAAGAGTGAGGATTTCTCCTTTGGCGAATGAGAATACAGGAAAAGTAATTTACATTTGGGAACGGTTACGTTTAAGGTATCTATGTTGAGTAAAAATATTGTGGGTTAATTAAATATCAGAAACTCTACCAGACCCTCCATATGTTAATCATCACAAAAGTCATGTAATGTGGTATTATTCTTTTTTATTTTAAAGATGAAGTCTCATAGAAGTTAACTTGCTCCATTTAATTTGTTAAATGCCATAGTCAAATATTACTACAGTTCTATGTATATTCAAACCTGTATTTGTTAACCACTATACAACACTGCCTCCTTTGTGAAGCTGATGCTCTGTAGGACTTAAAATTGTTTTTAGCTAGAAATCAATTCTGGAGATGTTGCTCCTAGAAGAAGCAGTTGAGATCTGGAATGTATATGAAGTCACTCAGGGATGGTGTTAATTAGGAATGAATGAGAAAGGTTCAGAAGTGCAGAAGATTCAGGACAGAATTTCAGGAATGCATTGATCTTTAAAATGCATTATTTAATGAGATTGACCAAACAAAACACAAGAAAAGTCAAAGAAGTAGGCAGGAGCTGAGGGAGGATGACGTCAAGGATGCAAAGGGAAATTTTGTGAGCGGTCTTTCTAGGGAGTCAGATATTGTTCTGTTTTGCACTAAGAAAATGCCTCATCACAAAAGTACAATTAAGATCCCTGCTGGGAAAACCTCAGTCTAGACGAGATAATATGGTACCCATCCTCTCCTTTTTGTCAGCCGCCAGTGCAACAGTCAACTTTAAATGCTGTTGAATAGGTGAAATTATTATGTGTATAAAGTAACTAACACATAGCAAGCATCAAAAATGCCTTCTCCACTGGCATGGATATTAGACTGTAGATCTGATGGCAGGGATCTTAAACTTTAGCTGCGAACATCTGAAACTTCATCAATTTATTAAATGTTCATGCTACTGTGCAAGTTAATTATTATTATTTTCATTGTACAGATGTTGGAATTTAGGCACAGAGAGGTTAAGAACATTCTGCGTGGTCTCAAAGCTAGTAAGCAACTGACCAAGAATTCAAGTTAGGGTCTATTCAGCACAAATTTCACCACCTCTTGCTCAATTGTAAAGCTCCATTTTAAGTTAAGAAGGTGATATAATTAAACTTTCGAAACAGGTACCATAGGTAGAAGAAAACACTTGTGTTGCCAAGGGTTTAGAGACTCATTGTCTCCCCTTATCATGGTCCCATGGTTCAACCTCTATGTCTGAATGGAATTGGGCTCTTTCTCTTGGTTTTAGAGCAGGTTTTCTCAACTTCCACACAACTGACTTTCAGATGGATAATTCTTTCTTGTGAGAGGGCTGTCCTGTGCATTGTAGAAAGCTTAAAAGTAATCCTGTATGTCTAAGAGATATTTGTACTCTCAAGTTTATTGCAGCATTATTTATAATTCTCAAGATGTGAAATTAATCTAAGTGTCCATCAACCATGAATAGATGAAAAAAATATGATATATATATCACATTTATATATATACACACACACACAGAGTCATATATATATACACACACACACACAATGAAATAATATGCAGCCTTAAAAATTGAGGATATCCTGTCATTTGTGACAACATGGATGAAAATGTAGGACACTATGCTAAGTGAAACAAGCCTAGGACAGCAAAACAAATATTGCCGTATCTTACATTTCTGCAATCTAAAGAATTGAAACTTACAGAAGCAGAGAGTAGAATGATGGTTACCACGGGCTGGGGGTCCGGAGTGGAGATTGGGGATTGAGGAGATGTTGGTAAAAGGATACAAAACTCTAGTTAGAAAGGAGGATCAGTTCAGAAGATCTATTGTACAACATGGTGACTATGGTTAATAACAATGCATTATATACTTCAAAATTGCCAAAAGAGTGGATTTTAAATGTTTTCACTACACAAAAATAATAAGTGTGTGAGGTAGTAGATATGTTCCTCAGCTTGACTTAGCCATTCCAAAATGTATACATATATCAAAACATCATGTTGTATACCATAAATATATATATGATTCTTATAAATATATAGAGTTAACTAAATAAATTTAAAAAGCATCTCTGACGTCTATCTATTAGGTATAAGTAGTACCCAACCAGCACCCACTTTACTTGTTACCATTAGTGACAAATAAAAATGTTTACAGACTTTGCCAAGTGCCCCTTAGGGTTCCTTGGTTGAGAATAACTGGTTTACATATACAGCCTTCTCATTCTCAGTATTAGTATACAGCCTGAGTTCCTGTGTTTACGACTCCTCTTCCTGGAAACTGCATTTGCTTGTCTTCCAAACCCTCATTTACACCATTTCTGCCCCATCCAGTCATCCAATTCACCCTGCCTTAGAACAACCCCACTGCGGGGGCTCCATCAAAGCATCCAAACCCCTTCTCTGACCTGATATCTGAAACCTGTCCCTGATCTGGAGACTAAGGCAGTGAAAAGCCAGCTTCTGTGATTATGTATCATTTGGGTAGAAAAAGGCCTCATAAATCACCGGATTGTTTTGTGGGCCTTCGAGGGTGCTACTGGGAATGGCAGGGAGTGTGACTCATCCTGCTGTACTGTTGTAATATTAAAGAAAATAAATAACGGAACTGAGAAGGCATTAAGTGAGGAAATGAGGCACGGATGCGTGAGGCAGAGGTGATCCTACTGCACTGCATGTACGTGGATATTACCCAATTACTTGGGAAGCAGAACTTAGGAAGAGAACTGTGGAATCAGTTTTCTGAATGAACTGCAGAGTATACACTCAGACTGTACTGAATTCCCCAGGCAAGATTTTTCCTCTGAGCTCCCTTTCTGAATAATAAGGAAGTACATGCAATTGGGTTGTCATGGTTTGTTCTCTGTCTTAAGTACTACTGGTAATAATCATGCCTTATGTTTGTTCAGTGTTTCCTGGTTTACAGAACACATTCCCATATATTATGTCATTTCACTAACAAAGCAATCCTCTAGACAGGAGGAATCCAGCCAGGAGGAAAACAGTGTTCTAGAAGGGATGTTTTGACAGGTTTGAGACAGCAGAGCATACTTGTGAGAGCACAGACTCTGGAATCTGAAGATTTGGGTAAGAATAACAGCTCAGAACAGCTCTGGCATCTTGACCATTAAACTGTCAAACTTTAGTGTTTCTTCTGTGGAGATAATAGCACTGTTACAAGGTATTCAATGAAATCAGACCTATAAATACTGAATACTGTACCCACCTCACCCTAGGAAACAGGCTCTTAAAAACAGTGGTGGAAGCAATCTTTAACTCAGGATAATCTGAAGATTACAAAACTGTAATAGCATATTTGTATTGCATAGTAGTCAAGTATAAATAAAGACTTTAGAGTCAGGTGACCAGGGTTTGAATCTCAGCTCTGCTTCTTGTAACTGTGTCACTTGAAACAAGTTTCTCAACCTCCCTGGGCCTTGGTTTCCTTATTCATAAAACAGGTCCTTTGGAGGTTAAACAGGTTATTACACAAAAAAGTTTTTATAACTGCAGTGTCTCTCTGCTTTGAGTCATCTATACAACGATCATCCCGTATCCCCAGGGGATATGTTGGAAGACCCCCCTGGATGTCTGAAACTGCAGATAGCAACAAGCCTATATATACCATGTTTCTTTAAAATACATACATACCTATGATGAAGTTTAATTTATAAATTAGGCACAATGAGAGTTTAACAACAATAGCTAATAAAATGTTAGAACAATTATAACAACATACTGTAATAAAAGTTATGTGAAAATCAGTCTCTCTCTCTCTCAACCCAAATGTCTTATTGTACTTATTTTTGGACCATGGTTGACCATGGGTAATTAAAACCAAGAAAGTAAAACTGCTGTTAAAGGGATAGTACTGTACTTGGTTACTTTTTGTCCTAGGCTCTGATGTCTACTTTTACCTCAACTAATGTGATTACTCAGAGTTGATTTTAAGTACAGCATTATTTAAGGTGAACAACATTGGATTCCTGTCTCTTATACACATCTAGATGTGTATAAGAGACAGGTTAGGGAGTGTGTGTGTGTGTGTGTGTTGGGGTTTACTCCCTGCAGATACTCAGAGATCAAAACTCCTGCTCCTACCATGCTATGTCTCTACCCTCCCCTAGGTACTCAGATTTATCTCTTTGAACAGATGAGGAAACCATGATTGGGTATCAGCTCACCTCGTTTTGAGGCTGAAAACTAGAGTAATAGGTTTGACCTTGACAGAGGTACAAGATCAAGGTGGATCTACAGGTAATAGCAGGCAAATGGAAATGAGCTGAAAGCCAGAAAAATACGACCAGACCTGGACAGATAAACGTAAGTTTAGAACCAGAAGGAATACTCAGACATAGTAGAAACATGTAAAAACCTGACAACCAGACACCTGTTAAGTAGTGAAGCCAAGAGACTGTGAAAGAATATTTAAAGATATTCTTTGGAAGAGACCCAGCAATAATGCCATTCAACAACAACAACACAAAAAGCACAGAGGCAGTATAAAGGAGGGAGTTAAAACATTGATTTTGTGATGTACAACCCTGCACTCAAATCCAGTGTTCAGACTCTACCAATTATGTGACTGGACAAAGTTCTTGATATCTCTGAACTTGAGTGTTCTCATCAGTAAGGAGGAAATTAATAAATAACTTATCTGTCAGAATTATTGTAAGAAATGTCTGAGATACTACAGATGAATCTATTTCTAGAAATGGGGTTTCCCGTTCTGGCTGCATCTCAAACTCAGCTCATGATTGCAATAGTCTTTGTTGTAGTAACACATGCCTAAGTCCCATCTTTGGTGTTTCTTGTTCAGTAGCTCTGGGGTGGCTGGCTGCACCTACAGGGTCACAAAGCCTCACAAGTGATTCTAATCACCATGACACTGATTTCCCAGTTGAAAACCACTGTTTCATCGGGCCATGGGCCAGCAAACACTTTTTAATTAAGGAAGTATCTTAGTCTTTGCATGTTATATAGGCTCTACTGCTACTGTTCAACTCTGCAATTTTTGTGTAAAAATAGATGTAGATAATATGTAAATTCATGAGCTTTGGCTGTCTTTCAATAAAACTCACTTATGAATGCGAAATTTAAATATTTTCACATTTAATAACTTTCACATCACAAAATATTACCCTTCATTGTATTTTTTAAATTCTTTATGAATGTAAAATCAATTTCTAGCTTACGGGTGATACAAAAATAAGTTTCTATGCCAAATTTGGCCCACAGGCCATCGTTTGCTTACCATGCAGGAGAGCAGAGGCTCCTAGGCTTACACATGCAGGATCATCCAGAGAGCTTGATAAACTTTTTGGGCCCAACCCCCAGAGTTTCTAACTCAGTAGATCTGTGATGTGGCAGAGAATTTGCATGTCTAACAAATTCCCATGGGATGATGATGTGGCTGGTTTGGGGACTGCATTTTGAGAATCATTGATCTAAAGGAATACTCAGACAATTGTTTCTTCAGATTGTCCTCACTTTAATTTATGATACAACATATTTAAATCATTTTCCACTTTTAAGCTTTGAAAACTCTTTGGTAGCTGTGCACCAAGTTTATACCCTTTAAGAAAGACCTGAAACAAAGGCAATTTCTATCACTTTAACAGTTGAGTATAGATAATAAATTTTACTAGTTAAAAGCATGGGCATTGGAAACAAATCAGACCAGGTATAAATCCTGGACCTCCCTCAATTGTATAACCTTGGGTAAGTATATTCTCTGTGTCTCAGTTGCCTCAGTTCATATGTAAAATAAAGGCAATACTAATACCTATATTGTAGGATTGTTGCCAGGATTAAATGGGTATGAAAAATATTCAGAATAGTGCCGGGCCCTTAGTAAGCATTCAATAAATGTTAGTCACTATTATATCTAACGGTAAGTTATGACAGCAAAGGTATTTTTAATAAGAGGGATGTACTCTATTGAAGGCCTACATAGAGGTGAACCAAGAATATGGTATGCCAGCAGGGCAAAAATATTTCTAAATAATTTTTGATCCATTTTTAGATATGTAGCAATTATCTATTTTAGGCCCACAATAATTCACCTGACTAATAATTTTAGCCAGGATGTTTTCTTTTATTTAAAGTAAATGTTACCAAATTCCCAAGATGACATTCAAAATAAAATGAAATACCTATAAGTTAGCTTAATTTAAAAACCTCTAGATTCTTAAGTCTGATGACTCTCCTTATTCACCAAATAATTATTGAGCATCTGGTAGCAAGATAGTGTGCAAAGAACTAGTGATAAAGCAGAGTGGTCAATGAGACAGGTGCAGTGCTCCAACTCAGGGGAGACAAACATCAAGCAAATAACAGTTAAAACAATTAATTCCTTCCACCTGTAATAAGTATGAAGAAAAAGTGCAAAGTTTCATGAAGAGACATCACTAAAGGAATTACTCTAATCTCAAGAGGTGAGGATCACAGAGAAAGTTTCCTTAAGGAAGACATCTGTGATGGTTAATACCAAGTGTCAACTTGATTGGATTGAAGGCTGCAATATTGATCCTGGGTGTGTCTGTGAGGGTGTTGCCAAATTAGATTAACACTTGAGTCAGTGGGCTGAGGAAGGCAGACCCACCCTTAATCGGATGGGTGCCATTTAATCAGCTACCAGGGAATACAAAGCAGTCAGGAAAAACGTGAAGAGGTGAGATGGGGCTAGCCTCCCAGCCTACATCTTTTTCCCATGCTTGATGCTTTCTGCCCTTGAACGTCGGACTCTAAGTTCTTCAGTTTTGGAACTCAAACTGGCTCTCCTTGCTCCTCAGCTTTCAGACAGCCAATTGTGGGACCTTGTGATCATGTAAGTTAATACTTAATAAACTCCCATATATAATTTCCTATTAGTTCTGTCCCTCTAAGAGAACGCTGACTAACACAACATCTCTATGTAATCTGATATTTCCTGCTGCTTAGAATTTCAGAAACATTCACTAAAATAAGGATCTGTGGTTCTGGAAGTGTCTGACAAAAATCTATAGGGAACATTCATTTTTTTTTTTCTCAGTGGATATAAAAGAAAGGATCGTGCATCCTGCCTATCAAAAGTGTTATGAAGTCATTCGTGTATAAATTAGAGAATGGAGTGCAAGGAGTTTCCAATGCCAAACATACATAGTTTTAAATTCCATTGAAAATTATCATATCCATTAAGAGATAGTTTCTACCAAACTTGACTCTTGTGGTGTCATTGATAAACAAGTTCTGAACTCATACCCATTTCTATGGATCAATATTGAGCCATGCATTTTATTTAGTAATTAATACTTGACTATGTTCTGATGAAGATTAAATAAATGTGCAAAATGCTACAAATGTTTTGGTTTTCTTTCTTTTTTTTATTATACTTTAAGTTCTAGGGTACATGTGCATAACGTGCAGGTTTGTTACATATGTATACTTGTGCCATGTTGGTGTGCTGCACCCATCAATGTTTTGGTTTTCTTGATGTATTTTCCCAGAATGTGATAAAACGCACAGAAATCAATAGGGCAATAGCTGCGCCTAATAACTGCCTCCTTCTTTTCTACAATATTAACCTGAGAAATTATAGGTATATGTAATAGGTATAGATATTACTTATATGTAATAGAATAATGATCCCGCAAAGATGTTCACATCCTTGGTCTTGGAACCTGTGAATATGTTATATTACATGGCAAGAAGGAGATTAAGCTGTCAGATGAAATTAAGGTTGCTCATCAGCTGACTTTAAAACTGGGAGATCATCCTGAATTACCTGGGTGAGCCCAACACGGGAGAGAGAGAGACAGAAGAGTCAATGTCAGGGTGATGTATTTTGAGACAGACTCCCACCACCATTGCTGGCTTTGAAGATGAAAGGGAGGCATGAGCCTAAGAGTGCCTCTAGAACTTGAAAAGAGAAAAAATGGATTCTCCTCTAAAAGCTTCCAAAAATGAACACAGCTCTTATGACACCATGATTGTAGCCCAGTGATACCCATTTCAGGCTTTTGACCTCCAGAACTGTAAGATGGTAAAGCTGAGTTGTTTTAAGACACCAAATTTATGGTAATTTCAGTATCGATAGGAAACTAATACAACATACCATTCGAAACAGATGTTTAAAGAAATGAAGCACTCTAAATGTTGAGGCAATAGTGTTTCTTTTATAAAAACAATAAATCTTCAGAACATTTCAAGGGCCACTCTAATTGGTGGCTCTGATTCTTGACAAGAAATAATTCTACAGAACTGAGCCCACCAGGTTGGCTTTCTCCTCTAGACCCACTGAGCATATATTTTATCTGCCAATGTAAAGACAAGAACAGAGAAAATGTTTTATCTTTAGTGTTTCCTACTAGTAGACACTGAATAAAGGTTAGTTAAACATGTGGGTTTATTTATTAAAAGACCCTGTGACATCCCAGGAGAATATATATACAATAGATGTTCTAAATGCATCTAAAGTAAAACTCCTGATTCTTCTAACCAAGTTTGCTTCTTTCCTAATTTTCTACAATTCATATTAGGTCGAAAGTAAGAAGGATGCTTGCCCCTGCTTTTCCCTTTCACTTCATCACAAAATATTTTATTAATTAAAAAAAAAAAAATCTGTCAAGGACCATCCATGTGCCCTGTCACTAGATGTAATTAAGAGCAAGTCCATTGGCTGATCTTCAAAATGATTTCAAATCTAATCATTCCTCACCACCTCCACTTCCATGGCAGCGTATCCATGGCACTACTATGTTTAAATCAGAACATTGCAATAGCCTCCTAACTTGTCTCCTGATTTTATTCTTGCCCCCACTATAATCTATTTTCCCCATAGCAGCCAGAATAACTTTCTTAAAAATATCAGATTATGCCATGTAATTCTCCTGCTTATAACATCCAGTGGCTTACTCTCACAATGAAATAGAAAACATTCTCTGTACTATGATCATGCCCCTACATAATTTGTCTCTCTCCTCTCATTTCTGACCTAATCTACATCCACTCCATTCAAGTTGACGTCCTTGTTCCTTGATCATAATCAGCATTTTCTCACCCTAGGACATTTGCCCTTGCTGTTTTCTCATGGAAAAGCACTTCATCAGAGTTTCACATGCTGCACTCTCACATCACTCAGGCTTCAGCTCACCATAAGATTGCTATCTCCAAAGTCTTCTCGCTTTGTCAAGTATTTTGATGAACTTAAAGCATTTTAGATTTATAGCACATTATGAACACGATAGTTTAAACATTTTGATTAGCTTGACATAACTTTCCCTATATAACCAATGTTGACACATTCTGTTCTAAATGTTTTGCATGTGTTTACCAGTCTACTCTAGAATTTTGTTGAAGCTGGACATCAGGTTTACTTATTACATTTTTCACCATTTTCCTCTGTTCTGCTTTCAATCAAGTGAAATGTCTGTCTGTCTGTAATCATGTGGCAGTTCTTCAGTAAACCATGGTTTCTCCAAAATTAGCATTGTGATACTGAGATCTTAATTCGAAGTTTACTTTTACACTAAAATGCAATATATTTGGGCCTTTAAATCTGAGTGACTACATTTTTTAAAAATATATTCTCATGTGCACTTGGCTTTATTAAGGGCACTTAAAAATAAGGGTATTTAGACTCATTCTTTTTATGGCTGTATAGTATTCCATGGTATATATGTGCCACATTTTCTTTATCCAGTCTATCATTGATAGGCATTTGGATTGGTTCCAAGTCTTTGCTATTGTGAATAGTGCTGCAATAAACATATGTGTACATGTGTCTTTATAGTAGAATCATTTATAATACTTTGGGTATATACCCAGTAATGGGGTCGCTGGGTCAAATGGTATTTCTGGTTCTAGATTCTTGAGGAATCACCACACTGTCTTCCACAATGGTTGAACTAATTTACATTCCCCCCAATAGTGTAAAAACCTTCCTATTTCTCCACATCCTTTCTAGTATCTGTTGTTTCCTGACTTTTTAATGATCGCTATTCTAACTGGCATGAGATGCATTTTATTGTGGTTTTGATTTGCATTTCTCTAATGACCAGTGATGATGAGCTTTTTTTCATATTTGTTGGCCACATAGATGGATGAAGCTAGAAACCATCATTCTCAGCATACTAACACAACAACAGAAAACTAAACACAGCATGTTCTCACTCATAAGTTGGAGTTGTACAATGAGAATACATGGACACAGGGATGGGAACATCACACACCAGGGCCTGTTGGGGGATTGGGGACTAGGGGAGGGGTAGCATTAGGAGAAATACCTAATGTAGATGACGGGTTGATGGGTGCAGCAAATCACCATGGCACATGTATACCTGTATAACGAACCTGCACATTCTGCACATGTATCCCAGAACTTAAAGTATAATAATAATAAATAAAATAAAATAAAAATAAAGGTATTTGGGTAGAAACAGAATTGTATGTTGTCCAGAGATTTTGAAAGACAACAGTGTTCTTTGAAATTTTTAAGTTGGCCTCACTGGTTTGAGTACTTTTATGTTGGCCTGGGGACTGCCTTTTGTTCTTGGGTGATACGGTTATATTGCTGGTAAAGGCCTACATGTGTTGTTATTTGTGGCTAAAAGCTATTTTGCAACATTCTGCATTTTATTCAGAGCATTTCAAAGTTTTAAATTGTGATTATAGTGTCATCAAATTATTTACCTTCCTAAAGTATACTATGTGAAATATATGTAAGTTTGGTGTTTATCTACTCTTCAACACAGTAATATATTGGGATGGGAAATGCTTCCTCCTCCTAGTTGAGCTTTAGATGTTGTTATCTATGCCTGTGATGCAGACAAACATTATGATGTTAACCTACTCTCTGCTCTGGTACCCTATATTAATATTTGTCTTCATTATAGTAAACTTGTACCACCAAGGAGCCCAAGCTGCTAGAATATTTTCCACATCAGTATAGCTATCAACTCTTTATTTAAGTTAATTGTTCCCACTCTTCACAGTTAGCAAATTGTTTATTTACACATTCAACAAATATTTACTGAGTACCTAGGTGAGACACTAGATAGATGTGAGAAGTATAAATGTGAATAAAATTACATTGATGATAGGATTAGTAACAGTATTGATGGGAATATAAGCAAAAATAGTGCTAGTAAAAGCAATAAGGTATTCTATGAAGTTTTTGGAACGGTAGGATGACCTACTGATAACTAACTTGAAATTATTGATTTTACATCTGTAGGGGGAAATGTCTGTCTTGTTTCTGAGTGGGTATTGCTCCATCAGAATGTAATATAAGGTGTTTCTCTTTCCGTTCAGGGAGGGAATATCGGCCCTTGTGTTTTCAAAATATCTTACTTATTTATAGTCATTACCTAATTTCATTCTTATGTCAGCAAAATAAGGTACTTATTATCATTATTCCACTTTTTACAGATAAGGACATTGAGGCTAATAGAACTCAAGTAACTTGCTCCTAGTCACATTATCCGAAGCACTATAGTTTCTCATAGTAAAGTTGAAAATAAATAGGCTTATTTTTCCACTATAATCCCTTAACATTATACCATTTTCACCAAGCAATGGAACTTTCACTTCATTGGCCACATCATAACTTACAAAGTCAGTATTTTTATTAGTTTTTCCCTTTAGCATGCAAACTTTATCGGTTTTGGCCTTTAGCCTCTTTGAATTGGTTTGTGCCTATCATATATGTATGTTACATATGATGCATATATGAATCACATATGTATTCCTTTGTCTTATTTTAGATTTCCTTGAAAGAAAAGTCTAAAATAGCGGCTTTTCTACAGGTAGTTTATTTTGAGAACAAGAGTAAAGTACTAGTAGGTGTGCAACAAGAAGGGAGGGAAAAATTATCCAAAGGGCGAGTTGCAAGCCTAACCCGTCATAGATAGTTGAGACTTGCTCCTGTTATAAAGCTCTGAGGATTATACGTAGAATGCATTCAGAATTATTTATCCAAGGATAAGAAAAGCAGTGGTATTAATTCACTAGATTCTGTTTCTCACCAGACAACAGTTGACCTCTAACTACCTTGCATTTGTTTGCAAATGCATCAAAATGGCTGAATGAAAGCTTGGAAGCAGAAAACGAGAGCTACAGAGTACAAATGAGGTGAGATGCTATAAGGTTACAGCGGTACACACCTGGATTCCACAGCAAAAGCTGGAATGAATGGGTAAACTGAGAGAGTATGGGGGAAGATAGAGTTATCGAATACATACTTCTTTTTGTCTTAACTTAAAATCTTACCTCATCTCAGCTTTTCCTATGACGTCACCTTGATATCTTCAAATGCTTACTGAATATATTAATCTCCATAGGTTTTATGGTAGAAACAACAATTACATACTGCTTAATAACTATACTACTTAATTGCTTCGTTAATAAATTACTACTTAATTTCTAACCCATCCCCCATGAGCCACCTTCTGTTTTTATGGTCTCTTGACAGTGGCAGGTGAGACAGTAGTGACAGGCCATGATTGTGGATATTTTCCCTGTGCCTGGAGTGTTTGTGATTCTTCACAGATCAGGTGCAGAGAGTTACAATTACCACCTTAAGATTCCGTGTATCCTTTCTTTCTCAATCAGAAAATTCTCATAACCTTATATCACAAATTTTTGTTTTCCATTAATAGCAAAGCAAATATGTTTGTAACTTGAGATCTATTGATAAATATTTAAGTATTCACTAGACCGTATTGTTTTCAATTTCTTAATTCCTTTCTCCATTGTTGCCATTCAGTAGGCAAATACCAATTATATTTGTATTTTCAACACTTCACTGTTCTTTTTCTTCCTCTTTTTCAACTGTCAGTTGTTAACTGTCAACTGATTACATTCTCTTTCTTGAACTGTTAATTCAGCCTATCTTTACTTTGCATTTTAATGTTGCTTTTTTGTTTATCAGAACATATTTAGTCATGGTTTTCCATTTCCTAGTTGCAATAGATATTTGCTGCTGTGGGTTGCAAATAACTCTCCATTCTCCTGGTCACCACATACCCATTACTTTAGTGAAATACTTCCACTTACAGATTTCAGGTGGGAACTAACAATCTCTCCACTTACAGATTTCAGGTGGGAGCTAACAGTCATAGAATCCAACTCTTATAGTCAAAGGAACAGACATACGACCTATTTGCACAGCATTTTATCTCCAGGACACAATATATTGATGCCAGTGAGGTATATGACCCCAGCAAGACCAACTGGTTTTTCCTTGCCCCCACTCCACATTAAAATACCAGTAGCCATGATGTCACTTTCATAATAACAAGAGACCTGGGAGACATAAAGTAATATGTAGAGAAGGATGAGAAAGAATGGGCAGAGAGTGAGGAAAATTGAATGGTATTTGGTTCTATTAGGGAGATTTATGGGTTCCCAAAATTAAACCACAAATAGGGTAAAAATACAACCAACAAATTTAACTTTCTTATTTAATTACTGGAAGTTGAGTTTCTGTTTTTTGAAACCAGAGTTCTGACTACTTCACTAAACATATATACCATCCAAATTATAAGGGACAAAGGCCTGTTAAAACGTTCAGCTCCCATATTGCAAACATTTAGTAGTCTCCATTTGGAAGCTTTAAACTTCTGCCTTTACTGAGGAATAAAAATAGTTATTTTATTCTAGGAACACATAAAGCTTTGGAGAATTAGAAAGTGCTTTGATTCCCCATGCCTAGGGTCATCTGTGCAAATGGAATAGTGAGAACTGCATCTTTGGCAGCATGTGCTCTCTAATCCCCTAGAAACTACCTGTTTTCATCTCTCTCCCCAGAAACTCATCTTTGCAACAGAGGAGGCTTCCATCTCCCCTTCTGGTCTGAAAGCAACTACTTTAATGTTTTTTTCTCCTTCCAGAGCAGTATTTCTATTCTTCTTCTCTGGGGCTATAAGCCTTACCCTCATCTTAATGGTAGAAAGGCTTCGGGAAAACACACACACACACATACACACACACACACACACACACACACACACACACCACACACACCACACACCAAGAAAAGGTCATCTAGTGGATAATATGTCAGAAATATCATTTCTTTACATTTGGAAATAAACTAATATGTTAATATTAATTCTACTAATTAATGTAAAGTATCCAATGATGATTTCAATAAATAACAAGAAAGGCATTTCATGCCATTGAATAGTCACTTCTGGGTAAAAAGAAAAGAAACATGTAGATATGCCAGGACAGAACATTATTTACTTGACATGATAATTAAAAAAAAAAATCAACTTCCAACATCACACTTAACGGTGAAATACTATAGTCATTCCCATTAAAATCAGGAACAAGACAAAGACATCATTATTTTTAACATTGTCTTGAAGTTCTTTCCAAAACAATAAGGCAGGAGACAGAAATAGATAAAACTATTGGATACAAGAAAAAATTAGCATTATTTGCAGGTGGTGAAATTGTATAGAAGTAAATGGAAGATGGACAACCTTTTAGATTGAATTTATCTTCTGAACAGTGGTTGTATTCTACATTAATATTAAAAATTTAGATGTTTTACTATGCTTGAAATATAGTACCTGAATGTATTAAGTCATTCTTACATTGCCATAAGGAAATAATTTAGACTGAGTGGTTTATAAGAAAAGAGGGTTAATTGGCTCATGGCTCTGCAGATGGTATAGGAAGCATGGCAGCATTTGCTTCTGGGGAGACCTCAGGGAGATTTTACTCATGGCAGAAAATGAAGCAGGAGCAGGCACCTCTCAAAACAAAAGCAGGAGCAAGAGAGAGAGAGTAATGTGGGGAGGAGGTGCCACACATTTTTAAATGACCAGATCTTGTGAGAACTCACTATTGTGAAGACAGCACCAAACCATGAGGTATCTATTCCTATAATCCAAACACCCCCAAACCAGGCCCCACCTCCAGCATTGGGAATTAAAATTTAACATAAGATTTGGGTGGGGACAAACACCAAAACTGTATCACTTAAATATGTTAAAAAAGTTTTCAATTAAACATTCGCAACCTCAAATCATGCCATCATGAAAAAACATAAAACAACCTATCATTTGCATACATATACATGCAACCACTGTCTAGGAATATCACTGGGTGAATTTACATGAAGAAAATTATACGCTGGGTGTGGTAGCTCACACCTGTAATTGCAGCACTTTGGGAGGCTAAGGCTAGAGGATCCCTTGTGGCCAGGAGTTTGAGACCAGCCTGGGCAACATAGCAAGATCCCATCTCTAAAAAAAAAAAAATAAGTAACTGGGCATGGTGACACACACCTCTACTTCCAGCTACTTGGGAGGCTGAGGCAGAAGGAGCCCAGGAGTTTGAGGTTGCAGTAAGCTATTATCACACCACAGCACTCCCAGCCTGGGTGACACAGTGAGACCCTACTTCCTAAAAAAAAAAAAAAAAGAGAGAGAGAAGAAAAGAAAACTATAAAATATTTGTATTATTTAGAATGAACTAGGTTATATTGTGTTGACAAATAATCTACTCAAATAACCTTGGTTTATTTTTCATTCTTGTTACATATACTTGGTTAGGTGGAAGAGAACTCTCCTCCACATGGTGCTCATTCAGGTCCCAGCTATTGATATGCTCTGCATCTGTGGCAAGGGAAAAGGAAGATGGAAGATTGCATAACAGAGTCCTGTAACACTTCTGCTTACATTTCATTGGCCAAAGCAAGGCACATACCATGCCTAATCTCAAAGAGGCTTAGGTAGTACAATACTAACCACAATCTAACTGAAAAATAAGGTTAATTGCAGTACCCAATCTGAAGGTTAAGAAGTCAGACTCCAGAAATAGGGCCTGAGTTCAAATCCTGGCTATTAAAATTGCTGCTAAATATCCTTGCTAAAATTATGTCTCCTCATTAGAAAAGTAAAAACAATAATAGCATATTTCCTATCAGATTATGTTAAAGTTTATGCATTTATGAAAAATATTTATTGAGCAACATTTTATAACAAGAATATACCATTTCGGGTGCCTTGATATATCAGTGAACAAAATGGACAAATATCTCTGCCTTTGGGAAGTATGTTCTTGAGAGGGAAAAGAAATAAGCCATGGAAAAACTGTAAGAAAATTGCACAGAATTATCAGATAGCCTTTTAGGTTACAGTAAAAATTCTGGCTTTACTGTGAGCAGAGGGGGAACCACATGACATTTTTCTCATAGGAATGACATTATCTGAGTCACTTATTAAAATGATCCATCTAACTGTTCTCTTGGGGAAAGACCCTAGTGGAGCAGAGTTCAAAGCAAGGGGATCCCTAAGGAGGCTATTGTAGCATTATAGATGACAAATTGTTTGGATTATCGTAGCAATGAAATTTTTGAGAATTGAATCCAGCATCAAATATATCTGAAGTATTCAGCTATATATTCTGGATATGTATTAAGATATATCCTTGATACATTTTGAAAATAGAGTTATTGATCAATTGCATGAAGAGTATGAAAGAAAGAGAAAAGTCAATTAGGAATTCGGACTACAAGGTTTTTAAACTG
>NW_012107919.1:7326897-7336812 GCF_000951045.1 Mandrillus leucophaeus
AAGAAAACTATAAAATATTTGTATTATTTAGAATGAACTAGGTTATATTGTGTTGACAAATAATCTACTCAAATAACCTTGGTTTATTTTTCATTCTTGTTACATATACTTGGTTAGGTGGAAGAGAACTCTCCTCCACATGGTGCTCATTCAGGTCCCAGCTATTGATATACTCTGCATCTGTGGCAAGGGAAAAGGAAGATGGAAGATTGCATAACAGAGTCCTGTAACACTTCTGCTTACATTTCATTGGCCAAAGCAAGGCACATACCATGCCTAATCTCAAAGAGGCTTAGGTAGTACAATACTAACCACAATCTAACTGAAAAATAAGGTTAATTGCAGTACCCAATCTGAAGGTTAAGAAGTCAGACTCCAGAAATAGGGCCTGAGTTCAAATCCTGGCTATTAAAATTGCTGCTAAATATCCTTGCTAAAATTATGTCTCCTCATTAGAAAAGTAAAAACAATAATAGCATATTTCCTATCAGATTATGTTAAAGTTTATGCATTTATGAAAAATATTTATTGAGCAACATTTTATAACAAGAATATACCATTTCGGGTGCCTTGATATATCAGTGAACAAAATGGACAAATATCTCTGCCTTTGGGAAGTATGTTCTTGAGAGGGAAAAGAAATAAGCCATGGAAAAACTGTAAGAAAATTGCACAGAATTATCAGATAGCCTTTTAGGTTACAGTAAAAATTCTGGCTTTACTGTGAGCAGATGGGGAACCACATGACATTTTTCTCATAGGAATGACATTATCTGAGTCACTTATTAAAATGATCCATCTAACTGTTCTCTTGGGGAAAGACCCTAGTGGAGCAGAGTTCAAAGCAAGGGGATCCCTAAGGAGGCTATTGTAGCATTATAGATGACAAATTGTTTGGATTATGGTAGCAATGAAATTTTTGAGAATTGAATCCAGCATCAAATATATCTGAAGTATTCAGCTATATATTCTGGATATGTATTAAGATATATCCTTGATACATTTTGAAAATAGAGTTATTGATCAATTGCATGAAGAGTATGAAAGAAAGAGAAAAGTCAATTAGGAATTCGGACTACAAGGTTTTTAAACTGAGTCATTAACTTCGATGGTGAAAGGAACAGAGAAGTCTAGTTTGGGATATGTCAAACCTTAAATGCTTATTAGACATCAAAGAGGAAGCGTTGAGTAGGGAGATGATACATTTAATAGAATTCAGGAGAGCATTTATAACTGGAAAAGCAAATGTGGATATGCTCACAGAGAATGCATTTAAAGCCTTGGAACTAAATCAAATCACCAATGAAGCGAGTGCATTTGTTTTTAAAATGAGTTAGTAAGTGGGAATGACTTAGAATAATAGAATATAATAAACATTCAGTAAATGTTATTATTATTATGTTCCTTGAAGAGACAATTGTTTCAAAATTCTTAGTTCTTACCAAATTCCAATTAACTACTGATGTCATCTCAATAAAATTCCTTTTGTCAAGGATAGGAGTTTACAAAACTATTCTAAAGGTTGTCTGGAAAAGAAATCAACAGTAAAATTATTCTAGACATTTAGGCGTAATGATATCAGAGACAAAGGTTGAGCTTGATAACCATGCACCTATCTGATATTGCCCAGGTTGGGCAATTTTATGAAGTGTGGAACTGGTTCAAGACATAATAATAAAATGAAAGGAACACAATACATAGCCCCCAAACATAGTATCTGTATTTTTTTATCTATATCTACATATAAAATGACAAATTAAAAAATAAATTGCGGCTAGGCGCCTTGGCTCATGTCTGTAATTCCCAGCACTTTCAGGGGCTAAGGTGGGCAGATCACTTTGAGTTTGAGAGTTGGAGGCCAGCCTGGGCAATATGGCAAAAACCTGCCTCTACAAAAAACTTAAAAAAATTAGCTGGGCATGGTGGCATGTACCTGTAACCTCAGCTACTTGGGAGGCTGAAGTGGAAGGATCACCTGAGTCCAGGGTTGGTTGAGGCTGCAGTGAGCTGTGATTGCACCACTGCATTCCAGCCTGAGTGGCAGAGTGAGACCCCATCTAAATAAATAAATAAATAAATAAATAAATAAATAAAAATTTTAAAATGGTTCAGAGTTTTAAAATATGACATAAAACACTAGGACTTTTAAATAAATATCCATCTACTTTTGGGTTAAAGTATATTCTGAGTATATAAGCCATAAATATATAAAATATTGAAACATTTAATGACATAAAACTTTACTGTAGGCTGGGTGAGGTGGCTTATGCCTGTAATCCCAGCACTTTAGGATGCTGAGGCGGGTGGATCATGAGGCCAGGAGTTCAAGACCAGTCTGACCAAGATGGCGAAACCCCATCTCTACTAAAAATATAAAAATTAGCCCAGCGTGGTGGTGGGTGACTGTAATGCCAGCTACTCGGGAGGCTGAGGCAGAGAATTGCTTGAACCAGTATGTTGCAGTGAGCTGAGATCGTGCCACTCCAGCCTGGGCGACAGAGCAAAACTGTTTCAAAAAAAAAAAAAAAGAAAAAAGAAAAAAATTTTACTGTATATCATAAATATCACAAAAAGCAAATGGCAAATTTGGAATATTTTAAAAGATAAGACCAACAATAAATTATATTAACCTAATAAAACTTATTGTGAATCATTAAGAAAATGAAATTTAATAATCTAAGAGGAAACTGGAAAAACACATGAGCAGATAAGTCATGACATTAAAAACATATATGCTTACTGTAATATAAACATTAAAATTTTCTAATGAATAAATGCAAATTTCAAAAATACTCAAGAATTCTAAAAATACTGAATGTTTGCAAATTTATAGTGAGGCAAATATTATCTTACATTCCCAGAACAAGTTAAATTCATACAACCTTTCTAGAAAGCAATTTGGCAAAACGAATCTAGAGATCTAAAAGACACATATGCTTTAACCAACTAATTACACTTTCTGGAATTCATCCTAAGAATGTATCAAAAGTGAAAATGATAATTCTACACTAAAGAGTTTTTACTGCAGTGTTGTATTTATAACAGTGCACATTAAAAAGCCATCTAAGGCTTAAACAATAGGGACTTGTTTAAGTAAGTAATGATCAATACAAACAATGCTAACACTAAATAGCAAATAAAAATGATATTTTCATATTTTAATGAAATAAAATGCTCTCCCTGTAATATTATGTGCAATGAGCAGTGTTCAAAACTTCAAACACAGTATACGTTTCCTATCTATAGCTACCTATATATATAACATTTATCTATATATCTATTCATATTCATATATTATAAATAACAATATAATGTTATTTCTGTGTGGTGATATAATTATGGTTTTCCCTCTATATTTATCTATTATGTATTTTTTAATGTCCTGGATTGCATATGTATTAATTTTATCATAAAGTATATGCAATATATAATAAAACATATAAAAAGCATCTATATAATTAAAACTATATATTTGTCTCTGTGTGTTCTTACACTGTATCAAGTATATAAATATTTAAAATAGGAGAGAAAATTTCTAACTTGAAGAAAATTCAATGCCAAGAGGACGTTCTTTTAGTAGATACTAGTCATTAACCACTGCCATTCCCATTAGGATTGTTCTAAAGTTTTTAATTTTTTTAAATCTGCACACACTTACAGGTCTGTTGACTCCCATTTCACTCTACATAGGTGACTTGGCTTTACATATCACTGATAAATTCAAGATTACATTTAACTAGGATCACTCCTTAAATATGAACATTAATGTTATTCAATCATGCATATGTATGTTTTCCTCTTTATTTGGAATGTCAAATAAAATACAGTAGTTCCAAGGCATCCTATATTTTTACTTACTAAATCTGACAATCTTAGAGCTCCCTCATTTCTCCTCACCCGTCCACCTCCATTTCCCCTTGTGAAGTCCTACGCATGTTTTAAAACCCAACTAAAATTACAACCTTTTTTGAATTCTTCCTTGAAAACCACATCTCACTTCTGTGATGTCATCACTTGATGAATATGCTCCATTTAAACATTTGAATTACTTGTTAGTTGTTTGTATGTTTATCTACCCAAAAGTACTGTGGGTCCTAAATAAAAATGCCACATCCCATTTGTCTTTGGATTCCCAGAAGGTAATTGAGCATCTTCCTCCCTTAAGTAGATACTTGGTAACTATAAATTAAAGGCAGCAGAATGTGTTAGATAGAAAAACCTGATCTCTGACATCTGACTAGATTCTATGAGTCAGAGTTCAGAACTTGTTTTGCTATTATTCCATGGTGCTAGATTTATAAAATAATTCCTCAGGCTCCATATTTGATTTTTCAATAAAAGTGCCCATATATCAACCTTACAGCTACCTTAGTCTTTACTTATTTATTTTTATTGAGGATAAGGCTAGATGAAATTAATAACTGGTAGCAAATTCTAAAAGTCAATAATACTAAAACACCTCTTCAGTATCCTCAATCATAGTTTAATACTGCTTTTTTATGTTGAATTTCTGAATTGTTCATCCTTTTCAAAGGTCAGAACGTTCATACCAATAGCAATGACAAGAACATAATGGAAGAATTTAATGAATGTGTTCTTTTGAATTTATTTGGCAATATGAATTAAAACTGGCCATATTTTTGACAAAGCATTTAAATAATTTATATAATTTGATACTTGAGCTAGTGTACACTGGAAAGATTCTGCTTACTTTGTTTAGAATTTAAATTTTAAAAGTTGGATATTGAAAGACATTCAGTGTACAGTAGTATATTGAAGTTCACATTTGGATTACCTTCAAGGTCATGAAAATATCAGTAGCCATTGTTTCATCTATATTCAGCAATTTGTATTCAACCAAGTGTTATGATAAGTTTGTGTGTGTGTATGTGTGTGTGTGAGAGAGAGAGAGAGAGCCAGAGGCAGAGAGCATATGTCTAGGTGTATATTACATAAAGGAGTAACACCTCCAATTTAGAATTGGATTGGGGAAAAGGAAAGTGCATGGAATATGTCCTTTTCCATATAGTTCTAGATTTGAAAGCCATTCTTTCCTTGTTTGTTTAAGGCTGAAATCCCTGCTTCAGAACTTTAAAAGAGTCTTATTTCTTTTTCTTTTTCTTCTCCAGGTATATTCATAAGAGTGTAAATCAAAGACATAAAATGTAGAATTACAGAGAAGAAAAACATTTGTATATCAGCACTCCTAGGCATATTCTTTGGGAACGTCTTAAGAAAAAGAATTGTGCGTCCAGATGAATGTATTAAATGCAGTTTACACTATCCTCACCTTAAGAAGCACCATAAAGATTTAAATTAAAGACTCAGAGAAACTCTGTAATTAAGAAACCAACTTAACTTTGATTAACCCAGAAATTCACAAAATTAATTGGCTAACAGAATATTTTTATTACATATCACTAGTCTGACAATATTTAGGTTCTGCACTTTATTTTAAAATTACCTCTATTTGCAAATATTTTATAAGGATTAAATATTCTTCTAGTTATTTCCTAATTTTAATGAATTGAAGGACTTTCACACTCTTCTTTTTTTTAATTTTAATTTTTATTTTTACCAGCTGAGTATATTAGAGCTAGATTAGTGAGGTTGGCTGCATTAATTATCACTAAGTTTGATGGAAAAATCATCTTCTGTGGCAGATATGGCTTATCATCCTAAGTAAACAACTAACATTTTTCTCTAATAAACACTGTAGCAAATGTAGTTTTCCATAACAAATGCCTTATGTTCTATGGACTGAATGATTGTGTCCTCTTAAAACTTGTATAATCAAACCCAAATCTTCAATGTGATGATATTTGGAGGTGGGACTTTGGAAGGTAATTAGTCCATGAGGGTTGAGCTCTCATGAATATAAGACCTAAGTGTCTGCCACACAGGAGACATATAAAATCATTATAATATAAAAAATAGTATGTCTAGTATCGATTAAAAATGTATACTGTACTAAATGCACTACATGGATCATCTCATCCATGCTCCACAGCAATCCTGTCAATGTGGTTAAATACCTTTCTCATGGTCCCACAACTAGACTTGTCCCTTAATCATCAGGATAAACTACTTAATATGTTCCACATTTACATTACTGCCTTAGTACGGACAGAGATGGATAGGTGAAAGACATGAATGTTTCAAGTACAAGCAGCAAATCCAAAGGTGGTACAAAGTAAATCTAAATTCAAAAGATTGTTGTATTTTTGCTTTTTTTTTTTTAGATAGGGTATTACTCTTTCACCCAGATTGCCAAATTGAAGTGGTGCAGTGACACGATCTCAGCTCATTGCAACCTCTGTTTCTGGGGTTCAAGTGATTCTCCAGCCTCAGCCTCTTAAGTAGCTGGGACTACCGGCATGAGCCACCAACGCTTGGCTAATTTTTGTATTTTTTGTAGAGATGGAGTTTCACCACGTTGCCCAGGATAGTTGTATTTTTGCTTCTAATTTAAGCCACTCCACTTAATATGTTCCAACATTAGTATTAAGATAGGAGAGAGGAATTACCCTGAGCAACCTGAAGGAAGCTGGGTAGTACATAAGTCATACTTTATGCCATTAAAATAATTTTTGTTTCATAAAACAGCTAAAATATATCTATATTTGGGGTCCCACTCTAAGTACAATGACTTTTAAGTGCTCTGTTTCCTAAGAAAGATTAAAAATATATAATATTAGAGGTCACTAAGGGCTCTCTTTTGAGTAATAGATCCTTTTGATACCTTGAAAAGCAAATCTATGGAATGAACATCTTCTGATGTTCATTCTTATGTATAGTTAAACATATATATTTGTACATAATTTTAGGACCTTCAAAAATTGTATATGCCTTGTCTTATCCCCTCTGGAACTCCATGAACAATTAACAGTCCAAATCGCTCATTATCCTATTTGAACATCTTTCATTAAGTAAATGCACACAGTTATGATGCATCTTAATTTGATTAATCAGGATTCAACCATCCATAATCCTCAAATATGTGTAGTGGAGATGACCATAAAAGGGTAATTATTTAAATGAAATTTAACTTAATTGGGTTTCAGTTTAGGAGACAAAGATAAGAAGTGAGTAGGTATCCTAATTACAATTTGAAAAAATGTCTAGTTCCCCTCACTTACTTTCTCTGGGTAGTACTACTATCAGTATGAATCCTAGCATTACCTTGAGAGGGTACTTAAGTAGCTAGAGCTGTACTATTTTCCTCTTTTATTTCCTATGCAAGCCTGAATGAAGTTAAATTAAGGGTAATGTAGGGGACATTATTATTCTAAACAGTTACTGCACAAAAATGTAAAAGGACTTTGATTCCAGTTGAATCTTTTTAGTTGCAATGCACATACTGTGTATATCAAGAATCAATTCCTTCAGTGCAAACACCTCTGAACTGAGGGCTAAGGCCACATTAGTATGTTTTTTCTTCTTTCTTTTCTGATGAAATCATCATTGCTTTTAAAAGAATGTTGTTGCAACAATGATTCAAACTAGGAGAGACACGTTGAACAGGGAAGGGACAAGGAGACGTTGACTATATAATATGTAATAAATATGTATGGAGCAATATGTAACATATAAGGAAGTATAAAATCTGTAAGCCTTTGTATGTCCACACATTATAACTTAGCTTGAGATGTTGAATCATCTCCTTTCATGAGGTGGACTTTATGAGATCAGCTAAGGGTCTCATGACTTTGCCAGACTAGTCTCAATCTTCAATACCTTACTTAGGGAATCTTGCAAAACATGTTCAAATAAATGAAGTGGAGATATTGACCAAATTTTATTGATTACATTTGGTTATTAGGCCAGAAATACAAAAATCCAGAAAAGAGCTGGGTGCAGTGGCTCATGCCTGTAATCTCTACACTTCAGGAGGCCGAGGCAGGCAGATCACTTGAGATCTGTTCGACATCAGCCTGGCCAACATGGCAAAACCTGTCTCTACTAAAAATGCAAAAATTAGCGGGGCATGGTGGCAAATATCTCTAGTCCCAGCTACTTGGGAGGCTGAGGCTGAAGAATCGCTTGAACCCAGGAAGCGGAGGTTGCAGTGAGCCAAGATTGCACCACTGCACCCCTGCCTAGGTGACAGAGTGAGACTCTGCCAAAAAAAAAAAAAGAAAGAAAGAAAGAAAGAAAAGAAATAGAAAATAAAAAAGAAAAAAAGAGAGGAAAAAAAGAAATTGGTAAAGTTGACTTGTTAAAAAAAATAATCTTGCAGTTGGATCCCTTACTATTTGCATTCCTTTAGTTGGATCTAAATGCCTTCACAGAACTAGAAATCAGAATTGAATCAAGACCCCAAAGCACTGGAAATCCTTTGAATGTCAAATGTCAAATAAATGGTTTCATATAATCGCTGAATTGCCACTTGAAATGTGTTCTTCATGATTTGGGCCATTCCAAAATGAACCCATATATCCATGATGTTTAGCATTGTGTAATTTTGATCAGCCACACATTTGTTTTTTAAAAAATGTATTTCTAAGTATTTTATTTATTTATTTAACTTTTATTTTAGATTCAGTGGGTTTGTTACATGGGGGTATTGTATGATGTCACAAGTTTGGGGTATGATTTATCTTGTCACCCAGGTAAAGACCATAATACCCAATAGACAGTTTCTCAGCCCTTTTGCCTCTCCTTCTCTCACCTCTTTTAAAGCCTCCAGCATCTATTGTTCCCATTTTGTGTTTGAATGTACCCAGTGTTTAGCTCCCACTTATAAGCAAAACCATATGGTATTTGACTTTCTGTTCCTGCCTTAATTTGCTTAGGATAATGGCCTCCAGCTGTATCTATGTTACTGTAAATGACGTGATTTCATTCTTGTTTATGGCTGTGTAGTATTCCATGGTATATATGTATCACATTTTCTTTATCCAATCCACCATGGATGGACCACCTAGGTTGACCCCAAGTCTTTACTACTGTGAATACTGCTGCAATGAACATGTGAGTGCATGTGTCTTTTTGGCAGAATGATTTATTTTCCCTTGGGTAGATACCCAGTAACGGAATTGCTAAGTCGAATTACACTCTGTTTTCAGTTCTCTGATGAATCTCCAAACTGCTTTCCACAGTGGAAATGGGGCTTACACATTACTACAAAGACTATATAAGCATTCCCTTTTATCCACAGCCTTGCCAGTATCTGTTAATTTTTGGCTTAATAATAGCTGTTCTAGCTTGTGTGAGACGGTATTTCGTTGTGGTTTTGGTTTGCATTTCACTAATGATGAGTGATGTTGAATATTTTTTCATGTTTCTTGGCCACTTGGTCTTCTTTTGAGAAATATCCACTCATGTTCTTTGCCCACTTTTTAATGGAGTTATTTGTTTTATGCTTGTTGATTTGTATAAGTTCCTTATAAATTTTTGATATTAGTAGACCTTTGTCGGATGCATAGTTTGTGAACCCATTTTCCCATTCTGTAGGGTGTCTGTTTACTCCGTTGGTAGTTTCTTTTGCTGTGCAGAAACTCTTTAGTTTAATTAGCTCCCATTTGTCAATTTTTGTTTTTGCTGCAATTGCTTTTGGGGTCTTATTGCCATATAATTGAATCACAGTACTAGGAGGATGCTATAAGGATAAAGTTACTGCCAGAATCATTTTGTCAAATATTCATTTCTGTCATTCTACATTCATTGCTGACTATTTAGGGACTCTCAAAGTATGATTTTAAAAGTTTTGTTTCAAATAGTTATACATACTGGAATGCGTACATCAGCATGTTTGTGAAGAACACAGTATTATTTATTTCAAATGGCAAGATTTACCCATCTTCACAAGGCAGGAGATTAGCTTGATCTAAGAATAAAAATAATTTCAGCCGGGCGCGGTGGCTCAAGCCTGTAATCCCAGCACTTTGGGAGGCCGAGACGGGCGGATCACGA
>NW_012107919.1:7337692-7342423 GCF_000951045.1 Mandrillus leucophaeus
TTTTTTTTTTTTTTTTTAACATACAATCCCCATCAAAATGCTGCTTTTTCTGAGAGGAGCTCACCAAACATTTAATGCCAACTTATTTACTTACTTATTACAGTCTTGCTGTGTGCAAACAACGTTCTGTACTCAAATTCAGAGAAGGGTAGAACTTCTGATTTCCAAGCATTCATATCCTTGTCGTAAAGATTGGCCGAAAGAAGGCCACAAGGAAACAGCAGGATACATGAGGTCCACAAAAGATTTGGCTGGTGTGAAAGCAAGGCAGACCATATTCATCTCCAGAGAAGACAACATTTAAGCTGAATCTAGAGGAGTGAATAGGCACTGGCCAGATAACAGAGAAAAAAAAATGCATTCCAAGTAGAGGAAACAATATCACAAATAAATAAATAAATAAATAAATAAAATAAAAAACAGGGTTTAACACAGAGTCTGTTATAGTCAAAGAACTACAAACATGTTATGTGTGGCTACAGCACAGGGTCCATAGGGTAGAGAGGAGGAAGATGAAGTTAAAGAAAAGAGGTCGATATAGAAGAGTTTGTAGGTCTTGTCAAACACGAGTATCTTGTGACATCGTGTCTCTTCTACCATCACATCCTGGGAATGGAGGAGGGTTATTATTGTACATTTAGGGCATAGAGTGTAGACAAGTTGTTAGCCACTGAAATAGGGGCACTGCTTGTTATCAAAGTATATATTGACTGATACAAGAATGGCATTGATCACCATGATACAAATGGAGTATATCACCTAAGAAGCAAATTAAGAAGAACTGATCAGATATGAGATGAGAGAAGCTTGAGGGATTGCTTTTAACTATTGGAGTCAGCTGAACCTGGGGAAATTAACTCGCTGTATTTTCCAGGTGGAATCTGTTCTTCTAAATAAGACTGCTATAGTCGTTTCTCATTCTGCATTTTTTAATTGAATAGAGCAATTGAATTACAATACGTACACCATACCATCTTAAAATGATTTTACTTCTACCTTTCCAAGGTTGATATTTAAAATAATTATAATTTATAAATGAATGAAATGGGATTGGTGTAGTTGCAGCAGAAGAGAAACGCTAGATGTAAGGTCAACCAAGAACTGTTAAAACAGTGGTTATTCTTTATTCTCTGACAATAGAGTTAAGGAATTCCAGGCATGTGCAAACACAAGCAACACCACAAGATATTTTGGAAACTCATGGTAATACAATGTGAGGGAAGATATTTGGACAAAAGGAAAATCTGTTGTCTCTTTAAAGGATAAGAATTTATAATAAAATATCTCTCTTCCCTTCTGTTAAGGTTCTGGTTGCTATAAATAAAATTTAAATGAACCATTGCAATTTAAATAGCTTGCTGAAGCAAAGGTAAGACGCCGTCACATAGGTTATTATCCTCCTAAAACACTAGGAAATTAAAGAAAAATAGAATTCAAATGACTTAAACATCTGTTTAGCTTATCAAAGTGTTTTTGATTTTAAAAATCTAGTATAGATTCAATGGTGTTATTATTTTTGCCCCTATCCTCTTTAATGGTCCTTATACATTTATTCTTGATTAGACCTCTTTCTAATCAAGAATGTAAAGTGATTATTCTTAACTATATCCTAAGATTTATTTTCTCAAAAGGTATTCTCTTTGCGATTCAATTAATCTCAGGAGTGCTTAAAAATTATCCAGAAATGAACACTGTGAAACCTTATTATGACAGTCCATCCTTGTTACCTCTTCATTAAGTGTTAAATGAAGCTTAGTGTCAATTATTGTTCCATTCAAATAATTCAATTCCCTCTTACTTAGAATAACCACTGTTGTAACAGTTCTTAGTTGACCTTACATCTAGCATTTCTCCTCTGCTACAACTAGACCAATCTCATTTCATGCATTTATATGTTACTTCTAGTCACTGCAACCAAGGCTTAATTGATCCATGGCCTGTTTACAGGTACCAAAAAGAGAATTTTTTTTCTTTTTTTTTTTTTTTTGAGATAGAGTTTCTCTTTAGTTGCCCCGGCTGAAGTGCAATGGTGCAATCTCAGCTCACTGCAACCTCTGCTTCCTGGGTTTAAGTGATTCTCCTGCCTCAGGCCCCTGAGTAGCTGGGGTTACAGGTGCCCACCACTACGCCTGGCTAATTTTTTTTTTTATTTTTAATAGAGATGGGGTTTCACCATGGTGGTCAGGCTGATCTCGAACTCTTGACCTCACGTGATTCACCCGCCTCAGCCTCCCAAAGTGCTGGGATTACAGGCATGAGCCACCATTCCCGGCTGAGAAATATTTTCTTGTTTTGTCTTTGTTTTTGTTGCAATCTGCACTTTCCAGGCTCACATTTAAGACAGAAATGTACTTAAATAATAACCATTTTAAACAGCATAAGCAGAGAGATGCTTTCTGGATCAAGACTATCTGAAAAATCACTTTATTGAGGCAGGTAATATGCTCAATACAGACTTATCATTATGTGACCATAGAAGTAGTAATATCTTTCCTGGCTTTGGTTTCTAACACCTTTCCCTACTTTGCACTATGACATTTTTATTTTTAAAGATCGTATATTATAGGCTTAACACAAACGGAACACTATCATGTATATAGTTATCAAATCCAGGAGTACAAAACAAGTACTTAATCATGTTCTTAAGGGTTACTTTATTCTTGCGCACTGGAATTCCTCATAGAGTCATAGTTTGTCAAGGCTACCCACTGAAATAATCTGGAGAGTTCTTATTTGTTTCCAGTCACTTGGACATTTAGTACAGGAAATTGTAATTTGACCACGTCCTATCTATGTTCATGGAAGTTCTACAACCATTTCAAAGAGCAGAGATAGAACTGGTAATATGGTGGCATTTGAGATCAAAATAAGAAATGTTGATTCCAATTATATCCACTTATTTCAATACATTTTCACTTTAAAAATGAAGGTCTGGTCCCTATGGTGAAAATCCTGTTATTTTACATTCAAACAAAGCCTGACGTTTACTGCTTATGTTTAGGATGCTAATATACAGTCATGTGTGGTAATGGACAGAAAATTGCAAGCATCCTGGTTCACCTCACATGTTAGGGGCCTCAGATCCCGTGTCTGAGTCATTGAAATACTCCAATAATGAACCGTAAATCCTTAAACAAAATTAAATATCTTCTAGGGACAGAAGATTTTTGGTTAAAAGTGAGAGCTAAACAATCTTGGATCTTGAATCCAGCTCTTAATAATTTGTGCTCTTAGACAACTTATTTAACTTATTTAACTGTTTACAAGTGTGAAGATAATAAAAGTATGAATGCAATAGGTTTATCGTAAGGATTAAAAGAGAAAATACACATGGAAGCGTGACATAGAGCCTTACAACTGTAATAAATTTTTAGGAGAAATCATTATCACAATTCCCAAGCATTTAGAAGAACATAATCCAGAGCATAATTTCAAATCTTTTATTCCTTTGGTACATAGAGGAACACATAACAAATACCACATGCATACGCACACACGCACGCACACGCACGCACACACGCACGCACACGCGCGCACACACACACACATCTAAAGATTGAATTTGCTTTTCCCAGACAAATAAAATTTGGGAAAATCTTTGCTTAGATGCCTTGGTTATGCACACAAACAAAACAGAAAGAAGAAAATATGTCATTGTTTGAGAAGGGGTTTTGTTTTCAAATTCTTTCAAAGAAGGTCATCAAGCCAATATTCAGTTCCAGAACTAAATTAAGTAAAACTTTTCCAGCAGCACTTTTTCAGCATTTTAATGATGAAGCTTGCTGATATAACATTTTGGAAATAGTAACTCTCCCAGAGTCAGAAAGACAGGAAATGAAAAGTGCTGGTAACCTCCTCAAAATGCTAATTCATTAATATTTGCTGGATGCTTTTCTAAAATCAGTAGTTAGCCATATGGGTCTGAATAAATTTCCTAATTCTCTTCAGCTTTTTATTCCTTAACTCATTGTCATTAATTTTCCTTAAGTTTGGCATGTTCTCTGTTAATTCTCAACAAGAGAAGCTCATCTTTATTCAAATCTCGTCCAGCTGCCCAACATTACCAAAAGGGAGTGATAAAAGTGCACTTTGAAGACTGGGTAAAATGTTTATTTACAGAGAGAAAAAGGAGAGGCAAGAAATCTCACCATGGCTAATGTTGATATGAAATGAAAATAGTGGCAGGCAGTGGTATTTGTACACATAAACGATGAAAGAACGTTTAGGTTAAAGTTATGCTCATTTTTTTGTTTTTGATTCAACATCACCATCACTACTTTCAGAATTTTTGCATTAGGTGTCAAGGGAGAGGCATTAGTGTGAGATTTGGAAGGCAGAATACCAAGGGAGCTCATCAATCTTGACAACATTAGAGGCCCCACATGGGCAAAAGTTGAGATTCACAGTTGGTGTCAGTAGTTGACAACTACTCTCTTGGCTGTTGCAGTCTAAATTTGTCTTTCAATTTACTAAGATTTTGAATTTACTGAGGGGAAATTTACTAGATGACCTTGAGACTGACAGTAGCCTCTTCAGTCTCTTCAGAACCACCCACTCTAGTGTGCAGGCTGAGATTAATGGAGGTAAAGTCTTAGGGCTTCCCAGAAGCAGATCCTGAGTCAAGGATTTAAATGAAGTAGTTTAGCAGGTCAGACATCCTAGGAAACACCAAATGGGAAGGAAAGAAGAGAAACTCTCATTTGTTATTGGTTGAGGGCTGCTGCTAAAAGT
>NW_012107919.1:7342903-7347934 GCF_000951045.1 Mandrillus leucophaeus
GACTGAACTTGTTGACTTGGAAGAATTTGACTAGGGAGGGAATCCTATGGTCAGGAACCCAGGTCTCAAGACAAACAGTCCTGTGCTCTAATCTCTGATCTTCCACTTAATAATTGTATGTCTTAGGCTGGAAATTTACTTCTTTAAGCATCATTTTTTAAAGAAAATCTGTAAAATAAGAATGCTGACATATATTGTAGAGCATTGTAATAATAAATATACCTTTCTCATGTCATGTTTTCTTGTTCTTATACTGTCTAGTAGGCAGAACCCAGATTAATGGGGAAAGTTAAAGAAATACTACAAATAAGCAGGAAGATTGAGCATAGGTGATGGTTTATGTTCTTTTCAACTCTAAAATTCTGTAAAATAATATAATGCATATTTTCCTGGCCTCAATCAGCCTAAAGATAAAATTAGTGTAAATTATATTAATGAAGTTAAATAGTTTCAGAACAATTACTTTGGGTGTAGCCTTATTAGCAATTGTGCAATCTCCAGTCACTTCCCCATTCAAAAAATGATCTTGGGTATTTCAGGCATGTGGTCCTCCCTAAAGTCTGAAAGTGAGGAACATTGCCTATTGTATTGGTCAGGGTTCTCTCAGAGGGACATATCTTTTATATACATGTATACATAAAAATGGTAGAATTTATTAAGTATTAACTTGTATAATCACAAGGTCCCACAATAAGTCGTCTGCAAGCTGAGGAGCAAGGAGAGCCAGTCCAAGCCCCAAAACTGAAGAACTTGGAGTCCGATATTTAAGGGCAGGAAGCATCCAGCATGGGAGAAAGATGTAGGCTGGGGAGGCTAAGCCCACCATCTGCTTTTCATGTTTTTCTGCTGGCTTTGTATTTGCTGGAAGCTGATTAGATTGTAACCACCAGGTTAAGGGTGGATCTGCCTTCCCCAGACCACTGACTCAAATGTTAATCTCTTTGGCAATACCCTGCCAGACACACCTGGTATTAATACTTTGTATCCGTCAGTCCAATCAAGTTGACACTCAGTATTAACCATCACACCTTTTTTGTTAGCAGTGTACCATTAGAATCTAGGATATTGACTGGAATGCTGTAAGTGTTCTAGCCACCTGTACTTGCAACTAAATGAATGAGTACGAGAGGTTGGTATGTGTGCACACACATGTGCGTTCAGGTGTTTAATATATATTTAGGCATTTGAATATATTCTACCTAATTACTAAATGTGCTATTAAAGATATCACTCCTTCTTATAAAGGCAAAGATATCTGAGTCTAAACTCACTTCACATTTTCTAAAACTGTGAAGGATGCTTTGAAACTATAGAACAGTCCTTGAAAATAATGTGGGAACAGTTTCATTTGAGCAGAAAGTAGTTAGATCAATGCCAATAAGAAGTGTTAACCAGAAATATCATAACTTATGGTCTGATGTAGCAGATGCACATTAAAATGGGATTTTTGGTATTGAGTTGTCAGGTTAGACAAAATATATGAATTCTCTTTGGATTCTAGTATTCTCTAATTCTAACTGTATAATGTGGTCATTAAAAATTACTAAATAGGGCCGGGCGCAGTGGCTCATGCTTGTAATCCCAGCACTTTTGGGAGGTTGAGCTGGGCAAATCATTTGAGGTCAGGAGTTCAAGACCAGACTGGCCAATATTGTAAAACCCCGTCTCTATTAAAAACACAAAAATTAGCCGGGCATAATAGTGCATGCCTATAATCCAAGCTGCTAGGGAGGCTGAGGCAGGAGAATCTCTTGAACTCAGGGGGCGGAAGTTTCAGTGAGCCGAGTTCACGCCACTGTATTCCAGCCTGGGTGACAGAGCGAGGCAGCCTCAGGAAAAAAATAAATAAATAAATAAATAAAAATTACAAAATAGATTGTTTAGGAACCTAATGAACTTAGATAAATGTAGTGAAAGAAAAGTACTCAACATTTTAATGAAAATCTAGCAATTTAAGGGTTAAAATGGTGCCCCTGGAAGTTCAGAGGAGTGGTTAAAAAAATGAGATTGAGTGTTGGATATGGCCTGGGGTGGTACCCTGCTTCTGGCATTTGTCAGCTAAGATCTTTTTGAACAATGTAGCCACCCAAAGACTCACTTTTATGACATGTAAATTATGAGCAATGCTTACTTCACATTGTTGTAAAGATTAAAAATTATAATGTGTGGTAATATTTCATGAAACCCCTGAAACAAAAATGCTCCATAGTTGGCACAGTGTTTTGTTTTATTTTGATTGTAATCAGTCTTAGACTGAAATACCATGCAAAATATGCTAATTTTGGCCATTAAGATGCTATCAAGGGATCTTTGTTGTGCATCTTTTGATCCAGTAGATGAAATAAAATAGATTTCTACAACTCCTTATAGTCCACAAAATTAATTTGAATCTAGCAGATCAGAAAGCAGATTGCCTTAATTAAGGCAGAACATTTAAAGCAGTGCCTGGATCATAAGAAGAAATCTCTGTTTGCTATCCCCATCATTAAAATAACATATTTCATGTTTGACCTCTTGACACGGATTTTTCTAAGTAATTTATTTCATAATCTCTTTTTATTTTGAAGAATGGTTATTTCTTTCAAATATGCATACTAACTTACCAAAAATAAATTTGTAAATATGTGTAAATAAAAACATTTTAAAAATCTGTAATACCAGCACCCCAAGACATTCTCTTCTACTATGCTAGAATTTTCCTCTTGTTCTCTTCATGTATTAATTCATTTATGTTAATTAGCCTTTTATTTTAAAAAGGCATATTTACACAGGCCCACCTCCATTTTTACCAGCTTTTATTCTATAAAAATTTTTCGTTTTGTTGTTTTTGAAAAAAGCAATCTTTTTATAAAGCTTGCAGAGTATTCCACACTTTATTTAATCCACTCTACCATCGAAACAGTAAGTTGTTTTCAATTGTTTGTTATAATAAATTCACTACTGTTATGGTATCATTGGACATAAATCATTGCTGCATATCTGATTATGTCTTCAGGGTAAATTATATAAATATAATTACTAGAGAAATGAATATGAATGTTTTCAAATCTCTTGTTTCATCTTATTACATTTCTCTCTAGAAAGGTTATTAAATTTCTGCCTAGAACCCTAGTGGCTCCCTATTTCAATCAAAGTAAGAGCCAAAATTCCTATAAGGTCTACATATGTGACCCACTATTTAAGCTCTGGCCTCTCCTTCACTACTTTCTTCTTCATTTATTCCACTGTGAACACACTTGGCCTCCTGGTTACTGTTTTTACGCAACATTCACATTCTAGCCTCTTAGTTCCCTCTTGTAAATTATTCTTCTCTCAGTTACCTGCTTGGAGTCTACCATATCTCTGACAATGTTTTCCTCAAATTTCACTTCTTCAATGAAGTGTAGCCTTATCATCTTCTTTCTTCTGCAACTGCCACCCTCAAAGTCCTGGCTTTATAATTTAACCATTTATTGTGATATTTTAAATTTTTCTCTCTCCTCACTCTGGACACTACATACGTAGGTATCTTTAACTGTTTTCTGAACTGCTGCAGAAATCTATAGTAATGTCTCATGCATTATAGGTGCTAAATATTTGTTCAATAAATGAACATACTGACTATCACTACCAGCAACTATTACGAGTTTGTCTATTATGCAACAGTCCCACAAACAATGTGAGTTTTCTTCTGGCTCTTCCATCCTGATCATATTCTCTCCCTATTGGCCCTGTTGTATTACGCTTACTTCTGTATTCTAGGAGTTATTGCTAAGTTATCTTACAAATCATCAAACATGTTACCTCTAAAATTGCTTTTGAAATTTACTGTTTTTAATGATTTTTTTTAAATTGCATGTGTGTATTGGTTTGTGTGTATCTGTGCATCTATAAATAATTTTATTTTAATAATCCCACATATAAAATGGCCGCCTTTTTATTCCCATTCTCCATTTAACAACATCTCTTTTAAAAAAAAAACCTTAGTTTATTTTTGTCAAAATTTGAGATTTATAAAGCTCTTAATTCATTTAATTATATCCTAGAACCAAAGCAAATGTATTTTTAATATTTTTGTTACGGATATTTATAATATTTAAAGTATACTCTGTTTCTTGAGTTTTTTTTTTCTGTGACTTGAGTACATAATCACTTTATGGTCAGTTTTTGGTTCTGTATTTCTGTTTACACATCTTTGAATGGAAAGAGATTCAGTTATTCATACTACTTGACCATAAATTGGCATTTCCCTTCATTTCTATTCCTGTTTACTGGTTGAGTATCAGTGTTTCCTCTCAGGACTTAAGCTAGAGAGCCAGCAGATGTATTAATATGTAGCTTTTCAGAAAAAAAAAATTGTGTTTAGTTTATCAAATGTGGCTTAACAAAATTAAGGGAAGCTATCATCGCTCTCTCTGGACTGAATTAAGAAAAGTGAAAATTATTTGTCAGTAATTGAAAATAGAGTTGATACTTGATCAACACGGGTTTGAACTGAGCAGGTCCACTTATATGTGAATTTTCTTCTACCTCTGCCACCCCTGAGACAAGACCAACTCCTCTTCTTCCTCCTCCTGCTTGGCCTACTCAATGTGAAGACAATGAGAATGAAGATCTTTATGATGATCCACTCCCACTTAATAAATATTACCCATAGTTGACCCTTAAACTACGCAGGGGCTAGGGTGTCAACCCACCACACAGTAAAAATGTGTGTAATTTTGACTCTCCCCAAACTTAACTACTAATAGCCTACTGCTGACCAGAAGCCTTACAAATAACATAAACATATTTTGTGTATGTATTATGTACCTTACTTTTACAATAAAGTAACTTAGAGAAAAGAAAGTGTTACAAAGAAAATTGCAAGTAAGAGGAAACATATTTACTACTCATTAAATGGAAGTGTATCATCATAGAGGTCTTCATCCTCATCATCTTCACATTTGTTCAGGCTACGGAGTGGGAGGGAGAGGTTAAGACTGGCTTTGCGCTGTCTCAGCAGGGGCAGAAGAGGTAAAGAAGGTGAAGATAAGGCAGAAGAGTTAGGCA
>NW_012107919.1:7348874-7349236 GCF_000951045.1 Mandrillus leucophaeus
CATACAAATATGTGCTAATCAACTATTTATGTTATTGATAAGGCTTCTGGCCAAGACTAGGGTGTAGTTAAGATCTGGGGGAGTCTAAAGTTATATGCAGATTTTTCACTTCATGGTAGGAGATCAGTGCCCCTAAGCCTTCTGTTTTTCAAGGGTCAACTGTAATGCTTAATTTTCCTCTGGCCAGAAAGCTGGAGGAAAAATCTAAAATTCCAAAACTTCAAAATGTGAAGACAGTACCATCCCATGACTTTTTCTTTCACAAATTATTACTTGCCTGATTTCAAATTCTAGAATAAGAGTGCTAGCATCTATCTATTTACACATTTCTTTATTACTTTACTAGAAACAGAATAAACAAT
>NW_012107919.1:7352666-7354665 GCF_000951045.1 Mandrillus leucophaeus
CGTAACTCCCAGTTCACTAATTATTTGTTGTGTACTATGAAATATGCTAAATCGATCCAATTCTTAATTTCAGTTATTCTTCTTTTCAATTACATTTAGATTTATTTTTAATACATTCAATTTCTCTGATAAAATTAACTTTCCCATATATTCTCTCAAACATATTAATTGCAATTATTTTATATTATTTTGTTTCAGTTTCTCTTACATTTTTTAGAAAACTTTTATTTTAAGTTCAGAGATATAAGTGCATCACGGGGTTTGTTGTACAGATTATTCCAACTCCCAAGTAAGCATAGTACCCAGTATTTTTCCTGATCCGCTCCCTCCTCCTACCCACATATTAATCATAATTATTTTATTATATTTCTGTTATTTTTCTTTTTAAAAAACTTTTACATTCTGGGGTACAAGTACTTGTTTGTGACATAGATAAACATGTGTCATAGGGGTTTGTTGTACAGATTATTTCATCATCCAGTTAAGCCTAGTACACAATGATTATTTTTCCTGACCCTCTCCCTCCTCCCACCCTCTATCCTTTGAAAAGTCACAGTGCATGTTGTTCTCCTTTTTGTGTCCACATGTTCTCATTATTTAGCTCCCACTTATAAGTGAGAATAGTCAGTATTTGGTTTTCTGTTTCTGTGTTAGTTTGCTAATAATAATGACCCCCAGCTCCATCCATGTCCCTGCAAAGGACATGATCTTGTATTCTTTTTCTTACGGCTGCATAGTATTCCATAGTGTATATGTTTCACATTTTCTTTATCCAGTCTATCATTGACAGGCACTTATGTTGATATGACGTCTTTGCTATTGTAATTGCAGTTAAAGTCCCTAGATGATGTATTAGTCTGTTTTCATACTGCTGATAAAGACATACCTGAGACTGGGAAGAAAAAGAGGTTTAATTGGATTTACAGTTCTACATGGCTGGGGTGGCCTCAGAATCATAGCAGGAGGTGAAAGGTGCATTTTATGTGGTGGCAGAAAGGAAAAATGAGGGAAAATCAAAAGCAGAAACCCCTCATAAACCCATCAGATCTTGTAAGACTTATTCACTATCACAAGAATAGCACAGTAAAGACAGGCCACCATGATTCAATTACCTCCCCTGAGGTCCCTCCCACAACACATGGGAATTCTGGGAGATACAATTCAAGATGAGATTTGCGTGGGGACACAGAGCCAAACTATATCACTCTGCCCCTGTCCCCTCCAAATCTCATGTCTTCACATTTCAAAACCAATCATGCCTTTCGAACAGTCCCCCAGAGTTGTAACTAATTTCAGCATTAACCCAAAAGTCCACAGTCCAAAGTCTCATCTGAGACAAGGCAAGTTCCTTCTGCCTATGAGCCTGTAAAATCAAAAGCAAGCTAGTTACTTCCTAGATACAGTGGGGGTACTGGTATTGGGTAAATACAACCATTCCAAATGGGAGAAATTGGCCAAAACAAAGGGGTTACAGGGCCCATGCAAGTTCAAACTCCAGCAGGGCAGCCAAATTTTAAAGCTCCAAAATGACTTTGACTCCAGGTCTCACATCCAGGTCATGCTGATGCAAGAGGTAGGTTCCCATGTTCTTGGGCAGCTCTGCCCCTGTGGATTTGCAGAGTACAGCTTCCCTCCTGGCTGCTTTCATGGGCTGACGTTAAGTGTGGCTTTTCCAGGCACACAGTGCAAGCGATCAGTGGATCTACCATTCTGGGGGTCTGGAGAATGGTGGCTTTCTCCTTACAGCTTCACTGGGCAATGCCCCAATAGGGACTCAGTGTGGGGATTCTGACCCCACATTTCACTTCTGTACTGCCCTAGCAGAGGTTCTCCATAAGGACTCTGCCCCTGCAGCAAACTTTTGCTTGAGCATCCAGGTGCTTCCGTATAACTTCTGAAATCTAGGTGGAGATTACCAAACCTCAATTCTTGACTTCTATGCACCCACACACTCAATGCCACATGGAAGCTGTCAGGGCTTGGGGCTTCCACCCTCTGA
>NW_012107919.1:7356620-7358394 GCF_000951045.1 Mandrillus leucophaeus
AATAAGAGTGCTAGCATCTATCTATTTACACATTTCTTTATTACTTTACTAGAAACAGAATAAACAATGCCTTAAGGGATTAAAATCATGACAACGAGTTTTCTTAGCGGAGATCCTGATTTCTAAAACACAAAAATAAAATGCAAAGATGTCTTCTCATCTCTTTCCCCAAATTTTATTTCCTTTGGAACAAAATTTTGTTTTAGCTTCAATCACTAGTGGTGATTTTCATTTCATATCTTCAAGCTCATCATTACATAAAATTTTGTTTGATTCTATTTTCATGATCGTATGTTTTAGTTTTATAATGAGATTTTTAATTTTTATTTTGTAGACTATATTCTGCTAGCCAGATATTATCTTTAAGAGGGCTACATTGAATTTTATTTCTGCTTTTTAAGTGATCTATTCCAGCATTCTTGTATTACAGTATTTTAAAAAATCTGAGCATTGTATTTTCAAAAACTTTCATTTTTGCATCTCATGCTGGTTTTTTCTGCATTTCACCCTATACTCTCATCTTTATGAAATGTTCTTCTATATTAAATTTTCTTATATATTAAAAGAGATTCTTAGTAACCTTCTAAACTATTGATTAAGATATAATAAATTATGGTGAGAGGAATATTAGTACTCTTTTCTGATGGGGAGGCAACTGGCAGAAACTCAAATGCTAGAGACCCTGTTGGTATGCCTTCAAATCCCATTTACTAAGCCAATGCACCCCTACTTTAGCTAGTGATAGTTGTGAGTTTAGGCTGATAATTGCGCACACGTGCTGCTTCTGTAGGTTATTGTCTTTGAAAACGATCATATTGGGAGGATTTGTCTCCAAACCACCACCATGCAGTAAAGGCAGAGAGAGCCTGTATTTAATGATTAACACTAGGAAACAAGATACTAGACCCCTGACTAAAGGTGGCAATGCCTTATAGAGATCTCACTCATGTTTCTTTAGATATATTCCTCAGTGTCCATTGCTACAAGTAGAAATAAAACTGATAGTGTCATATTGACTTGGTATTTAGTAGCATTGCTAAACTCAGATACATACATACATGGATATATATTTATAAGTACATATATGTATACATACATAATATTCTAAATACACAATGATTTTGTCTATTAATGATGAATATTTTACTACTCCTTGCAAAATTCTTATAAAATTCATTTGTTTGTTTCTTGTTTTTATTGCTCTGGTCAGGAAGACTTCTATCAAAATGCTGAATAGAAGCAATGACTGCAGACATCCTGCCAAATTGTTTATCTTTGGACAAGAGTTTGTAATAGTTCATTATTAAACATTATAATTGCTCTAAACTTTAAATTAATTTTCACTAACAAATTTTCATTTTATTTCCAGTTTGCTAAAAACTTTAAGTATGAATGACTGTTGAATTTTTATCAATTGCTTTTTGTATCAATCAACATGAACATATGATTCATCTTCTATATTCTCCTAATGTGGTGACTTACAATGATATATTTCCAAATAATAAACCAACTTTACATTTTTGGAAAGTCAAATTTATTTGTGATATATAATTTTACATACAATATTTGCTGGATCCAATTTTCTAATACTGTGTTCAGGATTTTTTATTTCATTTTTTTAGATAGATAGGTCTCTAGTTTTCCTTTATTGTATATCCTCATCTGTTTTTCCAATCGATGGCTCTTTCTCACACAAAAATCTATTGGTATATGTTCCATCTTTATTTTCTGCAATTTCATGTATTATTGGTGTTATTTCTTCCTTAATTGTTTG
>NW_012107919.1:7363529-7368942 GCF_000951045.1 Mandrillus leucophaeus
CATATCAGATGATAACACAAATATTTGGATTACTTATAGAAATTTAAATTTTTAATTTAGTTTTTAGCAACTTAGATCTATTTTTATTATTCCTGTCAATTGTTATTGAATTTTTGAAATTTATGTGAAAAAAATATCAAGAGTATACATGATGTAGTAAACTAATTTTCTTCCAGCAGCATGAAGACAATGGGCAACATGATCTTAACCAGTCTATTTCCAATGTACCATTACTTCTAACTCTTTTTTTTCTTGGGTTCATAACTGGAAAGCCATCCATATATACTAGGATCTTTTTCCTGGGTAGGTTTTCAACTCAAAATTTTGTGTCTCTAGTACGATGAAACTGCTAAAATCTGCTTATTTTTAAATTATTGACTAACAATTTTCAGTAGCTGAGCATCTTGCCCTGCCCATGTCCAAATTAGGAAACAAAAAATGTCTCAAGAAGAATTTGCATCAGAGATTGCAGCTCTGGACAGAGCAGCAGGAGGGGACTCACATTGTGAATTTTACCTCCAGATCAACTGCAAGAACAAACCAGCAGTCCTGAGAGGACCCAAAGACCCTCTGAAGGAAGTGGACTACTCCTGCAGAACCCAGAGACCCTACCAAAACTGTGAGTGCCCCAACTGCAGAATTGGGAAAGGGAGACCCTCCTCTCCCGAACACACTGCCCCCCACTGGAGAAGTTGACGGTCTGTTTGCAGGAGAATTTTCCCACTTTACTTGCAACGGAGTCAATTTGGAAAGCCAAGCAAAATACAGGGGTAGAGGAAGCATCAGAATGCCCTGGGAGCTCACTGGGTCCCCTAGCAGGCCATTCCTTCCTAGCACCACAGTGATCCAACGGGAGAGGAGCTGGGGGTACAACTACACAGCAAGAAGGAGATCTCTAGCTGAACTTTGTAACACTTTTAACCAGGTGAGAAGCCTCCTGGCCAGAACTCAGGGGAGGGTGCGATTCTGGTGTGCAGATTCCTCAGGTTGAGGAAGAACTAAGCCCTTATCTTTTGCAGCTGGGAGGTGGGTAGCCTGGGGCAGGTTTTCAAGCCCATCTCACTCTCCACCTGGAAATTTCAAGCCCATCTCACTCTCCAACTGGGGGTTGTTGGCGGGTCAGGGGCAGGCACAGTGGGAGTGAGACTGGCCCTTTGGTTTGCATGGGAGCTGGGTGAGGCCTATGACCGCTGGCTTTCCACCACTTCCCTGATAACCTGCATGACTCAGCAAAGGAAGTCATAATCCTCCTAGGTACACAACTACAGTGACCTGGGAATCTCATTCCCATTCCCCACAGCTGCCACAGCAAAACCTGCCCAAGGAGAGTCTCAGCTCAGACATGCCTAGCTCTGCCCTCACCTAATGGTCCTTCCCTACACATCCTGGTAGCAGAAGACAAAAGGCATATAATCTTGGGAGTTCCAGAGCCCTGCCCACCACCAGTTCCTTCCCATACTACCACAGGTGATGCTCTCTGGGAAGCACCAACTCCTGCCGGAAGGCCAACGAACACAAAAAATAGAGCATTAAACCACCAAAGCTAAGAACCCCCATGTAGCCCATTGCACCCCCCTGCCACCACCACTGGAACAGGCGCTGGTATCCATGGCTGAGAGACCCATAGATGGTTCACAACAGAGTGCTGTGCAAACAACCCTCAGCACCAGCCCAGAGCCAGTAGACCCAGAAGAGAGACAACAATCGCTGCAGTTTGGCTCACAGGAAGCCACATCCACAGGAAAAAGGGAAGAGTACTACATCAAGGGAACACCCCATGGAACAAAAGAAACAGAATAACAGCCTTGACCCTAGACCTTCCCTCTGACAGAACCTATCCAAATGAGAAGGAACCAGACAAATGACCCTGGTAACATGACAAAACAAGGCTCATCAAGATCCCCCCAAAAATCACACTAGTTCATCAGCAATGAATCCAAACGAAGACAAAATCCCAGATTTGCCTGAAAAAGAATTCAGGAGGTTAGTTATTAAGCTAATCAGGGAGGGACCAGAGAAAGCCATAGCCCAATACAAGGAAATGCAAAACATGATGCAAAAAGTGAAGGGAGAAATATTCAAGGAAATAGAAAGTTTACAGAAAAAAACATTCTAAAATTCAGGAAACCTTGGACACACTTTTAAAAATGCAAAATGCTCTGGAAATTCTCAGCAATAGAATTGAACAAGTAGAAGAAAGAAATTCAGAGCTTAAAGACAAGGTCTTCAAATTAACTAAATCCAACAAAGACAAAGAAAAAAGAATAAGAAAGTATGAACAAAGCCTCCAAGAAGTCTGGGATTATGTTAAATGACAAAACCTAAGAATAATCAGTGTTCCTGAGGAAGAAGAGAATTCCAAAGGCTTGAAAAACATACGTGTGAGAATAATTGAGCAAAACTTCAATGGCCTTGCTAGAAACCTTGACATCCAAATACAAGAAGCATAAAAAACACCTGGGAAATTAATTGCAAAAAGATCTTCACCTAGGCACATTGTCAACAGGTTGTCCAAAGTTAAGATGAGGGAAAGAATCTTAAGTGCTGTGAGACAAAAGCAACAAGTAACCAATAAAGGAAAACCTATCAGATTAACAGCAGATTTCTCAGCAGAAACCCTACAAGCTAGAAAGGATTGGGGCCCTATCTTTAGCCTCCTCAACAAAACAATTATAAGTCAAGAATTTTTTAACCAGCAAAACTAAGCATCACATATGAAGGAAAGATACAGCCTTTTTCAGACAAACAAAAGCTAAGAGAATTCACCATTACCAAGCCACCACTACAACAACTGCAAAAAGAGCTCGAAATCTTGAAACAAATCCTGGTACCACATCAAAACAAGACCTCTTTAAAGCATATATCACACACGACCTATAAAACAAAAATACAAGTTAAAAGGTAAAACAAAAACAAAAACAAAAACAAAAAAAAGTACACAGGCAACAAAGAGCACAATGAATGCAATGGTACCTCACATTTCAATACTAACACTGAATGTAAATGGCCTAAATGCTCCACTTAAAAGATACAGAACTGCAGAATGGAAAAGAACTCACCAATCAACTGTCTGCTGCCTTCAGGAGACTCACCTAGCACACACAGAATCACATAAACTTAAAGTAAAGGGATGAAAAAAGGCATTTCATGCAAATAAACACCAAAAGCAAGCAGGGGTAGCTATTTTTATATCAGACAGAACAAACTTTAAAACAACATCAGTTAAAAGAGACAAGGACGGGCATTATATAATGGTAAAGGCCTTGTCCAACAGGAAAATATCACAATATTAAACATACATACACCTAAAACTGGAGGTCTCAAATTTATTAAACAATTACTAATAGACCTAAGAAATGAGATAGACAGCAGCACAATAATAGTGGAGGACTTCAGTACTCCACTGACAGCACTAGACAGCAACACAGTAATAGTGGAGGACTTCAATGCTCCACCAACAGCACTAGATAGGTCATCAAGACAGAAAGTCAACAAAAAAACAATGGATTTAAACTATACCTTGGAACAAATGGACTTAACAGATATGTACAGAAGATTTCACCCAATAACCACAGAGTACACACTCTATTCAACAGCACAGAGAACTTTCTCCAAGACAGACCATATGATAGGCTATAAAACAGGCCTCAATATGGATAAGAAAATTGAAATTATACCAAGCACTCTCTAAGACCACAGTGGCATAAAATTGGAAATCAACTCCAAAAGGAATCTTCAAAACCATGAAAATACTGGGAAATTAAATAGCCTGCTCCTGAACGAGCACTGGATCAAAAACAAAATCAAGATGGAAATTTAAAAATTCTTCTAACTGAACAACAATAATGATGCAACCTATCAAAATATCTGGGATACAACAAAGGCAGTGCTAAGAGGAAAGTTCATTGTCCTAAATGCCTACATTAAAAAGAACGAAAGAGCACAAACTGACACTCTAAGGTCACACCTTAAGGAACTAGAGGTAACAAGAACAAACCAAACCCAAACCCAGCAGAAGAAAGGAAATAACCAAGATCAGAGCAGAACTAAATAAAATTGAAACAAACAAACAAAAATACAAAAGATAAATGAAACAGAAAGCTGATTCTTTGAAAAGATAAAGTTGATAGACCATTAACAAAATTAACCAAGAAAAGAAGAGAGAAAATCCAAATAACCTCACTAAGAAACAAAACAGGAGATATTACAACTGACACCACTGAAATACAAAAGATAATACAAGGCTACTATGAACACGTTTATACATATAAACTAGAAAAACTAGAAGAGATGGATAAATTCCTGGAAAAGAATACTGTCCTTCTAGTTTAAATCAGGAAGAACTAGATACCCTGAACAGACCAATAACAAGCAGCAAGGCTGAAATGGTAATTAAAAATTACCAACAACAAAAAAGTCCAGGACCACACAGATTCACAGCAGAATTCTACCAGACACTTAAAGAATAATTGGAACCAATCTTTTTGACACAATTCTACAAGATAGAGAAAGAAGGAACCTTCTCTAATTCATTCTATGAAGCCAGCACCACTCTAATACCAAAACTAGGAAAGGACAAAATCACAAAAGAAAACTACAGACTGATATCTTTGATGAATATAGATGCCAAAGTCCTTAACAAAATACTAGCTAACCAAATCCAGCCACATATCAAAAAGATAACCCACCATGATCAAATAGGTTTCATACCAGGGATGCAGGGATGGTTTACCATATGCAAATCCATAAATATGATATATCACATAAACAGAAATACAAAACAAAAATCACATGATCATTTCAATAGATGCAGCAAAATTATTCAACAAAATCCAGCATCTCTTTATGAATAAAGCTCTCAGCAAAATTGTCATACAAGGGGCATACCTTAATGTAGTAAAATCCATCTATGACAAATCTACAGCCAACATAATACTGAATGAGGAAAAGTTGAAAGCATTTCCTCAGAGAATGGGAATAAGACAAAGATGCCCATTCTCACCACTCCTCTTCAACATAGTACTGGAAGTTGTAGCCAGAGCAATCAGACAAGAGAAAGAAATAAAGGACTTCCAAATCGGTAAAGAGGAAGTCAAACTGTCACTGTTTGATGACGATATGTTAGTTCACCTCGAAAATCCTAAGGACTCTTCCAGAAAGCTCCTAGAACTCATCAAATAATTCAACAAAGTTGCCAGATACAAGATTAATGTACACAAATCAGTAGCTTTTCTATACAACAACAGCGACCAAGCAGAGAATCAAATGAAGAACTGAACCCCTTTCACAATAGCTGCAAAAATAAAAAATAAAATAAAATACTTAGGAATACACCTAACTAAGGAGTCTAAAGATTCCTACAAGGAAAACTACTAAGCATTGCTGAAAGAAATCATAGATGACAAGAACAAAT
>NW_012107919.1:7368992-7372482 GCF_000951045.1 Mandrillus leucophaeus
CTAAGACCACAGTGGCATAAAATTGGAAATCAACTCCAAAAGGAATCTTCAAAACCATGAAAATACTGGGAAATTAAATAGCCTGCTCCTGAACGAGCACTGGATCAAAAACAAAATCAAGATGGAAATTTAAAAATTCTTCTAACTGAACAACAATAATGACGCAACCTATCAAAATATCTGGGATACAACAAAGGCAGTGCTAAGAGGAAAGTTCATTGTCCTAAATGCCTACATTAAAAAGAACGAAAGAGCACAAACTGACACTCTAAGGTCACACCTTAAGGAACTAGAGGTAACAAGAACAAACCAAACCCAAACCCAGCAGAAGAAAGGAAATAACCAAGATCAGAGCAGAACTAAATAAAATTGAAACAAACAAACAAAAATACAAAAGATAAATGAAACAGAAAGCTGATTCTTTGAAAAGATAAAGTTGATAGACCATTAACAAAATTAACCAAGAAAAGAAGAGAGAAAATCCAAATAACCTCACTAAGAAACAAAACAGGAGATATTACAACTGACACCACTGAAATACAAAAGATAATACAAGGCTACTATGAACACGTTTATACATATAAACTAGAAAAACTAGAAGAGATGGATAAATTCCTGGAAAAGAATACTGTCCTTCTAGTTTAAATCAGGAAGAACTAGATACCCTGAACAGACCAATAACAAGCAGCAAGGCTGAAATGGTAATTAAAAATTACCAACAACAAAAAAGTCCAGGACCACACAGATTCACAGCAGAATTCTACCAGACACTTAAAGAATAATTGGAACCAATCTTTTTGACACAATTCTACAAGATAGAGAAAGAAGGAACCTTCTCTAATTCATTCTATGAAGCCAGCACCACTCTAATACCAAAACTAGGAAAGGACAAAATCACAAAAGAAAACTACAGACTGATATCTTTGATGAATATAGATGCCAAAGTCCTTAACAAAATACTAGCTAACCAAATCCAGCCACATATCAAAAAGATAACCCACCATGATCAAATAGGTTTCATACCAGGGATGCAGGGATGGTTTACCATATGCAAATCCATAAATATGATATATCACATAAACAGAAATACAAAACAAAAATCACATGATCATTTCAATAGATGCAGCAAAATTATTCAACAAAATCCAGCATCTCTTTATGAATAAAGCTCTCAGCAAAATTGTCATACAAGGGGCATACCTTAATGTAGTAAAATCCATCTATGACAAATCTACAGCCAACATAATACTGAATGAGGAAAAGTTGAAAGCATTTCCTCAGAGAATGGGAATAAGACAAAGATGCCCATTCTCACCACTCCTCTTCAACATAGTACTGGAAGTTGTAGCCAGAGCAATCAGACAAGAGAAAGAAATAAAGGACTTCCAAATCGGTAAAGAGGAAGTCAAACTGTCACTGTTTGATGACGATATGTTAGTTCACCTCGAAAATCCTAAGGACTCTTCCAGAAAGCTCCTAGAACTCATCAAATAATTCAACAAAGTTGCCGGATACAAGATTAATGTACACAAATCAGTAGCTTTTCTATACAACAACAGCGACCAAGCAGAGAATCAAATGAAGAACTGAACCCCTTTCACAATAGCTGCAAAAATAAAAAATAAAATAAAATACTTAGGAATACACCTAACTAAGGAGTCTAAAGATTCCTACAAGGAAAACTACTAAGCATTGCTGAAAGAAATCATAGATGACAAGAACAAATGGAAGCACATCCCATGCTCATGGATGGGTAGAAACAATATTGTAAAAATGACCGTACTGCCAAAAGCAATCTACAAATTCAATGCAATCCCTATCAAAATACCACCATTATTCTTCACATAATTAGAAAATAAAATTCTAAAATTCATAGGGAACCAAAAAAGAACCCACAGAGCCAAAATAAGACTAAGCAAAAGGAACGAATCTGGAGGCATCACACTACCTGATTTCAAACTATACTATAAGGTCCTAGTCACCCAAACAACGTGGTACTGGTACAAAAATAGGCACATAGACCAATGGAACAGATTAGAGAACCCAAAACACAGCCAACTGATCTTTGACATAGCAAACAAAAACATAAACATAAAGTGGAGAAAGGACACCCTTTTCAACAAATGCTGCTGGGATAATTGACTAGCCACATGTAGGAGAATGGAACTTGATCCGCATCTCTTACCTTATACAAAAATCAACTCAAGATGGATTAAGCACTTGAAACTAACACCTGAAACTATACAAATTCTAGAAGATAACATTGGAAAACATTGACTTAGGCAAGGATTTCATGACCAAGAACCCAAAAGCAAATGCAGTAAAAACAAAGATAAATAGCTGGGACCTAATTAAACTAAAGAGCTTATGCATGGCAAAAGGAATAGTCAGCAGAGTAAAACAGACAACCCACAGAATGGGAGAAAATTTTCACAATCTATACATCTGACAAAAGACTAATATCCAGAATCTACAACAAACTCAAACAAATCCGTAAGGAAAAAAAATCCCATCAAAAAGTGGACTAAGGACCTGAATAGAAAATTCTCAAAAGAAGATATACAAATAGCCAACAAACAGATGAAAAAAACTGAAATGCAAATCAAAACCACAATACAATACCACCTCACTCCTTGTAAGAATGGCCATAATCAAAAATTCAAAAAACAGTAGATGTTGGTGTGGATGCAGTGAACAGGGAACACTTCTACACTGCTGGTGAAAATGTAAACTAGTACAGCCACTATGGAAAACAGCATGGAGATTCCTTAAAGAACTAAAACTAGAACTACCATTTGATCAAGCAGTCCCACTACTGCTACCCAAAGGAAAAGAAGTCATTATTCAAAAAAGATACTTGCACATGCATGTTTATAGCAGCACAATTCACAACTGCAAAATCGTGGAACCAATATGATGGAATACTATACAGTCATAAAAAAATGAATTAACAGCATTTGCAGTGAGATTAGAGACTCTGGGATGGAAAATCAAACATCGTATATTCTCACTGATATGTGGGAGCTAAGCGATGAGGATGCAAAGGCATAAGAATGGTACAATGGGCTTTGAGGACTTGGAGGAAAGAGTGGGAGGGAGGTGAGGAATAAAAAACTACAAATATAGTGCTCGGGTGATGGATGCCTCAAAAGCTCACAAATAACCACTAAAGAATTTACTCATGTAACCAAATACCACCTGTACCCCAATAACTTATTGGAAAATAATTAAAAAAAAGAAATTTTATTAAAATTCATGGATTATTTATTTGTGTTTCTCTTTTCTCTGACTTTGGTCCTTCAAGTTATAAATGCTATAGCAGCCTTAAATTCAAATTTTAGTTTAACTCATTCAGTGAAACCATTGCAATATCTGGATCACTATGTTCTGTTCAGCCTCTATTTATCACTATTAAAAACAAATTCTCTGAGGAGAAAATTTTGGCATAAATACACAGTTCCTCTCAATGTGTTTACATTATCTCTGACTA
>NW_012107919.1:7372773-7375614 GCF_000951045.1 Mandrillus leucophaeus
CTTGAGTTGATTTTTGTATATGGTGAATGGTAGAAATTCAGTTTCAATCTTCTGCATATGGCAGGACAGCTATCCCAGCAGCATTTATTGAATAGGGAGTCCTTTCCCCATTCCTTGTTTTTGTTGGCTTTGTTGAAGATCAGATAGTTGTAGGTATGTGACTTGATTTCTGGATTCTCTAACCTATTCTATTGGACTAGGTGTCTATTTTTGTACCAGTACCATACTGTGTACTTGTAGTATGGTTTGAAGTTGGGCAGTGTGATGCCTCCAGCTTTTCTCTTTTTGCTTAGGATTCTTTTGGTTATTTGGCCTCTTTTTTGTTTTCAAATGAATTTTAAAATTTGCTTTCTAATTCTCTAAAATATGTTGTTGGTAGTTTGTTAGAAATAGCTTTCAATCTGTAAATAGCTTTGGGAAGTATGGCCATTTGAAAAATATTGATTCTTCCTATCCATGAGCATGAAATGTTTTTTCCATTTGTCTGTGTTGTCTCTGATTATTTTCAGCAGTATATTGTAATTTTCACTGTAGAAATCTCTCACCTCCTTTATTTAGCTGTATTTCTAGGTATTTTATTCTTTTGTGGATATCGTGAATTGGATTGCATTTTTTATTTGTCTCTCAGCTTGTATGCTATTTGTATATAGAAATGCTACTTATTTTTGTACATTAATTTTGTATTCTAAAACTATGCTGAAGTTATTTATCACATCTAGAAGACTCTGGGCAGATAGTATGAAGTTTTCTAGGTATAGTTTCATAATGTCTGTGAAGAGAGATAGTGTCACTTCCTATATTCCTATTTGGATGCCTTATATTTCTTTCTCTTGCCTGTTTGCTATGGCTAGGACTTCCAGTAATATGTTGAATTTGGAGTGGTGAGACTAGGCCTCTGTGTCTTGTTCCTGTTCTCAAGTGGAATACTTCCACCTTTTACTCATTCAGTATAATGTTGGCTCTGGGCTTGTGTTAGACGGCTCTTATTATTTTGAGGTATGTATCTTTGATACCCAGTTTGTTGAGGGTTTTTAACATGAAGGTATATTGAATTTTATTGAAAGACTTTTTTGCATCTATTGAAATTATCATGTGGTTTTTGTCTTTAGTTCTGTCTAAATGGTGAATCACATTTAATGATTTGGACATGTTGAACCAACCATGCATCCCAGGGATAAAGCATACTTATTCATGGTGAATTAACTTTTTGATATACTGCTGGATTTGGTTTGCTAGTATTTTATTAAGGATTTTTGCACCTAAGATCTTCAGGGATATTAATCTGAAGTTTCCTTTTTTCGTTGTATCTCTACCAGGTTTTGGCATCAGAATGATGAAGGCCTCATAGAATGAGTGAGGAAGGAGTTTCTCCTTGATTTTTTTTTTTTTTAATAGGAAAATAGTACTAGGTCTTCTTAAAACATTTGGTAGAATATGGCTCTGAATCTATCTGGTCCAGGGCTTTTTTTTTTTTTTTTTCCTTTGGTTGGTATGCTTTTATTACTAATTCAGTTTCAGAACTCATTACTGGTCTGTTCAGGGACACAATTTCTTCATAGTTTAATCTTCAGAGGTTGTGTGTTTCCAGGAATTTATCTAGGTTCCAGGAATTCTTCTAGGTTTTCTAGTTTGTGTGCACAGAGGTGTTCACAATAGTTTCTAAGGGTTTTTTGTATTTCTGTGGGATCAGTGGCAAGGCCCCCTTTGTATTTCTGATAGTGTTTATTTTTTCTCCATATTTTTCCTTATTAACCTAACTAGTAGTCTATCAGCCTTCATTGTTTCAAAGAACCAACTTTTGTTTTCATTAATCTCTCGGGGGTTTTTTTGTTGTTGTTGTTTGTTTGTTTTTCTCATCTCCGTTTCATTCAGTTCAGTTCTGATTTTGGATATTTCTTTTCTTCTGTTACATTTGGGCTTAGCTTGCTCTTCTTTTTCAAATTCCTTCAAGTGGGATGGTAGGTTGTCAATGTGAGATCTTTCAAGCTTTTTGATATGGGCATATAACACTATAAATTCTCTTAACATTGTTTGACTATGTTCCAGAGCTTACTGTATGTTGTATATTTGTTTTCTTTTCTTCTTTTTTTTTTCTCCTCATTCTTCTTTTTTATTATTATACTTAAAGTTCTAGGGTACATGTGCACAACGTGCAGGTTTGTTATATATGTAGACATGTGCCATGTTGGTGTGCTGCACCCATTAACTCATCATTTACATTAGGCATATCTCCTAATGCTATTCCTTCCCCCTCCCCTCACCCCACAACAGGCCCCGGTGTGTGATGTTCCCCTTCCTGTGTCCAAGTGTTCTCATTGTTCAATTCCCACTTGTGAGTGAGAACGTGGGGTGTTTGGCTTTCCTTCCTTGTGATAGTTTGCTCAGATTGATGGTTTCCAGCTTCATCCATGTCCCTACAAAGGACATGAACTCATCTTTTTCAAGGCTGCACAGTATTCCATGGTGTATATGTGCCACATTTTCTTAATCCAGTCTATCATTGATGGACATTTGGATCGGATCCAAGTTTTTACTATTGTGAATAGTGCCACAATAAACATACGTGTGCATATGTCTTTATAGCAGCATGATTTATAATCCTTTGGGTGTATAACCAGTAATAGGATGGCTGGGTCAAATAGTATTTCTAGTTCTAGATTCATGAGGAATTGCCACACTGTCTTCCACAATGGCTGAACTAGTTTACAGTCCCACCAACAGTGTAAAAGTGCTCCTATTTCTCCACATCCTCTACAGCACCTATTGTTTCCTGACTTTTTAATGATCACCATTCTAACTGGTGTGAGATGGTATCTCATTGTGGTTTTGATTTGCATTTCT
>NW_012107919.1:7376859-7380714 GCF_000951045.1 Mandrillus leucophaeus
ATCTGGCATTGTGATTCCTCAAGCCCTAGCTACTGTCTGCTCTCCAATAAATCCAAAAATAAGCTTTTCCCCTTAAATTTTATCCAGTTTTGATAGTTGTTTGTAGAATGAAGAATAGCTTAATACTACCTACCTCACTATAACAGGAAAATAATCATGCAAATAGTTAATTATGAAGATGAGATTCAAACCAATGGTTTGATTTTGTTTGTTGGTTTGATTACACATATATATGTGTGTGTGTGTATATATGTATGTGTGTACGTGTGTATATATACATGTGTGTGTTTATATACACATGTGTGTTTATATATACACATATATAATGTATGTATATATGTATATACGTGTGTATATATGTATGCGTGTACACACATATGTATGTATGTACATGCACGTGTATATATACAAACCTATACACATGCATATATGTGTATATACACATATATACACATATACACATATATATAAACACACACACAAACATAAATATATATACACACAAGCATAAATTGAGCTATTTACATTAAGAATGTTTATCCTTTCATATGACTTGATAATGGAGGTTTGTTATAAACAAATAAAACTGTCTATTGTTATGTAAACAAAAAGGTTCAGAGAGTGTGCTCACCTGAAACACACATACAGTACAGTTTTCTTCACACTAAGCCTCCATATACAATTCTTTTTTTCACATGTCCATATCCGGACAGTATTTGTGTTTCTTTCCAACTTTTATTTTAGATTCAAGGGATATATGTACAGGTTTGTTTCATGGGTAAATTAAGTGACCTGGGGGGTGGTGTACATATTATTTAGTCGCACAGATAATCAGCATAACACCCAATAGGAAGTTTTTCAATCCTTACCCTTCTTCCATCTTCCACCCTCCAATAGGTCCCAGTGTCTATGGGTCCCCTCTTTGTGTCCATGTGCATCTTGTCCATGTTGAGCTCCCACTTATAAGTGAGAATATGCAGTATTTAGTTTTCTGTTCACACATTGTCTTAGCATTATGACCTCCAGCTCCATCCATGATGCTGCAAAAAACATGATCTCATTTTTTACAGCTGCATATTTTATGGTGTAGATGTACATTTTCTTTATCCAGTCTACCACTGATGGACATCTACATTGATTCAACATCTTTGCTGTGATGAACATATGAGTGCATGCGTCTTCATGGTAGAACAATTTATATTCCTTTGAGTATATACTCAGTAATGGGATTTCTGGGTTGAATGGTAATTCCGCTTAAGTTCTTTAAGAAATCTCCAGGCTGGTTTCCACAATGACTGAATTACTTTAGATTCTCATTAGTAGTGTATAAGTGTTCCCTTTTGTTTGTGACCTTGACAACATCTACTTTTGGACTTTTTAATAATAATAATTTTGACTTGTATGAAATGCTATCTCATTGTGGTTTTAATTTGCATTTGCCTAAAAATTTGTGATATTGAGCATTTTTTCATATGCTTATTGGCCACGTCTTCTTTTGAGAATTGTCTGTTCATAACTTTTGCCCATTTTTAATGGGGTTGTTTGTTTTTTGCTTATAGATTTGTTTGAATTTCTTATAGATTCTGAGTATTAGACCTTTGTTGAGTGCATTCTTTGCAGATATTTTCTCCCATTCTATAGGTTGTTTGTTTACTCTGCTGATAGTCTATGTTGCTGTGCAGAAGTTCTTTGGTTTAATTAGGTCCCATTAGTTAATTTTTGTTTTTGTTGCAATTGGGTTTGGAGTCTTCCTCATGATGCCTTTGCCTGGGCTGATGTCCAGAATGATAGTTCCTAATTTTCTTCTAGGGCCTTTATACTTTTAGATTTTCCATTTAGGTCTTTGTTCCACCTTGAGTTGATTTTTGTATATGGTGAATGGTAGAAATTCAGTTTCAATCTTCTGCATATGGCAGGACAGCTATCCCAGCAGCATTTATTGAATAGGGAGTCCTTTCCCCATTCCTTGTTTTTGTTGGCTTTGTTGAAGATCAGATAGTTGTAGGTATGTGACTTGATTTCTGGATTCTCTAACCTATTCTATTGGACTAGGTGTCTATTTTTGTACCAGTACCATACTGTGTACTTGTAGTATGGTTTGAAGTTGGGCAGTGTGATGCCTCCAGCTTTTCTCTTTTTGCTTAGGATTCTTTTGGTTATTTGGCCTCTTTTTTGTTTTCAAATGAATTTTAAAATTTGCTTTCTAATTCTCTAAAATATGTTGTTGGTAGTTTGTTAGAAATAGCTTTCAATCTGTAAATAGCTTTGGGAAGTATGGCCATTTGAAAAATATTGATTCTTCCTATCCATGAGCATGAAATGTTTTTTCCATTTGTCTGTGTTGTCTCTGATTATTTTCAGCAGTATATTGTAATTTTCACTGTAGAAATCTCTCACCTCCTTTATTTAGCTGTATTTCTAGGTATTTTATTCTTTTGTGGATATCGTGAATTGGATTGCATTTTTTATTTGTCTCTCAGCTTGTATGCTATTTGTATATAGAAATGCTACTTATTTTTGTACATTAATTTTGTATTCTAAAACTATGCTGAAGTTATTTATCACATCTAGAAGACTCTGGGCAGATAGTATGAAGTTTTCTAGGTATAGTTTCATAATGTCTGTGAAGAGAGATAGTGTCACTTCCTATATTCCTATTTGGATGCCTTATATTTCTTTCTCTTGCCTGTTTGCTATGGCTAGGACTTCCAGTAATATGTTGAATTTGGAGTGGTGAGACTAGGCCTCTGTGTCTTGTTCCTGTTCTCAAGTGGAATACTTCCACCTTTTACTCATTCAGTATAATGTTGGCTCTGGGCTTGTGTTAGACGGCTCTTATTATTTTGAGGTATGTATCTTTGATACCCAGTTTGTTGAGGGTTTTTAACATGAAGGTATATTGAATTTTATTGAAAGACTTTTTTGCATCTATTGAAATTATCATGTGGTTTTTGTCTTTAGTTCTGTCTAAATGGTGAATCACATTTAATGATTTGGACATGTTGAACCAACCATGCATCCCAGGGATAAAGCATACTTATTCATGGTGAATTAACTTTTTGATATACTGCTGGATTTGGTTTGCTAGTATTTTATTAAGGATTTTTGCACCTAAGATCTTCAGGGATATTAATCTGAAGTTTCCTTTTTTCGTTGTATCTCTACCAGGTTTTGGCATCAGAATGATGAAGGCCTCATAGAATGAGTGAGGAAGGAGTTTCTCCTTGATTTTTTTTTTTTTTAATAGGAAAATAGTACTAGGTCTTCTTAAAACATTTGGTAGAATATGGCTCTGAATCTATCTGGTCCAGGGCTTTTTTTTTTTTTTTTTCCTTTGGTTGGTATGCTTTTATTACTAATTCAGTTTCAGAACTCATTACTGGTCTGTTCAGGGACACAATTTCTTCATAGTTTAATCTTCAGAGGTTGTGTGTTTCCAGGAATTTATCTAGGTTCCAGGAATTCTTCTAGGTTTTCTAGTTTGTGTGCACAGAGGTGTTCACAATAGTTTCTAAGGGTTTTTTGTATTTCTGTGGGATCAGTGGCAAGGCCCCCTTTGTATTTCTGATAGTGTTTATTTTTTCTCCATATTTTTCCTTATTAACCTAACTAGTAGTCTATCAGCCTTCATTGTTTCAAAGAACCAACTTTTGTTTTCATTAATCTCTCGGGGGTTTTTTTGTTGTTGTTGTTTGTTTGTTTTTCTCATCTCCGTTTCATTCAGTTCAGTTCTGATTTTGGATATTTCTTTTCTTCTGTTACATTTGGGCTTAGCTTGCTCTTCTTTTTCAAATTCCTTCAAGTGGGATGGTAGGTTGTCAATGTGAGATCTTTCAAGCTTTTTGATATGGGCAT
>NW_012107920.1:0-3770 GCF_000951045.1 Mandrillus leucophaeus
GGGATTTAATTAACATTCCATTGAGTTTATAATTTTTAGGGAATTGCCACTTCTAAATTCTGAAATTCCTGTCAAAGAATATAGCAGTACATCAATACTTTTATTAGGGCTTTTTTTTACTTTTCTTAGTAAAGTTTTAGAAAATATTCCACAAACACCTCCACATATTTATTACATTTATTCCTTGATATCTTTTAGTTTTTGTTTCTATGATAAATGCCTTAGAAATTATTTTGAAATATTTGTTATTGCATTTACGAATATGATTTGTCTTTGCACATTAATTTTTTTCTGAGACAGGGTCTTACTCTGTCATACAGGGTGGAGGACAGTCTCATAATCATGTCTCACTGAAGCATCAACTACGCAGACTCATGTGATCCTCCCATCTCAGCCTCCTGGGTAGCTGAAACTACAGATGTGCAACACCACACCCAGCTGATTTTTGTATTTTTTGTAGAGATGGAGTCTTGCCATGTACCTAAGGCTGGTCTCGAACTTCTGGGCTCAAGCAATCTGCCAAAGTGCGCGATTACAAGCATGAATCACTGTGCCTGGCTGCATATTGTCCTTTTAGCTAGAAACCTTGTTGAACCTTTTAAAAATACATACTTTTTAAAAGAACAATTTTAAATTCACAGTAAAATTGAGCAAAAGTTACAGAGATCCCCATATCCCCCCATATGCCCCCTGCCTACATGCTTAGCCTCCCCCATTATCAATGTACCAGAGTGGTACATTTGTTATAATTGATGAACCTACATTGACACATCATCATCCACAGTTTACATTAGGATTCACTCTTGGCATTGTACATCCTGTGGGTTTGGACAAATGTATAATGATGTGTATCCACCATCATAGTGTCATACAGAGTAGTTTCACTGCCCCAAAACCCTTTGTGTTCCACCTATTCTTCCCTCTCTCCCCTCTAAATTCTTGCAGCCACTCATCTTTTTACGGTCCTTATTGTTTTGCCTTTTCATACTATCATAGTTGGAATCCTATAGTATGTAGCCCTTTCAGACTGGCTTTTGTATTTTTTCACTTAGTAAGATGTATTTAAGTTTCCTCTATGTCTTTTCATGGCTTGATAGCTCATCTCCTTTTAGTGTGGAATAATATGTCATTGTCTGTATGTACCACAGTTTATTTGTTAACTTGCTGAGAGACATTTTAGTTGTTTCCAAGTTTTGGCAATTATGAATACAGCTTCTATAAACACCTGTGTGCAGGCTTTTGCGTGAACATATTGCTGAACCTTTTTATTAGTTTGAATAACTTGACAATGTTCATGTACTTTGTAGGTAAATAATCATATAGATTAGATATTTTAACAATTTATGTCTTCCTTTTCAGCGCTTATACTTTTCATTTACTTTTCTTGATTTGCTGTCTTAGTGAGGCTCTCTAGAACATGGTTGAATAGAAGTGGTGTTGGTGAGCATTCTTTTCTTGTTCCTGACATTACTGGGAAGCAACTAATGTTTTTCGTTTTATTAAAATACTTCCTTTAGGTTTTTGGCGGGAACCTTTAATTATGTATAAGAAGTTTGCTCTTAGAATTAGCTTACTTAGAGGTTTTTTTAAAATTACAAAATCTTAATATCATCAAATAAATTTTCTGCATCAAGTAAAATTATTATTTTTTTCTTTGATTTGTTAAAGTGGTGAATTGCAATGATAAATTTTCTACATTAAATTATCTTGGATTCCTGGAATACGTCTCAATGAATTTTTTTTTTATTTTTGAGTTGGAGGCTATCACTGTTGCCCAGACTGGAGTGCAGTGGCATAATCTCGGCTCATTGCAACCTCCGCCACCCAGGTTCAGGCGATTCTCCTGCCTCAGCCTCCTGAGTAGCTGGGATTATAGGCGTGCACCACCACGCCCACCTAATTTTTGTATTTTTATTTTCACCATGTTGACCGGGCTGGTCTTGAACTCCTGACTTCAGGTGATGTGCCAGTCTCAGCCTTCCAAAGTGTTGGGATTACAGGTGTGAGCCACCACACCTGGCCTGAATCATTTTATATTATTTTTAATATATGATTCAGTGGGATGGTTTTATTTGCAAATTTTATATCTATTATCATAATTATGATTGCCTAAAACTTTTCTGCTTTTTAATTTTTCTGATTTTAGTACAGGTAGTCTATTCTTCAAAAATGAGTTGGGCATTTTTTTCCTTTTTTTGTGTTTTCTGCAATAGTTTTTGTAAGATAGGGATCATTATTATTTTCTTAGACAGAGTCTTGCTCTATCGCCAGGCTGGAGTACAGTGGCATGATCTCGGCTCACCGCAACCTCCGCCTCCCGAGTTCAAGTAATACTCCTGCCTCAGCTTTCTGAGTAGCTGGGACTACAGGTGCGCGCCACCAGGCCCAGCTAATTTTTGTATTTTTAGTAGAGACGGGGTTTCACCATGTTGGCCAGGATGGTCTCAATCTCTTGACCTCATGTTCTGCCTGCCTTGGCCTCCCAAAGTACTGGGATTACAGGCATGAGCCACTGCTCCCGGTCGGGATTATCTTTTCTTTAACTTTGTGTTAGAACTCACCTATGTATTCAAATGCATAAGGAAATATATTTAAAAGTAAATAGTATACATGGATGCATCATCCAATAAAAACATAATGTCTCACTCATTGTCTTTTCTACTCCTTCTCTTTGAATTAAAGTTTGTCTTAATGTTGCCGTGTATTATTCTCATACACATTCACTACTCATGTGTTTATAAAGGAGCACTGTTTATAATATTGATTGGTATGTTAAATATATTTCCTTGTGTGTTTGCAAATTTTGTGGTTGTGTATTTCTAGTATTTAGATTTTTTTCTATCACTTTATTAGATTTAATTATTTTGGGTTTATTCCGTTGTTTCCTTTTCTTATGCTAGTTTTAAAAATTGTATTTTTGAAGAAGACAGTTTCACCTGTATCTTAAAGTTTATTGTCATAAAGTTGATATAATTTCTTTGGTTAATAGTGAAGATTTAAAATCAAGTGTAAAATTTCAGTTGAAAATTTCAGTTTGAATCTCCCACCTCCAACTTTCCTATTTTATTTTTCTCCTTAACATTTATTACATTAAAAATGTTTTATTTATTGTTTGTTCTTCCTACTAAATTTAAGCTATTTTGTTTTTACTTTTTCCAGGCAATATCTCCAGCACTTAGAATATTATGGCATGTCGTAGAGGCTTTATAAATATTTATCAAATGAAGGAATAGAAGGAATTACAAAAATAAGTTACATGTGTTTTTATTCCTAATATTGTCATTGAGCTTATTTTATTTTACTTATTTTTTTCTTGATCAGTTTGGCAGTGGTTTGTATCCAGTATTTGTTCAGAATCAGCCTTGGACTTTGTGAATCCTTTTTTGTCTTCAGGGTATATGTGTGTGTCTTTCGTGAGAGTATATGTACGTGTATGTTTTCCACCTTATGAATTACTTATTTTTAGTTGTTTTTCAACAAGAGTCCATGATTATTAAACTGTCTAGTTTTGTTTATTGGAAAATATCTTCCTTTTTTTCTCACTCTAAAATAATATTTTACCTGGATATAGAATTCTAGGTTGATAGTTTTTGTTATTTTTCAGCACTTTTAAGATGGAATTTGGCTTGCATCATATCTGTCTCTTATACACATCTAGATGTGTATAAGAGACAGGTTTACATTAGGATTCACTCTTGGCGTTGTACATCCTGTGGGTTTGGACAAATGTATAATGATGTGTATCCACCATCATAGTGTCATACAGAGTA
>NW_012107920.1:3820-6704 GCF_000951045.1 Mandrillus leucophaeus
CTTTCGTGAGAGTATATGTACGTGTATGTTTTCCACCTTATGAATTACTTATTTTTAGTTGTTTTTCAACAAGAGTCCATGATTATTAAACTGTCTAGTTTTGTTTATTGGAAAATATCTTCCTTTTTTTCTCACTCTAAAATAATATTTTACCTGGATATAGAATTCTAGGTTGATAGTAATTCTCCTTCTCTTCTTTTCATCATTTCAGTGGCTTTTTTTGTCTATTATCTGTTAATTGTTATTTCCCTCTAAATATGTTTTCTATTTCTGCTTGTTTTTAATATTTTCTTTTTGTTTCTGCTGTTCTAGAGTTTTACTGTATCTAGAAGTTGATTTTTTTAAATCTTGATTGGTGTCTGACAATATGAGTTTTTATCATTTTTCTAATTCTGGAAATTTTCTAGCCATTTTAATTTCACTTCAGACATTTCATTGAGCACCCAGTATTTTCCATGGGCTATGCCAGAGGTGGAGGGATGAAATGATAGTTACTTCCCTCATGAATCTTACTGTCTGTGTTGGGGGAAGGGGTGTGGGGAGGGGAGGGAGAGAGAGGCAAGTATACTAACAATAATGTGGCAAGAGGTGCAAGAAAAGTGTGTACAGAGCACAATGAGGAGGCTTATACAAAACTGGGAGGTAGGAAATGCTTCCTGAGGCAGGTGCTGAAGGAGCATTAATAGACAGCCAGGTGAAGATTACTTGGCCTCAGGATGTAGAATGGAGTACATGCAGGTGAGACTGGAGGAGGGGCAATTGAGCATGATGCTCTTGGATTTGTTTTAGTAGAAAGTGATGAGTACCTGGAGTAAAGCTGTGTTAGTGATAGTGGAGAGGAAGGATATTGTAGTACTATTTGGGAGACAGAATCTACAGGACTTGGTGACTCGTATCCTATTGAATCAAGGTTACTAGAAGACTGTAATTAAGACAAGGGTTTAGGAAAATGTTTTAAAAATTGTGGAAACTGTTTCTGTAATACATGGAATATTGTCCTTCAAGGAAGACAGACTACATAGGTAATAGTAACAACAATAATTTCTATAATCACATTGATATATGTTAGCAAGTCATTTTCATGAACATTATTCCCTTTAGCCATGAACTCAATTATGCAAGTCTATGTAATTTTTCTTCTTTATCATTTCTAATTCTAAAAGTAATTGTCTTAGCCTGGTTTCCCTAGAAAAAAGAACCTGTGGTAAAGCTGACCTGCTAATTCTGCTTTGGGAAATACAATCCAAGAATGAGGGAAGAGAGGCAGGGAAAAACAGAAAGCGAATACAAGATAGTATTATCAAACTCGCCTCTGCTTCATGCAAAAACACATGTGGGGCTTCTTCCAAATGCCCTTGTGGAATTATAGGCCTGTTTGGAGGTAGAGGAGGAAGGAAGATGATTTTCTTCTTAGCTTCTTCCCATCTTCTCTCCCACACTGGTCACAGTTCATCCCTTGGGCCAAAATTTATCCTGCGCTTCTGGGGTTGTGTTATCTGCCCCCCTGGGCAGCCTTTGGGGAAGTCAGATTCCACACCCTGTGGCCTGGACTTCATTTGGACCTAGAGGTAGTGGGAGGAGCCACTGTGACTACTGTAGGGTAGCCTTAACGAAGGTCATGCTGAAGCTTGCCTGGGTGAGATAGGTGGTGGTGTCAGGAGATGAAGAGATGGGCTGTTGGGCGGCTAGATTCTGATAAGCATCCAAGGCCCAGGAGATGCTGGGGTGGAGTAACTCTGAAAAGGTGCATAAACTGATGCCGGTGGAGTAACCATGAGACTAGTGAACTATTATGCATCTCCTGAAGTAAAACAACCTCTCTTTATTGCTCAAAAAAATCAAATATATGTACTAATAGATTTTTAGGGACTCGAATGGCTTTATCACCAATGGGATGGGCTACAGTTGATCTATGATTTTTGCCATCACACCAATAATGCCCTTGGCTGGAGGTTTTGAATGTTTTTACCATAAATTTTATAAGGGATTGTGACTGTTTATCAGGCATTTAGTTTGTCATGGTGTAAGATTGACCAGGCAATTGCTCATGTAAGAATTTGTAGGTTATGATTTGATAAATTAGATGACTGCTGCTACTAGGGAGCAATTTTTGTTTCCCTTTTCTTTGATAATTCACTGGAAAACTGTGAATAATAATATTGCACGTAAAAGAGACAAAGATGGATAAAGGTAGACGGGAATAAATTTTCTCTGTAAGTAGCAAACAGCTATGAATCTCTTATTAAATTTTACAGGCAGGGAGCCTGAAACTCTGAGCATGAGTTCTTATTATAAGAAAAATGTAGATCAGTTATGGACTTACCATTCCAAAGCAATCAGAGTTGAAATATTTTATATTTTGACCACATTTTGCAGAGGGAAATGGGTAAAAAGAAAAAGCTGTTATTGAAATTTGTAAGCATATAGTTCAAAGTTGAAAGCAGTAGAGACCGGATTTGGCTGATTTGAGTAGAAAATTATTTATTCAAAGGACATTGGGCTTTGCCAGTCTTGGGACCATGCAGATGGGAACAACAGTCCAATCATGCTGCGAACTAGCTCAGTAGGGACATCGCTGTCACTGCTGCTAAGAACTACAGCTTGCACTGTTGACATTGCTAGCAATGGCCTCCAGAAGCTGCCATCAGCTCTACTATTCCTGCTACCTAAACACTTGATTTTTGTGACAACCACCTCCATTACCACAGATAATTTATTCCTTCTGCACCTCACCAGACAAGGGAAACAAGACTGCCTTGGCCAGCAAGAGACTGTCAGGGGATTTGGTGGGTTCAGGGTACTCATGACTTCCAAATTTATTCATTTCCCTCCATTCTATATCTCAGTTTTGTTCTATCCAGATCAGTACTTTTACTTTCACATA
>NW_012107920.1:6754-22415 GCF_000951045.1 Mandrillus leucophaeus
TTAGCCTGGTTTCCCTAGAAAAAAGAACCTGTGGTAAAGCTGACCTGCTAATTCTGCTTTGGGAAATACAATCCAAGAATGAGGGAAGAGAGGCAGGGAAAAACAGAAAGCGAATACAAGATAGTATTATCAAACTCGCCTCTGCTTCATGCAAAAACACATGTGGGGCTTCTTCCAAATGCCCTTGTGGAATTATAGGCCTGTTTGGAGGTAGAGGAGGAAGGAAGATGATTTTCTTCTTAGCTTCTTCCCATCTTCTCTCCCACACTGGTCACAGTTCATCCCTTGGGCCAAAATTTATCCTGCGCTTCTGGGGTTGTGTTATCTGCCCCCCCTGGGCAGCCTTTGGGGAAGTCAGATTCCACACCCTGTGGCCTGGACTTCATTTGGACCTAGAGGTAGTGGGAGGAGCCACTGTGACTACTGTAGGGTAGCCTTAACGAAGGTCATGCTGAAGCTTGCCTGGGTGAGATAGGTGGTGGTGTCAGGAGATGAAGAGATGGGCTGTTGGGCGGCTAGATTCTGATAAGCATCCAAGGCCCAGGAGATGCTGGGGTGGAGTAACTCTGAAAAGGTGCATAAACTGATGCCGGTGGAGTAACCATGAGACTAGTGAACTATTATGCATCTCCTGAAGTAAAACAACCTCTCTTTATTGCTCAAAAAAATCAAATATATGTACTAATAGATTTTTAGGGACTCGAATGGCTTTATCACCAATGGGATGGGCTACAGTTGATCTATGATTTTTGCCATCACACCAATAATGCCCTTGGCTGGAGGTTTTGAATGTTTTTACCATAAATTTTATAAGGGATTGTGACTGTTTATCAGGCATTTAGTTTGTCATGGTGTAAGATTGACCAGGCAATTGCTCATGTAAGAATTTGTAGGTTATGATTTGATAAATTAGATGACTGCTGCTACTAGGGAGCAATTTTTGTTTCCCTTTTCTTTGATAATTCACTGGAAAACTGTGAATAATAATATTGCACGTAAAAGAGACAAAGATGGATAAAGGTAGACGGGAATAAATTTTCTCTGTAAGTAGCAAACAGCTATGAATCTCTTATTAAATTTTACAGGCAGGGAGCCTGAAACTCTGAGCATGAGTTCTTATTATAAGAAAAATGTAGATCAGTTATGGACTTACCATTCCAAAGCAATCAGAGTTGAAATATTTTATATTTTGACCACATTTTGCAGAGGGAAATGGGTAAAAAGAAAAAGCTGTTATTGAAATTTGTAAGCATATAGTTCAAAGTTGAAAGCAGTAGAGACCGGATTTGGCTGATTTGAGTAGAAAATTATTTATTCAAAGGACATTGGGCTTTGCCAGTCTTGGGACCATGCAGATGGGAACAACAGTCCAATCATGCTGCGAACTAGCTCAGTAGGGACATCGCTGTCACTGCTGCTAAGAACTACAGCTTGCACTGTTGACATTGCTAGCAATGGCCTCCAGAAGCTGCCATCAGCTCTACTATTCCTGCTACCTAAACACTTGATTTTTGTGACAACCACCTCCATTACCACAGATAATTTATTCCTTCTGCACCTCACCAGACAAGGGAAACAAGACTGCCTTGGCCAGCAAGAGACTGTCAGGGGATTTGGTGGGTTCAGGGTACTCATGACTTCCAAATTTATTCATTTCCCTCCATTCTATATCTCAGTTTTGTTCTATCCAGATCAGTACTTTTACTTTCACATAAGTGATCTCAGTGGGCTGTGAATTCAACTGACATTGTAATTTAGAAACCTGCAGGATCAAAGTTTGAGTCTGATTTTCAGTTTTCTCGGCCCTGCGGCTGAAAGCGATAAGAGATTCTTTTAGCAGTCAGAGAAACATGGGATTTCACTTCATGCCTCTAGCCAAGAATTTGTGATTTCAGCTTGTCATTCTTTTGCTTGAAGCCGTGAAGCAGTGTTAGAAGCAACCTCCATGCCTCACAGTTCTTGAATTCCTATGCTGTTTGCACACTTCTGTGATAGTTGCTTACGTCCTCATTTGCCTTGCCTTCAGTGAGAACTTCTTGAAGGTGATAATGTGTGCAATGGACTTTCAGATTCCCATTCCTTAATACTGCCTAATTTTTATTGGTTTTACTTTTTATTCAATTCAATTTTTCGAAGGGACCATTGCCTGCAGCTACAACTGGTACCAATTTATGTATTAGTCAGTGTTTTTAGTTAAAAGCAACTCTGTCTGATGTAAGCAGAAAATGAATTCATTATAAGGATACTTAGTTGCATGGAATTTCTGGGGCTAGAGAGCTAGGAACAATACCTAAAATCATGACCTGAAAGGACACCACTGCTGTGCTGCTGAGCCTGGTGCTGTACTTTGCATCATTAACAGCAGTAATAATGGACCCTGGATTGAGGCTACTAGCACTGCTGCCATTGCTACTCCAGGAATATTATCATGGTCCAACTCCTGTCATTGCCAGAGTAAATTGCTCACATTGTCCCCTTCTTTGCATCACATCTTGACTGTTCAAGATCTAAGTGGATGCATTTGATGAGTGCAAAGTGGGTCTTAGGTCCATGCTCTAGCTGCCAGGGCCACTTAAGTAGGTATCTGGCATTTTCTTTTTTATAATGTGTGGCAGGCTCTGCCACTTACCTCATACCTTCCTTCATAAGCTGGAGAAAACCAAAACATAGGAAGTAGGTTGTTGCAAATACTATAGGTTGGCTTACTCAGTACCCATTCAAATCTTCTTCTAGATTGATCTTCACCTAGGAAGTGATGAATTATGTTCTTAGGTTCCATTGCCGCTGCAGAGTTGTACAAGACTGGGAAATGGAGCCAAGTCACCTGATGTGGTGGTTGCATGCAGGGAGACTAGAGCTTCTGTAAGCATGCTTGTGAAGGTGACTTAAGCATTTTTTCTTTTCTGTTTAAAATTGATACATAGTAGACATACATATGATATTTTGATACATTAATATAATATGTAATGAGCAAATCAAGGTTAATTGGTGTATTTATCACCTTAAGCATTTACCTTTTCTTTATGCTGGGAATGTTCAAATTATTCTCTTCTAGCTATTTTGAAATATACACCACATTATTGTTTACTTTACTGTAGTCAACCTATTGATTTATTGAACACTAGGTCTTTTTTTTTTAATTGATAAATAATAGATGTCCGTGTCTGGTAATAAGAATATTCATCATCTTATATATTTATCTGTTCTTTATGCTAGAAACATGCAAATTATTCTCTTCTAGCTATTTTGAAATGCACAATAGATTAATGCTTGTAGCATCACCCTACTGAAACATCAAACACCAGGTCTTACTTCTTGTTTCTAATTGCATATTTGTACCCATCAATTAACCTTTATTCATCCCTTCCTCACTTACCCTTCCTGGCCTCTGATAATCACTAATCCCCTCTATCTTCACGTGATCCAATTTTAGCTCCCATGTATGAATGATGATGTGCAATATTTGTCTTTCTGTGTTTGGCTTATTTCACTTAACATAATGACCTCCCCTTCCATCAATGTTGCTTCAAATGACAGGATTTTATTATTTTTAATAGCTGAATGACATTCAATTGTATATATATAACCACATTTTCTTTATTCATCCATTGATAGGTACTTTGGTTGATTCCATATTTTGCCTATTGTGGATTAATGCTACAATAAACGTGGGAGTGCAGATACCTCATTGATATATTGTTTCATTTCTTTTGGTTATGTACCCAGTAGTGGAATTGCTAGATCATGTGATGGTTCTGTTTTCAATTTTTTGAGGAACCTCTATACTGTTTTCTATAGTTGCTGTACTTTGCATTCCTCACCATGTACAAGGGTTCCCTTTTCTCCACATCCTTGCCGGTATCCATTATTGCCTGTTTTTTTTTTTTTTTTTTTTTGATAAAAGCCACTCTAACTGGGGTCAGATGATATCTCATTGTGGTTTTGCTTTGCTTTTCTCTGATGATTAGTGATACTGAACTTTTTTAAAAATACTTTTTGGTGACCAAAAGTATGAAAGCTAGGCTGCAAACCCCTGTGTCTATGTTTCTAACCACTACACTACATGCCTATCTCTCCTTGTTTTCCTCCTTTAAGCTCACATGTCTAAAATAAAGGTAAAACTTCAGGGAAAAATACACTGGATCCAACTATTTATTACTTTGTGTTTTAATCACCAGCTTTAAACTAATCTAATTTTATTTCCTTTTTTTTTTTTTTTTTTTTTGAGACAGAGTCTAGCTCTGTCACCCAGGCTGGAATGCAGTGGTGCGATCTTGGCTCACTGCAACCTCTGCCTCCCAAGTTCAAGTGATCCTCCTGCCTCAGCCTCCTGAGTAGCTGGGATTACATGCATATGCTACCACACCTGGCTAATTTTTGTATTTTTAGTAGAGATGGGGTTTCAGCATGTTGGCCAGGCTGGTCTCAAACTCCTGACCTCCAGTGATCCACCTGCCTTGGCCTCCCAGAGTGCTGGGATTACAGGCATGAGCCACCATTCTCGGCCTAAAATAATTTAATTTTCTGATCATCAAAGTTTTTATTTTACTCATGCCCTCAGCATTAGCATAGGTAAGAACAATCCATCTGTCCCTGTGTTCCTTATAAACCTATAAAATGTATTTACCAATGAATACAATTTTAGACTTTGTCAATCACTGTCAAAATATATCGGGTAGTACTATAAAGTTATATAGATGACATATTATATTCAGTGTGTAGTCCTCATTTTAAAATCTACAAAATTATTCTACAACTTCCTGATCTGCTCATTGTAATTCTCTAGATGTACCCAGCCTTTTAATGGTATTAAAAAATACCACCTTTAAAAAACAAAATCCCTAAAGAAAGTCCAGTTGAGCCACTCCATTGCATTTGCTTATCAACATCTTTTGTGTTTTAAGTGAGCATTAGAAGAGACATAGAAATGTCTGATTGTTTCATATAGATAACAGTGAATATAAAAGTAGGTCTATTGCTATAATTTGACCACATGCAGACTATAGCCATATTAAACAGTTCTAACAGAATTTATATATATATATATGTAGCTGTCTTACATACAATATGGTAAAGCCAACATTATGTTATTCTAGAAAAGCTTTGAATACATCTTTCTATGATATTGTATTCTGCCCTTAAGAGTGAACGCTTTCATTATCTTGTGCAGTTGGCAGCCTCTAAGTCCTAATGATCCCTAAGTCTTAGCACTAACATCCCTCTGTAATCCCCTCTCTTTGATTGTAGCCTGAACTACTGACTGACTTCTAATGAATAGAATATGGATTCTATTGTGTAGTAATGTGACGTCACTTCCAAGATGACATTATAAAGACTGTGGCTTCTGTCATGGATACTCACTCTCTCTTCCTCTCTCGCTCATTCTGAGGAAAACCAGCTGTCTGACGAGGGCTGTCCTCGAGAGCGACCCAATTGGCAAGGAATTCAGAGAGGCTTCCAGCCAACAGCCAGTGAGGAACTGAGGCCCTCGATCCAAAAGCCTATGAGAACTGAATCCTGCCAACAATCACATGAGTGAGCTTGGCAGTGAGCCTGCAGCCTGGCCAACAGTTTGACTGAAATCTTATGAGAGGCCTCAAGCACCCAGCTAAACTGGGCCCAGATTCCCAACTTTCAGGATTGTAAGATAAGATTGAATTTGGAATTAATTTGTTACACAGCAATAGATTACAAATATGTTTAGTATACGATAATCAGTGTTGTACATTTACACAGTGTGTTGTTACATATAAAGAATTAGGACTCAAAATGATTTATATTCCTAGTTCATCAACACCAAGGAGTGGGGAAGGAACCATGATATAGAGCAAACATGGATTTGGAAATCAAATGAATTTAACTTAGATTTTTTTTTGGCCCTGCCCCCTTAATAACAGTGTAATTTTAGGAAAATTACTTAATAATTTAGCTTCAATGTTTTCACTTGTTAAATGCAAGTGTTTTAGCTTTTTCTGCAAGTATTTGTTCTACAGATTAGAAACAAAAAATTTAAAGAAGCCAGCACAGTAACTGGCACTGGAGAAAAAAATTGTGGCAGGCCAATTCTCCCTGACAATCACACAGACAGACCTGGATAGCACTCCAGTTACACAGACATATTTCCACAGCACTGCCTTAACATTGAGCAAATAGTCAAACCTAGGGAAATCAGTACCCAGACATCAAAGCTAGAAATGAAACATATGGTCAGTCGGAGCCTTGCATGGGCTTCTCCCTAACCTGGAACAAGCCAAAATAATAGAGACAGTCTTCCACTCCTAGTGCCAGGACCCATCCCAGGTCGATGAAATCTGAGATGAACCAAGGTAACAGAAGCAGCTGTTTGAATAGACTCATTGGAGAGTCTAAGGCAGCTCTTCAGACCAAGTTCTAAAGGAGATAAAATAGAAATAATCACTCTGGTACCAAAGTAGACAGGCCTTGAAGGTACTGGGACCCTCACGGCTTAATTGGACTTAGCAAGCATTTTTGCCTTTGACCTTCTAGTTGAAACAAAATTAGTAACCAATAGACTTAGGCAAATGCTATACTGCATGTAGGCACATAGCCCCAGCCTATATAAGCTCTAAGAAAATTGTAATATTTTGAGTTGGTCTGGTGGAATTATCTCCGGCCTTCTCCCTGTATCCGGTTACAGCAATAAATTCCCTTCTTTCCTAGTTTGTCTGCTTCTCGTTATTGGGCCTCAAGAAAACATAGCTGGACCCGGCTTGGTTCCAGGAACAAAAATGACAGCTTTATTACTAGAAAATGAGTGCCAGTATATATCCTTAAAAATCTACAGTTATTCCCACCTAATTCATGGTAAGTCTGGAGCTAGCTGCTAGGCCGGAGCCTCTACTTTCAAGAAACTGAGAGGCAAATAGGAAAACAGAGGAGTAAATGAATAATTATAAAATAGTAGTCAGTTCTAAACAAAAAGCAAATACGAAGATAACACAATAGAGGGAGAATACAATATATGCAAAGGTAATACAATAGAGGGTGACTGATTTTGCTGGGAGCATCAGAAGGCATCAAAGAGAAGGAATGTCTCAACAAGAGTGTGCTAGGGGAACAATGGAGGATGGGGTATATTACATCAGAGAAACAGGAAAAGGCATAAAGGTTTTAAAGAGAAGCAAGTATTCAGAAAACTACGAACGGTGCAGTATTGCTGGAATATATGTGGGTAGAAGCGGTCAGTGAGAAAGACAGAAAAGAGCACAGGAGATGTATCATAGAGGGCTTCATGTTCCAAACTCAGTTTGGGTTTCATTCCACAATTGAGATGGAATTGCTGAAGTGTTTTAAGCAAACACATTTTGCATTTTTGAATAAAAACTCTGATACCAATGGAAAATGTGGACTGCCGCTTGGACCTGGGAGGCAGAGGTTGCAGTGAGCCAAGATGGCGCCATTGCAGTCCAGCCTGGGTGACAGAGAAAGACCCTGTCTCAAAAAAAAAAAAAAAAAAGACAGAGAGAAAAAGAAAGAAAATGTGGATTGAGATGGAGGAAGCTGAGCCTGGAAACTGTCATAGTTGTCACCAAAAGAGATCATGTAAGTCTGAACTTGGGCAGTGGGAATGGAAAGAATGGAATGGATTCCAGAGATATTTGAGATATTTATGAGGCAGTTGATCATGGTGGGAGATGAGGCAGAAACAGAAACTAAGGATGACCTTCATGTTTCTCTAATGAGAAAAGAAAAATTGTCCCAGGAAGAAGAAAGTCACAAAAGTAAGAGAGGACAGCTAAAGAAGGAATGGGTTCTCTTATTCCATCTCCAAAATAACTTCTACTTTTCCCCGCAAAATCACTGAAACAAATTTCTACATAGGCACTATAAATTGAATTATAAAGCTGTAAAACCTAGAACATTAAAATAAAGTTAGATATTAGTTTACTAAACTTTTACTTATTTTTAAATGAGCACAATTAGATAAAACTATTCAGTCTTTTGCCTCTAGCTTTGCATATACCTAAAGAAATCATAAAGGCTTCATTTTTCTTGAGCAATTATGAAACATTTCTATTTTTAAATGGGAATAAAAATCTAATTTGAGAATATTTTCTTTTTTCAAATAGCAGTTGACCACATAATTATTTTTTAAAGTGATAATAGAGAAGTCAATCACATTAGCCTTCTGTAAACAATTTTCAGGCTTATAACACAACCACATCCCCATTGGATGCTCACAAAATCTGAAAGAAGGCCTCCCCATCTTCAGTATCCACCTTCCTTCTAAGGAACCTTATGCCAAAGACCTGACTAGCTAAATGAAGGGAAGGAGAAATACTGCTATTCAAGTTACAGCCTAGAAGTCCACTTTCATGTTAAGTGAGGCAAGAGGATGTTCTTACTGAAGTATCAAGACAGTTCCCAATTATCAACTTTAATCATCCCAGTGAAGACCTAATTAAAAAAAAAAAGCTCTTAGAAATTCAGAAAGTCATTTCATATACATTTGTTAACTTACTGATTTCAGAATCCAAATAGCTCTTTCTGCAATCCTAAAATAAAGCACTACAACAAAGTTAAGAAAAACAGTATGGTGAAAAATAATGAGAGCAATCTACCCTATTCATACTTTCCAGTCAGAGAGCAATTGGAGAATAAAACAGAATAAGTCTCATATTTTATTTCATCAGAGATAGACCATATTGACTATGTAGTCACAAGTTAAGAGAAATAATATTTTAGTAATATTCTAGACACTGAATCTGAAATTAACCAAATAAGATAGAAAAAACTCTAGCCAGGCAGAAATACTTCAAAATACTCTCCCATCTCTCTTCACTATTTGGACTATAACCATTTTAAAGCAAAAAGTCTAAACTCCCAGATGTATCCTTTTAGGTGCTTTTCTGATCTTGCTTAGTGAATGGTGACATGACTTTTTCAGTATAGCTTCAGTGTTTGATGATGTCCCTCCTTCCTCCCCTATCCCTTTTTAACCTTTTACGGCCCTGAAAAAACCTAGATTCTACTCAGGCTTGTTAATGTTAGACAGCATGTGATCCTATATTTTTTTTTTCACTTCCTGACATCCAAGCATGCTTCCTAACAATTCACCCATTTACTTTGAGTAAGTCTTTCCCTTTCACAGAGTACATTCCTAGTGGAACTGTACTCAAGATGTCCGGCCCCCAACCCTTGAAAGACATCTATGAAATCCTGAAGAGTCTTTCTGAGAGATAGATTCTTCCTCTACCTATCCTCCCATTCCTCCTATGGCTGTAGGTGGAACCTATCGAGCTCCCCACCCTAGGACTTAAATCGACCACAAATTTACTATAGTGATAGCACCCTGTTTCTGAGCCTGGTTCGCTACACTTTCCATCCATTCCAGGGAATCTGAGACCCACCCTCCATCCCCCACCAAAAAATAATTCCTTTTGCTTATCTAAAATTGGTTTATTCTACTTGCAACTCAAAAACAATGATACAGTCATAACATTAGAAATGCCGTTTATGGGCCAGGTGTGGTGGCTCATGCCTGTAATGCCAGCACTTTGGGAGGCCAAGGTGGGCAGATCACTTGAGGTAAGGAGTCAAGATGAACCTGGCCAACATGGTGAAACCCCATGTCTATTTTTAAAAAATACAAAATTTAGCCAGGCATAGTGGCACACACCTATAATCCCAACTGTCAGGCCTCTGAGCCCAAGCCAAGCCATCACATCCCCTGTGACTTGCACCTATAGGCCCAGATGGCCTGAAGTAACTGAAGAATCACAAAAGAAGTGAAAATTCCCTGCCCCGCCTTAACTGATGACATTCCACCAGAAAAGAAGTGAAAATGGCCCGTCCCTGCCTTAACTGATGACATTTCACCACAAAAGAAGTGAAAATGGCCAGTCCTTGCCTTAACTGATGATATGACCTTGTGAAAGTCCTTCTCCTGGCTCATCCTGGCTCAGAAAGCTCCCCCACTGAGCACCTTGCGATCCCCATTCCTGTCCGCCAGAGAACAAATCCCCTCTGACTGTAATTTTCCTTTATCTACCCAAATCCTATAAAATGGCCCCACCCTTATCTACCTTCGCTGACTCTCTTTTTCGACTCAGCCCACCTGCACCCAGGTGATTAAAAAGCTTTATTGCTCACACAAAGCCTGTTTGGTGCTCTCTTCACACGGATGCGCATGACACCAACTACTCAGGAGGCTGGAGGCATGAGGATCGCTTGAACCCGGCAGACTGAGGTTGCAGTGAGCTGAGATCACACCACTGCACTCCAGCCTGGGCGACACAGTACTCTGTCTCAAAAAAAAAAAGAAAAGAAAAGAAATGCTGTTTATGGTTTTTCAACCTTTAGAGTCAACCTAAAACGAAACCCAAAACACAATTTTGGTCATAGAAAAGACCAAATTTAATGGTAGTAACTTGGAATACATGGAAGGTGGTATTGCAAGACATTATTAGCATGCTTCCAAAGATCCCTGTAAAATGTGGCTTCTTTAACAGCAAATGATACAGGCAGATTGAAGAGGATCAGGAAATCTGATGCTGGTAGTTCCCAATTAATGGAGCTGTTGCTTATCTTCCTAGCATTAAATTAAACTTCACTAAGTCTCTTGACATCAGATAAACTTAAATTATCTCTGAGCTGCCTAAGCAGAGTTTCTATACTTAATTTCCCTTAGCCTTTTTTAGCCTTTTCCTGGCAGCTTTTACTTGTCTTCCCTGATCATCTCAGGTGATGGTTTCAAGGCAGGGTAGAGCATCGCTGAAAGGCTTGGCTGAGTTTTATCAACTAGCAAATAAAGCATGCATCCTGTTTCAATTACCTCATATAGTTTATGGACTTCTACCTAATAAGAATTCACTCTGAGCAGGTGCATTGCATTTTTATTACACAATCGTTTCATCAGTTGTACAACTGCATGTCCTCAGATGCCCTAAATATGAGCCAGGTTTCTCTCACCAGCAGTCTCACACCAGGTGAAAGGTAGCAACTAGGAAGAAGGAAGAGTAGAATTGCTAATATCCTGTCACATTAACAGGAATCACGACACTGACATAAGTTTGAAAGTACAATAAATAGAAGCAGAAAAGGTTAAACAAATAAAATTAACCATTTGAAGGACTAACATTAATATAATGAGAAGGGAAATAAGGCAGAGATAAAGTAATTTTTTATAGTTAGGAATTTAACGTTTTGCTTTCTGTTGCTGCATTACAAATTACTACAAACTTCAAACAACACAAACTTATTATCCAACAGTTTCTGTAAATCAGGTGTCCAGCTATGTGTTATCTCGATCGTCTGCTCAGGATCTCACCAGGCTAAAATCAAGCTGTCAGCCAGGGATGCTTTCTCATCCTTGTGATCCTTTTCCAAACTCTCTGGTTGTTGGGAGAATTTACTACTTGCAGTTTTACAAGTGAAGACCCTGTTATATTGCTAGCTGTCAGTCAGAGATCACTCTTCACTCCTAAAGGCCATCCTCAGGTCCTAGCCATATGGCCCTCTTTGAAAACATGGCACCTTCCTTTTTCAAGGCTGGTAGGAAAGACTTTTTCTGGAAAGACTCAGTCACTTTTAAGGGTTTACCTGAATAAATCAGGCCATGCCTGGGATAATCTCTTTTGAATTAAGTAAAAGTCTACTGATTAGTAACCTAATCATTGGAGTGATAACCCATCCTATTCACAGATCCATCTACCTTCAAGTCCAGAGGATGACACAGGGCATGCACACCATGAGGAGGGAATCTTAGGGCTCAGAATTATTCTGTCTACTACGATAGTCATGATCTAAAGTAGACAATATTCAAACTTATATTTAGACTTTTTCACAACTAAAAATGTTAAAAGCTTTAACTATCTTCTATGTACTGGCGATTGTCCAATATATATTCATGGACCTGATCTCTTTGTTGCATTCCGCACACATATTCTCAACTCTTCCTGAATATCTCCAAATACTTATTCCACTAGCATCTGAAACCTAGTAAGTTCATATCTTAATTATTTGTTACCACCAAACCTCCTCCTTCTAATATTTCTTGTATCAGTTAATGGCAGGCCATTTATTCAGTCTCTTAAACTATAAACTCTGGAGCCATCTGTCACACCTGTTGATTCCTCACCTTTCATAGTGACCAAGACCTCTTTCCTAGCTCCACATCTGGCACCATCACCACTGCCACACCTTGGCCAAGCCTCATATCTTTTACCATATTTCCATCTTCCAATCTGCCCCCTACTAATCTATCCTCCAAGTTCCTAAAAGGTCATCTTCCTAAAAACCAAATCTGATTATGCTGCTTCCTGTTTGAAAGCTCTCCTCAATAAGATCCAACCCAACTCTCACACTCGTCTCCATTCGCTCTTCATTCCTCCCCTGGTCCTCCTCTCTCACTTCTTTCCCATGCAAACACTATCTTCTAGTCATATTGAATTTCTCACCATTTGACAAATAAGCCATGTTTTTTATAATTACTTAATTTTACACATGCAGTCCTCATGGTTTACAATCTTCTAGTTTCCTCCCTTTTCCTTCTCCCTCTTACCTTCTTGCACACTGCTCCTTCAAATAGTGAACCTCTCATTATTTGACAAACACACCTGTCCTTTGACAATCCTATGTCTTTTCATGTATTTTTCTCTCTACATGGAATGCATTTATCAAATTCCTATTCATTTTTCAAGACCCAGCTCAAACGCTGCCTTCTCTAGGACAGATTTCCTCATCTCCTCACAAAGAATACATTGCTTTCCCTCACCAAATATAGTTCTTTATATGATTACCACATTTTCATCATCATTCAACTTACTATCTTTGACCCATTCGACCAACACTATCTTCAGAAAAAATAATCTCTATTATTTATATCCATATTCTCAGTACTAAACACGACTCCTGGCACTTACTAGTTACTCAACAAATGTTTTACAAAACAAAATTAACTCACACGCAAATGGTCCCTCAATTTATGAATATGATAACACTATCATGTATATATATATATGAATGTTTCCATACCCATATAGAAAATTAAAACTTCTCCTTACTTCACACCCTGTGCAAAATCAATTCCAGATGAATTATAAAGCTGAATGTGAAAGTTTAAAATAAAGCTTCTAGACGATAAATCTGCAAAACAATCTTATGACCTTGGAGTAAGCAAAGGTCCTTAAATAAGACACAAATGTGTTACTCATGAAATAAAAGATTGATAAATTGAAATACAATAAAATTAAAAACTGTTGATAACCAAAAGACACAACTAATAAAATGAAAAGGCAAGTTACAGAGTAGGAAGATATTAGCAATACATATATCCAACAAAGAACTTGCATCAACCACAAAGCAAGTTTTTTAAAAAAGAAGAAAATAGCCCAATAGAAAAAAAAAGAGCAAATGACTCAACTGGCACTTCACGGAAGAAATCTAAATAATCTATATGGATATGAAAAAGTATTCAATCTCATCTGTCATCAGAGAAATGGAAATCAAGTTCACAAATGTGATATCACCCACCTACCACTTTGGCTAAAATTTAAAAGACTGACAACAGTAAATATTTATGAGTTTATGGAGCAACAGGAATGCTCATACACTACTGGTGACACTTGAGAATGATACAATGTCTATGTAGCTGTTTGGCAGTACACACTAAAACTGTACACACTCATACCCTATGACCCAGCATGTTCATTTCTAGGTTTATAGTCACAGATGTCCATACATATGTGTACCAAACAGTATGAACAAAATGTTCATACAAGTACAATTTGTAATATCCTGCAACTGGAAACAAAAAATGTCATTCACCAAGAGAATGGATAAACAAAGTATGGTATATTCATAAAATAGAATATTATACACCAATGCAAATGAATGTAGCAGTTGAAGTCAGAGGGGGCATAGTGGTTGAAAGGGAGCACAAGAACTTCTTAGGGTACTACTAATGTATTCCCACTCTAGGAGCTGTTTACATAGGTTCATACACTTTGTGAAAATTCATCAAACTGCACAATTAAGATTTTTTGCATTTTTCTGTATGTATATTATAATTCAATTAAAATTTTACTTAAAGTAAATGTCACTCCTCTAACATTCCTCAATATTAATCATCTGTTGGTTGGATTGTAATTGCTATAATCAATAAGAACCTGAATAGCTTGATAGCATGTTGCTTTTCCTAGAATTAATTTTTGTACTGAGGACATAATCCCAGCATGTTAAAACATTTGAAAGTAGAATAATAGCCTATTACACTTGAATGTCCCTTTAACCCGTTAATTTTCCAAGGGTTAAAAGTCTGAAAAGCATCATTTTACAATGTGCGTATAGCTAATTGGGCACAACTTTCAAGCACAGCTTTAAGCTCAATTCAGAAAGTTACACCAAATCATTCTTTCCATTATTAAAAGGTTCCCTTGGGAAGATTTCAAATGAAAATGTTGGCTGTTATTGCCAAAAATCAAATTACCCCTTATCTTTCCTTAGAAAGCTGTGTCAGCCTATCTTGTGATAGGCTGATGGCGGTCCCCAAAATATCAGGTCCTAATATCTAGAACCTATAAATGTTATCCACAAAGAAAAAAGGATCTTTGCATAAATGATTAAGGTTCTTGAGATGCAAAGCTTATTCTGGATTATCCAGGAAAACTCTAAATGCAATTACAAGTGTACTTTTAAGAGGGAGAAAGAGAAAGATCTGACTAGCAACAGAAAAAGAGGCAATGTAAAGACAAAGCAGAGAGAGATTTAAAGATGCTAGCCTTTTCTTATATGTTTGTTGGCCACTTGTATGCTCACCATCACTAATCATCAGAGAAATGCAAAACAAAACCATCATGAGATACCATCTCACCAGTCAGAATGGCTGTTATTAAAAAGTCAAAACATAATAGATAATGGCAAAGTTGTGGGGGAAAAAACAATGCTTCTACACTGTTGTTGGGCATGTAAATTATTGTAGTTCAACAAATGTGAAAAGCAATTTGGAGATCTCTCAAAGAACTTAAAACAGAGCTACCAGGCAACCCAGCAATCACATGACTGAGTATATACCCAAAGGAAAATAATCATTCTAACAAAATGATACATACACTGGCATGTTTATCACCACGCTATTCACAATAGCAAAGGCATGGACTCAACCTAGATGCCCCTAATAGAGGATTGCATAAAGCAAATGTGGTAGTTTGCTCCAAATGATGGTTTCCAGCTTCATACATGTCTCTACAAAGGACATGAACTCATCCTTTTTTATGGCTGCATAGTATTCCATGGTATACCTGTGCCACATTTTCTTAATCCAGTCTATATCTCTGTTTTGGTACCAGTACCATGCTGTTTTGGTTACTGTAGCCTTGTAGTATAATTTGAAGTCAGGTAGCATGATGCCTCCAGCGTTGTTCTTTTTACTTAGGATTGTCTTGGCAATGCGGGCTCTTTTTTGGTTCCATATGAACTTTAAAGCAGTTTTTTCCAATTCTGTGAAGAAAGTCAATGGTAGCTTGACGGGGATGGCATTGAATCTATAAATTACTTTAGGCAGTATGGCCATTTTCATGATATTGATTCTTCCTATCCATGAGCATGGAATGTTCTTCCATTTGTTTGTGTCCTCTTTTATTTCGTTGAGCAGTGGTTTGTAGTTCTCCTTGAAGAGGTCCTTCACATCCCTTGTAAGCTG
>NW_012107920.1:23122-77466 GCF_000951045.1 Mandrillus leucophaeus
TGAGGATTTTTGCATCAATGTTCATCAGGGATATTGGTCTAAAATTCTCTTTTTTTGTTGTGTCTCTGCCAGGTTTGGTAACAGGATGATGCTGGCCTCCTAAAATGAGTTAGGGAGAATTCCCTCTTTTTCTATTGATTGGATTAGTTTCAGAAAAAATGGTACCAGCTCCTCTTTGTACCTCTGGTAGAATTGGGCTGTGAATCCGTCTGGTCCAGGACTTTTTTTGGTTGGTAGGCTATTAATTATTGCCTCAATATAAGAACCTGTTATTGGTCTATTCAGGGATTCAACTTCTTCCTGGTTTAGTCTTGGGAAGGTGTAATGTGTCCAGGAATTTATCCATTTCTTCTAGATTTTCTAGTTTATTTGCGTAGAGGTGTTTATAGTATTCTCTCATGGTAGTTTGTATTTCTGTGGGATCAGTGGTGATATCTCCTTTATCATTTTTTATTGCGTCTATTTGATTCTTCTCTCTTTTCTTCTTTATTAGTCTTGCTAGCAGCTATCAATTTTGTTGGTCTTTTCAAAAAAACAGCTCCTGGATTCATTGATTTTTTGAAGGGTTTTTTGTGTCTCTATCTCCTTCACTTCTGCTCTGATCTTAGTTATTTCTTGCCTTCTGCTAGCTTTTGAATGTGTTTGCTCTTGCTTCTCTAATTTTTTTAATTGTGATGTTACAGTGTCGATTTTAGATCTTTCCTGCTTTCTCTTGTGAACATTTAGTGCTGTAAATTTCCCTATACACACTGCTTTACATGTGTCACAGAGATTCTGTTATGTTGTGTCTTTGTTCTCATTGGTTTCAAAGAACATCTTTATTTCTGTCTTCATTTCGTTATGTACCCAGTAGTCATTCAGGAGCAGGTTGTTCAGTTTCCATTTAGTTGTACGGTTTTGAGTGAGTTTCTTAATCCTGAGTTCTAATTTGATTGTACTGTGGTACACCAGACCCATCTTACAAGAAATGCAAAAGGAATTTTTTCCATTTGGATTAAAAAAAAAATACACTAATGTGCAAAAGGAAAACTTTTCAAGGTATGAAACTCACTAGTGAAATTAAGTAAAGAAACAAAACCAGAATACTGTTACTGTAATGATGGTGTACAATCCACTCATAACTCTAGTATAAAGCCCCAAAGACAAATCTATCAAAAATAAAAATAGCTACAGCAATCTGTTAAGAGATTGATAATATAAAAAGTGTAAGTTGAGACAACTAAAAGTCAAAGTGGGTAAGGGGATAAAGTTAAAGAATAGAATTTTTGTGTGCTTGTTTACATTCTTATATTTTTTATCAAAGATAAGTTGTCATCTCTTCAAAATAACTTGTTATTACTATAAGATGTTTTTTGAAAGGCACATGATAACCACAGCACAAAAACATACAATAGATTCACCAAAAAGAAAAAGCAACGAATTCAAACATACTACCAGAAAAAATCACTTAGCCAAAAAGGAAGATAGGAAGAAAACAAGAAAGGAATGGCGGGTGCAGTGGCTCACACCTGTAATCCCAGCACTTTGAGAGGCTGAGGCAGGTGGATCACAAGGTCAAAAGATCAAGACCATCCTGGCCAACATGGTGAAACCCTGTCTCTACTAAAAATACAAAAATTAGTTGGGCGTGGTGGCGTGTGCCTGTAATCCCAGCTGCTCGGGAGGCTAAGGCAGGAGAATCGCTTGAACCCAGGAGGCGGAGGTTGCAGTGAGCTGAGATCACACCACTGCATGCCAAAAAAAAAAAGAAAAGAGGAGTCTCAAAACAACCAGAAAGCAAGTAACAAGATGGCAGTAGTAAATCTTTCCTTATCAATAATAACACTGAATGTAAATGGAATCAGTTCTCCAATTCAAAAATAGAATGGTTGAATGGATAAAGAATGAAAACCCAACTATATGCTGCCTTCAAGAAACCCACTTCACCTAGAAAGATGCAAATGGACTGAAAGTGAGAGGATGGAAAAAATATTCCATTCAACTAAAAATGATAAATGAGGCTGGGTGCAGTGACTCATGCCAGTAATCCCAGCACTTTCGGAGGCTGACATAGGAGGATCACAAGATCAACAGATCTAGACCATCCTGGCCAACATGGTGAAATCCCATCTCTACTAAAAATACAAAAATTAACGGGCATGGTGGCGTGCACCTGTAGTCCCAGCTACTGGGGAGGCTGAGGTAGGAGAATCACTGGAACTTGGGAGGCAGAGGTTGCAGTGAGCTGTGATTGTGGCACTGTACTCTAGCCTGGCAACAGAGCAAAACTCTGTCTCAAAAAAAAATTTTTTAAATGATAAATGATAAATAAGGAAGAGTAACTATACTTATATCAAATAAGTATATCTATTTTATAGTATAAAATAGATGACTAATTTATTTTAGTAAAAAAGAGGCAAAAAAGTACTATAGAATGATAAAGGGTTCAACTCAACAAGAGTATATAACAAGCATAAAAATCTACATACCCAACACTGGAGTTCCCAAGTACATAAAGAAAACTTTAATAGATCTAAAAGGAGAGGCTGCAATACAATAACAGTAGGAGACTTTAATACCCCACTCTTAGTAATGGACAGATTATCCAGACAGAAAATCAACAAAGAACAAAAAAATTAAACTACACACTAGATCTAATAGGCCTAATTAACATTTACAGAACATTTCACCCAACTGCTGCAGAAGACATATTGTTTTCATCAGAACATGGGACATGTTCCAGAATAGACCATACCTTAGGCCACAAAACAAGTCTGAACAAATTCAAAAAAATAGAAATCATATCAAATATCTTTTCTGACCAAAATAGGATAAAACTAAAAACCAATACCAAAAAGAACCTCAGAAAATGCACAAACACATGGAAATCAAGGAACACGCTTCTGAACAACCAATAGATCAATAAAGAAGTTAAGATAGTCTTGGTGAATGGAACCCTTTACCATCATGTAGTTCCCTTCTTTGTCTTTTACGATCTTTGTTGGATTACAGTCTATTTTTTCAGAAACTAGGATTGAAATCCCTACTTTCTTCTGTTTTCCATTGGCTTGGTAGATTTTCTTTCATCCCTTTATTTTGAGCCTTGTCTTTAGCAAACTAACACCAGAACAGGAAACCAAATGCCACATGTTCTCACTTCTAAGTAGGAGCTAACTAATGAGTACACATGAATACATAGAGAAGAACAACACACACTGGAGGCCTTTTGGAAGGTGGCAGGTGAGAGGAGGGGAATCAGAAAAAATAACAAATGGGTAATAGGCTTAATACCTGAATGATGAAATAATCTGTACAACAAACCCCATGACAAACCTATGTAACAAACCTGCACTGTTATGTCTGAACTTAAAACAGAAGTGAAGAAAAGAAGTTTAAGAAGAAAACTTTTAAATTTCTTGAAACAAATGAAAATGAAAATATCACATACCAAAATCCATAGAATATAGAAAAAGCAGTATGAAGAGGGAATTTTATGTCAATAAATGCCTAGATCAAAAAAGTAGAATTACTTCAAATAAATAACCTAATGATGCATATCAAGGAACTAAAAAAGCAGTAACAAACCAAATCCAAATTAGTAGAAGAAAGAATAAAAATAAATAAAATTGAAACAAAGGAAAGCACAGAAAATCAACACAATAAAAAGATTTTTAAAAGGTAAACAAAATAGAAAAACATTAAGCTAGACTAAGGAAAAAAAAGAGAAGCCCTTCAAACATAAAGTCAAAAATGAAAAATGAGATATAACTAATCAGACCTCAGAAATACAAAGAATCATTTGAGACTATTATGAACAACTATGTGCCAACAAATTGGAAAATCTAGAAGAAACGAATACATTCCTGGAGAAATACAGCTTACTAAGATTGAACCATGAAGAAATAGAAAAATCTCAACAAAACAATAACAAGTAATGAGATCAAAGCCATAACAAAATGTCTCCCATCAAAGAAAAGCCCAGTACCTGATGGCTTCATTGTTGATTTCTACCAAACATTTAAAGAACAACTAATACCAGTTTTACTCAAACTCTTCAAAAAAATTAAAGAGAAAGAAACACATCCAAACCCATTGTATTGGGCCAGCATTACCCTGATACACAATGAGACAGGGACACAGCAAAAAAAATATATAGGCCCCTATCACTAATGAACATCAACACAAAAATCCTCAACAAAATACTAGCAAATAGAATGCAGTAATTCATGAAGGAGATCATTCATCATGAACAAGTGGATTCATTCCAGCAATGCAAGAATAGTTTATCGTATGCAAGTCAATAAACATAATGCATAATATTAACAGAATCAAGAACAAAAACAATATAATTTTTTCAATAGATACTGAAAAAGCATTCGATAAATTTCAAAATCCTTTATGATAAAAACCCTCAAAGTGGGTATAGATGGAACATAGCTCAAAATAATAAAGGCCATATATAACAACCCCACAGCCAACATTGTGCTGAATGGGAAAAAGTTAAGTCTTTTCTCTATGAAATGGAACAAAATAAGGATGCCCAGCATCATCACTTTTATTCAGCATAATACTGAAAGTCCTGGCCAGAACAATTAGGCAAGAGAAAGAAATAAAGGGCATCTAAATTAGAAAGAAAAGTCAAATTAACCTTGTTCATAAAAACAGGAAAAGCATAAAGATTCCATTTTTAAAAATTGTTAGAGCCCATAAAGAAATTCAGTAAAGTTCCAGGATATGAAATCAACATATTAAAATTAGTAGCCTTTATAAATATCAATAATAAACAATCTGAAAAAGAAATCAAGAAATCAATCCCATTTACAATAGCTACAAAAAAATAGAAAATACCTAGCAATCAATCTAACTAAAGAATTGAAAGATCTATACAAGAAAAGCTATAAAACTCTGATAAAAGAAATTTAAGAGGATACCAAAAAAAGACATTCTATGTTCCTGAATTAAAAAAACAAATATTCTTAAAATGAAAATACTACCCAAAGCAATTGACAGAACCAGTGTAATCATTTTTTTATGTTCCTGAATTAAAAAAACAAATATTGCTAAAATGAAAATGTTACCCAAAGCAATTGACAGAACCAATGTAATCTTTTTTTTTTTTTTAAAGTTCTGGGATACATGTGCAGAACGTGCAAGTTTGTTACATAGGTATACATGTGGCATGGTGGTTTGCTGCACTCATCAACCTGTCATCTACATTAGGTATTTCTCCTAATGCTATCCCTCCCCTAGCCCCCAAACCCCCGACAGGCCGCAGTGTGTGATGTTCCCCTCCCTGTGTCCATCTGTTCTCATTGTTCAACTCCCACTTATGAGTGAGAACATGCAGTGTTTGGTTTTCTGTTCCTGTGTTATGTTTGCTGAGGATGATGGTTTCCAGCTTCATCCATGTCCCTGCAAAGAACATGAACTCATCCTTGTTTATGGCTGCATAGTATTCCATGGTGTATATGTGCCACATTTTCTTTATCCAGTCTATCACTGATGGGCATTGGGTTGATTCCATGTATTTGCTATTGTGAATAGTACTGCAATAAACATACATGTGCATGTGCCTTTATTGAATGATTTGTAATCCTTTGGGTATATACCCAGTAATGGAATTGTTGGGTCAAATGGTATTTCTGAGAACCAGTGTATTCTTTATCAAAATACCAATGGCATTCTTTATAGAATCCTAAATAATCCTAAATATTTCTAGAACCACAAAAGACCCTGAAAAACCAAAGCAATCCTGGGCAAAAAGAACAAACCTGGAGGCATCACATTACCTTATTTCAAAATTTACTACAAAGCTATATTAACCAAAACCACATGGCACTGACATAAAACACACACATCAACAAACTGAATGGAACAGAGAGCCCAGATGAAAATCTACACATTTACAGCCAACTGTACTTCAGCAAAGGCAAAGGCACCAAGAACAAAACATGGGAAAATGACAGCTTTTTCAATAAATTGTGCTGGTAAAACTAAACAATGATATGGAGAAAATGAAACTAGACCACTGTCTCTCACCATACACAAAATCAAATCAAAATTGATTAAAGAGTTAAATCTAAGACCCAAAACAGTAAAACTACTAGAAGAAAACATTGGGGAAACACTCCATGACATTTATCTGGGCAAACTTTTTTGTGTAAAATGTCAAAAGCATACTCAACTAAAACAAAAATAGACAAATGGAATTATATCAAGTTACAAAGCTTCCATACAGCAAGGGAAAGAATCAACAAGGTGAAGAGACAACACATAGAATGGGAAAAAAATTTGCAAACTATCCATCTGACAAAAGATTAATAACCAGAATATATAAGGATCTCAAACAATTCAACAGCAAAAAATAATAATAATAATAATCCAACCAAAAATGGGCCAAAGATCTGAATGGACAATTCTCAAAAGAAGACATGCAAATGGCCAACAGATATATGAAAAAAGTGCTCAATATCACTAATCATCAGAGAAATGCAAATCAAAACACAATGAGATATCATCTTACCTCAGTCAAAATTGCTTATATAAAAAAACAAGCAATAACAGATGCTGGCAACAATGCGGAGAAAGAGGAACCCTCATACAACTGCTAGTAGAAATTTAAATTAGTACATCCATTATGGATTGTACATTATGGAGGTTCCTCAGAAGACTAAAAATAGAACTATTATATGATCCAATAATTCTGCTACTGGGTACACATCCAAAAGAAAGGAAATCAATATATCAAAGGGATATGGGCACTCCCATATTTGTTGAAGCATTATTCACAATAGCCAAAATACGAAGTCAACCTAGGTGCCCATCAACATACAAATGGATAAAGAAAATGTGGTGTATGTATACACAATGGAATGTTGTTTAGACATGAGAAATAATGAAATCCTGTCATCTGCAGTATCATGGATGGAACCATTATGTTAAGTGAAATAAACCAAGAGCAGAGAGACAAATATCCCATCTTCTCACTCATATGTAGGAGCTAAAGAAGTGCATCTCATAAAAATAGAGAGTAGAATGATGGTTACCAGAGGTCAGAAAATGTAGGGGAGAGGAATAAGGGAAAATTTTATGTTTATATAAATGTATTTATTTCCAATGAGCTATACACTTAAAAATGGTAAAGATGGAAGATATTTTATGTGTGAAATAATTGATGGTTTTCATTTATTGATTTTATTACTTCAATTTTTATTTTAGATTGAGGAGGTACATGTGCTGGTTTGTTACATGGGCATACTGCATGATGCTGAGGTTTGTGATACAAATAATCCCATCACCCAGGTACTGAGCATGATACATAACAATTTTTCAACTCTTTCCCTTCTCCTTTCCTCCCTCATCTACTAGTCCCCAGTTTCTATCGTTGCCATCTTTATATCCATGAGTACCCAATATTTAGCTCTCACTTATAAGTGTGAACTTACAGTATTTGAATTTCTGTTCCTGCGTAATTTGCCTAGGGTAATGGCTCCCAGTTGCATCCATGTTGTTGCAAAGGACATTTTTTCATTTTTATGGCTGTGTAGTATTCCATGGTGCGTATGTACTACATTTTCTTCATCCAGTCCACTGTTGATGGGCACCTAGGTTGATTCCATGTCTTTGCTATTGTAAATAATGCTGCAATGAATATGTGCATGCCTGTGTCTTTTTGGTAGAATTATTTGTTTTCTTTTGGATATACAGCCTGTAATGGGATTGTTGAGTCAGATGGTAGTTGTTTTAAATTCTTTGAGAAATCTCTAAACTTTTTTCCACAGTGGCCGAACTAATTTACATCCCCACCAGCAGTGGATAAGCATTCCTTTTTCTCTGCAGTCTCATCAGCATGTTTGTTTGTTTGTTTTGACTAATAGGCATTCCAGTTGCTGTAAAATGGTATCTCATGGTGGTTTTGATTTGCCTTTCTATGATGATTGAAGACATTGAGCATGTTTTCATATGTTTGTTAGCCACTTGTATGTCTTCTTTTGAAAAGTATCTGTTCATGTCTTTTGCCTACTTTTTAATAGGGTTATTTGTTTTTGTTTATTGAATTGTTTTAGTTCCTTACAGATTCTGGATATTACACCTTTGTCAAATGCACAATATGCAAATATTTTCTCCCATTCTGTAGGTTGTCCGTTTACTCTGCTGATAAGTTTAGTTTATTGTGCAGAAGCTCTTTAGTTTAATTAGGTCCCATTTGTCAATTTTTGTTTTAATTGAGATTGCTTGTGAGGACTTAGTAATAAATTCTTTCCCAGGCCAATGTCCACAATGCTGTTTCCTAAGTTTTCTTCTAGGATTTTTTTGTTTTGTTTTTTTGTTTTTGTTTTTGTTTTTTTTTCGAGATGGACTCTCGCTCTGTCGCCCAGGCTGGAGTGCAGTGGTGCAATCTCCACTCACTGCAAGCTCTGCCTCCCGGGTTCACGCCATTCTCCTGCCTCAGCCTCCCAAGTAGCTACGACCACAGAAGCCCGCCACACACCCAGCTAATTTTTTTGTATTTTTAGTAGAGACTCTTTTAGGATTCTTATAGCTCTAGGTCTACATTTAAATCTTTAATCCATCTTGTATATGGTGAAAGGTGAAGGTCCAGTTTCATCCTTCAGCCTGTGGCTAGCCAGCTATCCCACCATTTATTGAATAAGGATTTCTTTCCCCATTGCTTATTTTTGTTGGCTTTGTCGATGATCTGGTGACTGTATGAGTGTGTGGCTTAATTTTGGATTCTCTATCCTATTTCATTGGTCTATGAGTCTGTCTTTGTACCAGTAACACGTTATTTTGGTTACTGTACCCTTATAGTATTGTAAAATTGGGTAACGTGATGTCTCCAGCTATATTCTTTTGGTTTAGGATTGTTTTGGTGATTTGGACTCTTTTTTGGTTCCGTAAGAATTTTAGAATCATTTTTTTCTAATTCTGTGAAAAATGACATTGGTAGTTTGATAGGAATAGCAGTGAATCTGTAGATTGCATTGGGCAGAATGGCCTTTACAATATTGATTCTTCAAGTCCATGAACATGGAATGTTTTTCCATTTGTTTGTGTCATCTCCGGTTTTTTTCAACAGCATTTTATAGTTCTCCTTGTAAAGATATTTTCATTTCCTTGGTTAGATATATTTCTCGGTATTTTCATTTTTTTAAGTTTTTGTAAATGTAATCACATTCTTGATTTGGCTCTCAGCTTGAACGTTATTGGTGTATAGAAATGCTACTGATTTTTGTACATTGATTTTGTATTCTGAAACTTTACTGAAGTTATTTGTCAGTTCCAGGAGCTTTTTGGTGGAGTCTTTAGGGTTTTCTAGGTATAAAATCCTACTGTCAGCAAAGTGAGATAGTTTGACTTCTTTTCCTATTTGGATGCCTTTCATTTCTTTCTCTTGCCTGATTTCTCTGGCTAGAACCTCCAAGTACATTTTATATGTATATTTTATTGCAACTTAAAAAGTGTAAATTTTAAAAAAATTTAATCTTTGTGGGTATGTAATAGGTATAAATGTTTATAGGATACATGAGGTATTTTGATGCAGGCATACAGTATGTTATAATCACATCAGGAAAAATGAGTATCCATCACCTCACACATGTATCATTTATTTGTGTTACAGACATTCCAATTATACTTTTAGTTATTTTTAAATGTATAACAAATTATTGTTGACTGTAGTCACTCTGTTATGCTATCAAATACTAGATTTTATTCATTCTATCTAACTACATTTTTGTCCCCATTAACCATCCCTGTGTGTCCCCACCTCCACCCACTACTCTTCCCAGCCTCTGGTAACCATCATTCTGTAAATCTTTTAAAAACACTTTAGACAACATTTTATGACTTAGCTTATATGACACACTGTGGCAACTATATAAGACACAGAAAAATGCATAAAACATCCAAATGAGTGATTTGGAATTTTATACTGTGAACACTAACTTCCTGAAATAACTGTTTACATTATCCTAAGCCAGTAATACTCAAGTTTCCTGATCTCAGGATCCCTTTATCATCTTCACAATTACAGAGGATCCCAAGGAGATTTTGTTTATGTGGATCCTATCAATCACTCATTATCACATTACACATTGAAACTCAGAAAATACCTACATATGTATTTATTCATTCATTTATTTAAAAGTCATAATAAACTCAACATATTAACATAAGAGCCATGATGTCATCACTTTATGTAGTCTCTGGAGGTGAAAAGTGAAAAATTATTCTGAGTATTAATATGCAACATTTTTGACCTCGCAGACTTACTGAAAAAGAGAAATACTTTGAGAACTGCAGTTAAAATCTTCTGCTAATTGATAGCAAATGTTGGATTTGTCTAGTAAGTTAGTAAGAAAATGCAGTTTTCAGAAGAGAAAACTTGTCTAGGTAACCAGTCTTAGTATTTTCAAAAATAATTCAGGCCCAAGGACCAAAACCAGTGCTATAACTTCCAATATGACTCAGTTCACAGATAAAACTAGCATTAGCACAACATGGGTACATTCATAGATAGTAGTAACATTTATGAAATGCAAATGGCCATCAGCAATTAAGTGTGACAATGATTGGTTTTAAAAATCAATTTAATGATTTCTTTATGACTGTTGAATTTGTTAGAGTTAATTACAAATCAATATTGCAATTAATTTATAAAAGTGATAAACTGTGCTTCTGTTTATTTTATGTAGTTTAAAATATCTTCTATGTGCTAAAATTCCTGGGGTTAGTTAAAAAAGCACTTGGGCTGGCCCTGACAAAATAGCTAATTAAGAATACTTACACAATATTTGTGCATGTGTATATGTATGTGTGTGGCAAATACATATTTATTTTTGCATCTATAAATATGCATATATATTCACAAATTTCCCAGTCTCAATTTGCCATATTAATTTCATTTTTAACCAGAATCAAAATATGACCACTGTTCCACATCAATGAACAAAATTATGAATATTTTAAACAATTTTGATGTCTATATAGTGGACATTTTGTTGTCCTCCATCATTCCTGCTAACCCCATACTCAAACAGTTCCCTACAGGGTCTCAATTTACACAATCTGAATGGACATCAAATTGATTAAAAAAGAAAGTTGATTAGCAACCCCAAAAAGTACCCATTCTAAAACTAGACTATAAACATCTCAAGAGCAGAGATTTTGTCTATTTTCTTAAGTGATGAAACCCAGGCACTATATGTATAGAGTCTAACACATAATAGGTATGTAATAAACATCAGTAGGATAAACTGACACATAAAGGTAAGTAACTATCTTAATGATATATGTAACCAAAATTTACCAATGTGAGTTATTGTTCCACATTTTCGGATTGAGACAACAGTGTTCAGGTTTAACAGTTTGCAAAGCTAAGTATTTTAAGGTCAAATATAGCAAACTATTTCCTATAAATATGAGCCATTTCCCTAAGTATAGATTGTCAATACTCTGAAACACAGAAAGTCACTAAAGTTATTCTTCTCTTTTTTGGGAGGATATAAAATTGTCTACTTTTAATACAATTGCCAAATAAAATATCTGTGACGGTTAATTTTGTGTGTCAACTTGACTAGGCTAAGGGATATCTAGATAGCTGCTAAACATTATTTCTGGGTATGAGTATGAGACTGTTTCTAGAAGAGATTAGCATTTAAATCAGTAGACTGAGTAAAGAAGATCTGCTCTCACAAATATTGGTGGGCATCATTCAATCCATTGAGGGCCTGAATAGAATAAAAAGGCAAAGTAAAGGCAAGTTTGCTCTCTCTGCTTGAGCTCGGAGATTCATTTTCTCCTACCTTTGGGCATTGACACACCTGGTTTTTGGGCTTTTGGATTTAGACCCAACAGCCCTCTGATTCCCAGGCCTTTTGGACTGGCACTGAATCACACCACCAGAATTTATGGTTCTCCAGTTTGCAGATAGCAGGCCATGGGACTTCTTAGCCTCCAGAACCATATGAGCCACTTCCTATAATAAATTCCCTCATCTGTATCTATAGTCATATATTTAGATAGATAGATGATAGATAGATAAATAGATCAATATCTCCTATTGGTTCTGTTTCTCTGTAAAATTGTGACTAATAAAATATGTTTCTCCTATTTCTCAACAGTAATAATTATCATGAGTTGTTCTACAAGGCATTTTTTTTTAAAGTGAGAGCAAGTTTATTAGAGAAATAAAAGAATGAGGTGGTTAAATCAAAGCCAAAATGCATTTACTATTTACCAAAGAATTCCATTTAAAGCAATATTTAAAGAATAAATTCCCTGAAGGTGTAACAACCTAAGATTTTATTCTCAAATGAGTTTTAATCCGTTTTTTCCATGTTCCACTTCCTGGTAATTTCAAATCATCCTTTCTTCATTCAGTTTCTCCCTCCATCTTTTTTTCTTCCATTGGGGTATTTTCTTGAAAAACCTGTAGCCAATTCTGGTTAGTCTAAGTCAAAACATAAACTTATTAATAGAAGACAGAGATAATTAACAGAATTGAAGAAAAATTGAAAATATAGTACCCAGGACTGGAAAGAATAACCACAACTCTGGAGATCTCAAAAACAAGAGCTCATGGACTTTATTCAAGAGCATTGCCATTGATGTGACCAGATTCCCAAAACTTCTAGTTTCTGTATGTCTCAATACCAAGTTTTTAATTCTTTAGAGAAATAATCTAATAGACCTAGGCTGGATAAGGTATGCCCTCTTAGGTAAGTTTGTTACACACAGAAACTAACTTACAGAAGGTCACTGTATAGATGTGGTCAATGGATGCGCACTGCACATGTTGGAGATTATTCCAGGTAATGGGCAATTCTTCTGAATTAAACAATGATCATACAAGGTATTCTACTACAGGTATTATCATAAATTTAACCATCTTTGCTCATTTATTTGTTTTAAATTGATGCAATGTTATGAACTCCTGTGTCTTTTCTGATCACTAAGGATCATTCATGAGCTTTTCTGGCAAATGCTAAAAAGATTTTACAATGACTAAAAGAAAATAGTTAAAATCAATACATTAAAAAATCAAATTCATTTGAGGCAACCAAAATCTGGTATATTGCTAGACTTAGGCTAAAAGATAAAATTAAACAAAGTTCAGAGAAAACAAATTATCTTTAGATGAAATAAAAATAATTCAAAGTGATAACCTCCAACAAATAATAAAAATTTTAAAGCACTAGCTATATCATTTATAAAGAAAAGTCAACATTACTATGCTTTAGTAAAATTACACACCACCACAATTGGAAGGATGGATTAAATAATTTGAAATCATTTAGCTTAAATATGTTTTAGGTTTGTATTATTCCCCTAAACCTGAATCTATGTTTGCCAAAATTTATAACCATTGGATTCGTTTTTAAAGTATTCATGTCTACCCAGAAAATTGTTCCTACAGAGAGAACAAAATAAAGTCAATGCTGGTTCTGTCACCATCACCATATACACTTAAATATTGGTGTTAATCTAAAACAGTAATTCTTCTTCTGTAAATTAAGTTATTAGGAGACCATGTCTGAACTAGATCAACTCTTAAGACCATATAATTTAGACTTTAAAAGTTAAGAGTTGTTATTTTGAAAGTTCAAAGACAAACAGAAGTTTATGGATACAGAATATAAAAGATAAGATGCTCTGGATCACTAACGTGTATGCTAAAAAAAAAGTGGTGGGGGAGAAAAGAACAGGTGCACATGTTTAATGAAAATAAGCTGTGTTGCACTCTGAGATAAGTTAAACAAAGAGGATAGAAACATCAAAGAAATAGAAGTGTTTTTTATTTCATTAATTTACTCATTTTTAAATTCTTTTATTCAATATGGAGATAGATATGAATAGAGACTAACCTTCTTTGGCTTCACATAATTACTTCACTTTAATTTTTTAGTGAAGATAGTCTTTTTTTATATATATCAATAGGTTTTTGGGGAACAAGTGGTGTTTGGTTACAGGAATAAGTTCTTTAGTGGTGATTTCTGAGATTTTGGTGCACCCATCACCCAAGCAATATACACTGTACCCAATGTGTAATTTTTTTCATCCCTTACCACCCTCCAACGCTTTCCCCTGGATGGATCAAATGGTAGATCTACTTTTAGTTCTACAAGGAATCTCCTCACTGTTTTCCATAGTGGTTGTATTAGCTTACATTCCCACCAACAATATAAAAGTGTAAATACCAACAATGTAAAAGTGTTCCCTTTTCACAACAACTATTTCAACATTCAATTCTGTTCATTATCTCTGTATTCTATTAATAAGTTTATGTTTTGACTCAGACTAACTAGAATTGGCTACAGTTTCTCCAAGAAAATACACCAATGGAAGAAAAAAAGGGGGAGAGGAAGAAACTGAATGAAGAAAGGATGATTTGAAATTACCAGAAAGTGGAACGTGGCAGAAACAGATTAAAACTCATTTGAGAATAAAATCTTAGGTTGTTACATCTTCAGGGAATTTATTCTTTAAATACTGCTTTTAACTGGATTCTTTGGTAAATAGTGAATGCATTTTGGATTTGACTTGAGCACTTCATTTTTTCATTTCTTTACTTCTCTAATAAATCCTAATAAATCTAATAAATCTCTAATGAATCCCCAAAGTCCACTGTATCATTCTTGATGCCTTTGTGTGCTCAGAGCTTAAATCCCACTTATGAGTGAGGACATATGATGTTTGGTTTTCCATTCCTGAGTTAATTCACTTAGAATAATGGTCTCCAGTTCCATCCAGGTTGCCGTGAATGCCATTATTTTGTTCTTTTTTAATGGCTGAATAGTATTCCATGGTGTGTGTGTATGTGTGTGTGTGTGTATATATACACACACACACACACACATATATATATATATCACATTTTCTTTATACATTCCATTATTTTGTTCCTTTTTATGGCTGAGTAGTATTCCATGGAATACATATATACCACATAGTATAAATATACCACATTTTCTTTACACATTCATTGATTGATGGGCATTTGATCTGGTTCCATATTTTTGCAACTGCAGACTGTGCTGCTATAAACATGCATGTGCAAGTTTCTTTCTCATATAATGACTTCTTTTGCTCTGGGTAGATACTCAGTAGTGAAACTGCTGCATCAAATGGTAGATTTACTTTTAGTTCTATAAGGAGTCTCCTCACGGTTTTCCATAGTGGTTGCACTAGCTTACATTCCCACTACAATGTAAAAGTGTTCCCTTTTCACAACATCCATTTCAACATCTATTTTTTTTATTATGGTCATTCTTGCAGAAGGAAGGTGGTATCACAATGTGGTTTTAATTTGCATTTCCCTGATAATTAGTGATGTTGAGAATTTTTTATATGTTCGTTGGCCATTTAAATTTCTTCTTTTGAGAACTATTAGTGTCTTTAGCTCACTTTTTGATGGGATTCTTTGTTTGTTTCTTGCTAATTTGTTTGAGTTTCTTGTAGATTCTGGATATTAGGTCACCAGGGAAGTGGGTGAAAGCCAGCAGTGACAGGCCTCACCCCTCTCCTATGTAGCTAGAAAGACCAACCTCTTGTCCACCATGCTCCCCCAACAGCATCAAGTTTATATCCAGGCAATTCAGTTTATATTCAGCTGAGCAGGGCTGAAAACTTGCCCCAGGCTACAAGAGTCCCCACTGAGAGAGCAACCAGGGCTTTCAGGCTTCACCCCCTCCTCCACCATGGTGTCTTTGCTCACCCTGCACTTCCCATTCACCTTCCCAACCCTGAGATTCTGCCCTGGAAAATTTGCACTTGGCTGAAATTATTACAACATTTAGCTGAAAGTTTCTTTCTCTCCCTATGGCACTCCCCAAATTCCACTGGCAGCCCTCCTCAAGAACTCCTGTGAGATAAAGTCAGAAATAGCTTCCCTGGGCTTTTCTGGGGACTGGGAGTGCCTACAGGGCTTTTCCCACTGCTTCTTCTACTTTTATATTTTGCTCAGCTCTCTACATTCATTTCAGCTCTATGTAAAGTTAAATCCTTCTCTCACGATCTGGATTTTCAGGCTCCCCAGTGAGGGTGTCTGGACAGAAGCAGACTTTCACCTTCTCACACTTTGGGCACTCAAAAATTTTCAGCTGTCTCATGGCATTTGAAGCAGCAAACTGCTGCTTTCAAAGAGTTTGTGAATTCTTTCAGTTTTTCTGGTATGTTCCTGTGTTAGTTCTTGGAACAAAAGTTCATGATGTGAGTCTCCACACCTTCTTTGTCTATCCAAGTGTGAGCTGCAAGTTAGTCCTGTCTCCTATTCTCCATTTTCCCCTGATTTCTAAACTGAAGATTTCTATCTTAAATTTAAAAGTTCCACAGGGAAGAAAGATACTAAAGGAACAACACTGATCTCAGAAATTTTCAAATTAACTACCTCAAATTGAATTTTTGTGATTGGCATTTATATTCTATCTTTCAAAAGTAAATTCAGAGCTTAATCTGGACTGATTTGGAGCTCAGAAATGTCCATTAAATTACCTAAACGTGCTATTCTTGACTGAAGTGAAAGATTTTAACATAAAGCCTAATCCTTTTTCTTAAGTAGATAGTTCCTAAATGGCTCACCACAGGTTGGTAAGGTTCTGATGAAGTTTTCATCAGTATGAAATAAAATGATAAAAATAAAGGCAATGTAGTAAGTTTTTCATAGTGCTAAACTTGATTTTTATTATTATAGATAATATCTGCTTTAATTAATTTTTAGTATATGTCATTATTCACTAAGTATTATAACAGTATAAACTAAATAGTAAATACTGGACAGTATGTACAGTTAAGATATGACCCTAAATTGTCTTGCTAATTAACAAATTAGTATGACATTTCTATCAGTCTGGGTTGAGTAAAGAGGCAGAAACCGTATCAGCTATTTGGACAGAGAGAATTTAATACAAAGAACTGAAAACTGAAGGATAAAAGAGACCCCCTAAGAAATCAGAGAGACGGCAACTTTACAGAAACAGGTACCACTCATAGAGTTGGGGAAACAAGAGAAGAGGTTGTTAAAACTTACTAATGTGGAAGAAGGATCCCATGGGGACCCAAACCTCTGAAGAAGAAATGCCACTTGCCTGGTGCACATGTTGAGAACAAAGGGGGTTGCACATGATAAGTTTTTTTCTTCAGGTGTTGGAAAATTTGCAAACTAGCTTTAGATAAACTATAGAAGGAGACCAGGCACAGTGGCTCCGGTCTATAATCCCAGCACTTTGGAGGCCAAGACTGGTGGACAACCTGAGGCCAGGAGTTCAAAACTAGCCTTGCCAACATGGCAAAACCCCATCTCTACAAAAAATTAGCCAGGCGTGGTGTCACATGCCTGTAATCCCAGCTACTCAGGAGGCTGAGGCACAAGAATTGTCTGAACCCAGGAGGCAGAGGTTGCAGTGAGCCAAGATCACACCACTGCACTCCAGCTTGAGCTACAGAGGAGACTCTGTCTCAAAATATATATATAGGAGGGAATTTTAGTTGCCTGGTGAAGAAGTGTTGCAGTACTGATGCTCACAGGAACAGACACAAGGCAGAAAGAAAGCTGGAAGCCCAGGGAAAGAATCAAGTCCCTTCTTTCTCATCTGGCCTACCAGTCTCCCTTTTATACCCTCTACTGGCATAGCCCAACAGAAAGCAGCTTATAAAGTCAATATGGGGTCTACAGAGTTCCCAACCCAGTATCACAGGACCAAGTATAAAAGAGCTTAAGAACTTACGAACTTAGTAATTTATACAATATTGGTCTTTTTTTAATTAAAATTTTACTCATCTACAAAATAATGGCATCATTTGTTGAAACTTTATGGGCAGTTCATTTCTCATCCCATTTTTAATGTGATTAATAGGAATAAAGATATTTGGAATACTTTGCTCTTTTTAAAACACTCTGAAATATACAGTCTCACTTGATTCTTACATATAGATGATCTGAAATATTCCTGTTTCTTTGTTGATAATTCCACTTCTCAGAAAACTGAGTAACCAAAAAGGAAATTGTTATTCCGAACCTAATTCTAACAAAGAGAAACTTATTCAACAAGTTAAGTGACAAAGATACTGAGAGAAAGAAAACATGCTTTCACTCACCTTTGGATCCATGTAGCCAGAGAAGGAAATGCTGGGCTACCACTCTCTAAAGTCCGTGCTACGATTTTCAGATTTTAAAAAATATCCCATGACAATGCCCTCTCCTTTGAAACTCTCATGTCTATATATAACCACCATTATCTTCCCATCCACATTACCATGATTACCAACCTCCAAACCACTCCCTCAAAATAAGACTCCATCCATCCCAGGTAGTGACATCATCAAAGGTTGCCAAGTTGATTTGACTCCTGTCCCACATAAAGGGACCAAAACAATAAATAAACAACTATATGTCAACTAAAGTGACTGAGAAAGTATGCTGGCAGACACCAAGGGAGCAACGAAATCCCTGTGGAGAATAGAAGCACAGGATAGCACCAAAGAGAGGTGAGAAAGGCATTCTGACTTTGCCACATTGTCTCCCAAGATCAGCTTGAAGTCAGGGGGAACTTCTTATAGGGAAGAGGTACGCTGCAGATATGCAGTGGTGCCCATTACCAACACAAATGCCAGCAATCCTTGCTACAGGAGAGTCCTCCAGTCCTGAAAAGCTCCAAATTCAGTTTGAAGAGTAATCGACTTTGTTTAGCTGCATTGCCTCAGAGAAGCCTATCTTGAGCACCTCCCACCTCAATAATGTAAGCTGCTATGCTTAATGCCCTGTTGACACTGGACCCACAGCTAGAGTGTGCCCTGCACTAAGAGCCAGTCTCTTTGACTGAGTCTCACTGTCTCTGAGACTCACCATCATTCTACCAAGTTCATCTGGATGCCTGCAGCACTATGACCCCAGCTGTGTCTAGGCCACATAACAACTGAGACCCTGGCATCTGAACCTACATGGCACATTACTCCACAGGAAACAGGCAAACCTATACAGTAAGGAAGCTGCTGAACAGCTGGCCAGCCACCTCACATACACCTGTGCTGCAAAGCTGACTAGATCACTGAGTCTATACATGCCCATGTCCAGCCTGACAGCTTCTCCTGTGGTATCCTGCTTTCGTGGATACACCACTGCAGGGCCATCTGGCACCACCACACCCACACTAACTCCAACATCCAGTCCAGCGGCAGCTCTGCCTCCCTGGAAAGCCCACCAGATAGCCTGTCAGCCCTCTGTGACTGCATGTACCCAGCCTGACAATCAGACCAGTGCCCCTGCTCCCAGCAACCCTGTGCCAATACCATCAAAACTCCCACAGCCTAAGTCACTGAAGCAATCACAGACATCACTGATGAGAATAACAGCTGAAGAAACTGCATGGGGACCATGTTACCGAATTCACCAGAAATAAAGCCAACGCACCATACCCAATTGATACTCTAGACGCATCTACAGGAAAAAATCTCTCCCTACAAAAGCTACTCCATAAAACTAAAAAAAAAAATCACTATTAGATGTGCAGATATCAACAAAGGGACACTAGAAACAAGAAAAAGTAAGGACATGACACCCCCAAAGGAACACAGTCTCCAGTAACAGGCTCCAAAGAAAAGGACATTTATGAAATGCCTGAAAAGAAGTTCAAAATAATGATCTTAAGGAAATTCAGTGAGATACAAGAGAACACAAACAATTTAATGAAACTAAGAAAACATTCATGATCTGAATGAGAAATTCAACAAAGAGATATTAAAAAGAACATTTAAATGACCAAACTGAAATCTTAGAGGTAAAGAAAAGAAATAGCTAAAATCAGAGCAGAACTAAATGAAATTGAGATCCAGAAACCACATGAAGAATCAACGAAATAAAAAAATTAGTTCTTTGAAAGGATAAACAAGACTGATAGATGGCTACCTAGATTAACCAAGAAAAAAAGATTATCCAAGTAAGCACAATAAGAAATGACAAAGGGTGACATTACAACTGATTCCACAGACACATAAAAGGTCCCCAGAGTCTACTATGAACATGGCTATGCACACAGATTAGAAAATCTAGAGGAAATGGATAAATTCCTGAAAACACAAAACTCCTAAGATTGAAACAGGAAGAAACAAAAATCCTGAACATACCGATAATGAGTAATGAAATTGAATCAGTAATAAAAATACCTACCAACCAAACAAAAAAAGCCCTGGACCAGATGGATTCACAGCCAAATTCTACCAGACATACAAGGAAGGGCTGGTACCAATCCTATTGAAACATTCCAAAAAATCAAGGAGAGACTCCTCCCTAACTCTCAATAGATGCAGAAAAAGATTTTGATAAACTCTAATATACTTTCATAATAAAATTCCTCAACAAACTAGGCATCAAAGGAACATAGCTAAAAATAAAAAGTGCCACCTCTGACAAACCCACAGTCAACATCATACTGAATGGGCAAAGTTGGAAGCATCTAAGAATTGCAAAAAAGCAAGGATTTCAACCTCACTACTTGTATTCATAGTATTGGAAGTCCAAGCCAAAGAAATCATCAGGAGACAAAAATAAAAGTTATCCAAATAGAAAAAAAGGAAGTCAAATTGTCTCTCTTCACTAATGATAGCATTCTATACCTTAAAAAACCAAAGGTTCTGCCAAAAGACTCCTAGACCTGATAAACAACTTCAGCAAAGTTTCAGAATACAAAATCAATGTACAAAATTCAGTAGGTTTTTTTTTTCCCTTTTTTTTTGGATACGGAGTTTTGCTCTCTTGCCCAAATCAAAAACACACTCCCATTCACAACAGCTGAAAAGAAAAGATACCTAGAAATACATTGACCCAAAGAGGTTAAAGATTGCTGCAATGAGAACTACAAAACACTGCTGAAAGAAATCAGGGATGACACAAACACATGGAAAAACATTCCACATACATGGATTGGAAGAATCAGTATCATTAAAATGGCCATACTGCTCAATGAAATCTACAAATTCAATGCTGTTCCTATGAAATTACCAATGTCATATTTCACAAAATTATTACTATTCTAAAATTCATACTGAACAAAAGAGAGCCTGAATAGTCAAAATGATCCTAAGCAAAAAGAACAAAGCTGGAGGCATCACATTACCCAACTTCAAATTATACTACAAGGCTATAGTAAACAGAACAACATAATATTGATACAAAAACAGACACACAGACCAATGTAATAGGATAGAGATCCCTGAAATAAAGCTGCACACCTATATCCATCTGATCTTTGACAAAGTCAACAAAAATAAGCAATGGGGAAAGGACACCATATTCAATAAATGGTGCTGCAAAAAGTGACTAACCATATGCGGAAGAATGAAACTGGACCTCCACCTCTCACCATATGTAAAAATCAACTAAGATGGATTAAAGACTTAAATACAAGATTTCAAACTATGAAAATCCTAAAAGAAAACCTAAGAAATACTCTTCCAGACATTGGCCTAAGCAAAGAATTTGTGACGAAGTCCTCAAAAGTAAGTGCAACAAAAACAAAAATTGACCAGTGAGATCTACTTAACTAACAAGTTTCTGCACAACAGAAGAGACTACCAACAGAGTAAACAGACAGCCTACAGAATGGGAGAAAATATGTACAAACTACACATCCAACAAAGGACTAGTGCCCCCGAATCTATAAGGAACTAAACAAATCAATAAGCAAAAGTCAAATAACCCCATTAAAATTGGGCAGGCTGGGCATGGTGCCTCACAGCTGTAATCCCAGCAATTTTGGAGGCTGAGATGGGTGAGTTCCTTGAGCCCAGGAGTTCAAGACCAGCCTGGGCAATAAAATGAGACCTCGCCTCCACCAAAAAATTAAAAATTAGCTGGGTGTGTTTATGTATACCTGTGGTCCCAGCTACTCAAGAGGCTAAGGTGGGAGGATTGCTTAAGCCCCAGAGGTCGAGACTGCAGCGAGTCATGATCATGCCACTGCACTCCGGCCTAGGCAACAGAGTAAGGCCTTGTCCTAAAAAAGATAAAAATGGGCAAAGGATATGAACAGACACTTCTCAAAAGAAGACATATAAGTGGCCAAGAAACATACAAAAAAATGCCCAGCATCACTAATCATTAGAGAAATGCAAATCAAAACTACAGTGAGATACCATCTAATACCAGCCAGAATGGCTATTATTAAAAAGTCAAAAAATAACAGATAATGGTGAGGCTGCAGAGAAAAGGGAATGCTCATACATTGTTGGTGGGAATGTAAATTACTTCAGCCCCTGTGAAAAGCAGTTTGGAGATTTCTCAAAGAACTGAAAATAAAATTATCATTCAACCCAACAATCCTATTACTGTGTATATACCCAAAGAAAAATAAATCATTCTATTAATACCAAAAAGATACATGTATTCACATGCTTAGCGCAGCACTATTCACAATAGCAAAGACATGAAATCAACCCAGACACCTATCAATGGTGGATTAGATAAAGAAAATGTGGTACTTATACAGCATGGAATACTACACAGCCATAAAAACAGAATGAAATCATGTCCTTTGAAGTAATATGGATGCAACTGATGGCCACTATCATGGACAAATTAATTCAGGAACAGAAAACCAAATACCACATATTCTCATAAGTGGAAGCTAAATACTGGGTACAAATGGTACAAAGACAGGAACAACAGACACTAGGAATTCAAATAAAGGGAGAAAGGAGGGAGGAGCAAGTGTTGAAAACTACCTATCAGGTACTGTATTTGCCACTTGGGTCATGAGATCATTAGAAGTTCAAACCTCAGCATCACACAACATACCTGTGTAATAAACCTGTACCTACACCCCCTAAACATAAAATTAAAAAGTAAAAAGACTCTTCAATAAATGGTGCTGGGAAAAGTGGATATCCACATACAGAAGAATGAGACTAGACCTCTACCTTGCACCACATACAAAAATCAAATCAAAATGGATTAAAGATTTAAATGTAAAATCTGAAACTATAAAATAGAATAAAACATAGAGGAAACACTTCACAACTTGGGGCTGGGTAATAATTTTTTAAAAAATAAGACCTCAAAAGTGCAGGCAACAAAAGCAAAAACAGAAAAATGCGAGTATAGTAATATGAAAAGCTTTTGCACAGCAATGAGAAAAATAGAGAGAAAAGAAAACCTACAGAATAGGAGAAAATATTCACAAATTATATATCTGACAAGGAGTTAATGCCCAGATCATATTTTTTAAAACTTGTATAACTCAATAGCAAAAAAAAAAAAAAAAAATCTGATTTAAAAATAAGCAAAGGATCTGAGTAGACATTTCTCAAAAGAACATCAAAAATGCCCAACAGGTGTATGAAAAAATGTGCAACATCTCTAATTATCAGGAACATGCAAATCAAAATCACAATGAGATGCAACCTCATGCCTGTCAGAATGGCTATTATCAAAAATACAAAAGAAAACAAGTGTTGATAAGGATGTGAAAACAAGGGGAACACTTACACACTGTTGGTGAGATTGTAAGCTAATACAGCCATTACAAAAAAACTACATGGAGATTCCTCAAAAACTTAAAAATAGAACCACTATCTAATCGAGTAATTTCACTACTGGGTATATATACAAAGTAAATGAGATCAGTATGATGAAAAGATATATACATCCCCATGTTTATTGCAGCACTAGTTCCAATAGCCAAGATATGGAATCAACTTACATGTCCAACAATGGATGAATACAGAAAATGTGGTATATACGCACAATGCAATGCTATTCAGCCATAAAAAAGAATAAAATCCTGTTATTTGCAACAACACCCATGTGATGTAATCTGTGATGAATCTAGATATCACGTTAAGTGAAATAAGCCAGATATAGAAAGACAAATACCGTATGATCTCACTTAGACATGGAATCTGAAAAAATTCACATGTTGATTTTATAGCAGCAGAGAGTAGATCAATGGTTACCAGAAACTGGGGAGGGAAGGGAGAAGAGAAAAATGAAGAGAGGTTGATCAACAGATACAAAGTTACAATTAGATAGGTTCTACTGTGCTGTTCTATTGCACAGTAGGGTAACTAGGGTTAACAGCAAAATATTGTATATCACAAAATAGCTAGACGAAAGGTTTTTGAATGGTCTCACCACAAACAAATGCATGAAGTGAAGAACACATTAACTACCCTGATGGGATCATTATACAACATGATCCATATATACATATGTATTGAAGCATCAAATTGTACCCTGTAAACATATACATTTGCAATGTGCCAGTTTTTAAAATAAGCAGCTAAAAAAAAAAAAAAAAACTTCAGCCGGGCGCAGTGACTCATGCCTGTAATCCCAGCACTTTGGAAGGCCGAGGCAGGCAGATCATGAGGTCAGGAGATCGAGACCATCCTGGCTAACATGGTGAAACCTCATCTCTACTAAAAATACAAAAGATTAGCCAGGCGTGGTGGCAGGCGCCTGTAGTCCCAGCTACTTGGGAGGCTGAGGCAGGAGAATGGCGTGAACCTGGGAGACGGAGCTTGCAGTGAGCCGAGATCACACCACTGCACTCCAGCCTGGGCAACAGAGCCAGACTCTGTCTCAAAAAATAAATAAATAAAGAAAACCTGATTTTTAAAAAATTAAAAAAACTTCAGGCATCTGGTTCAGCATTCTCCTTTGTACTCCAAGTCTTGTCACATCATAGCTGATTTAATCATACATGTAAAGATCCACTGAATTGTAACCTCACAGTTGTCTGACCAAGACTCCTACAACATACTTGGCTCTTCACTACACCACTCCTCTCTCAGAACTATGCCCACTGGATTGTCATCAAGCAGGTTTGCTACATTTCTGAAATCCTGGATTCCAAAACTCCAACTAAGTTCTGAAATCATTTCATTCATCTCAAGGCTTACCCCAGTAAACCTGCCTGTCTAGCCACTTTCTCAGTTTTTCATCTCTCAGCTTCTTCCTTTTAATTATGAATTTGTAACTTAACCAGGAGAGAACAGTGAGCAAGCATGTACAAAGCAAATCATAACATGTCCTCCAATGCCACCCCTTGCCTCTATTAAACTCTTTCTTAGAAGTCTCCTCTGCTCTCTGTGGCATGTGGCATTGCTGACTCCTCTCAACTCTCTGGCTCTTTTCCTGGTTTATTTTCTACCTCTTTGCCTAGTGTCTGACTTCTCTTTCTACTAATTGAACATAAATGCAATAAAGGGCTCTATCATTAACTTTCTTTTCTCTCTTTTTATACTATCCTTTTCAAATCCTGCCCAACCTCATGGCTCATGAATTACTTCTGTCAGTAGTTATCAAACATGGTTGTACATTAGAATCATCTGGGGAGCTTTACAAACTATAAAAATACCAGGTCCCTACCCTATACTAATTAAATCTGCATCACTGACCAAACTGATTAAATCAAAATGTTTAGCCTTACCAATTAAATCAGAATCTCTGGGGTCCAGCACACGTATTTTTTAAAGCTCTCCAGGTGCTACTGAAGTACAACTATGTTGAGAACTGCTATAAGTAGATACATTTAAAATTTTATGCTTCTAGTCTGACTTCTCTTCTGATTCTCCATTCCACATTTCCAAATTTCTTGGCCATGTCTCTTGGGTTGTCATACCAGTATTCTCACTTGAAAAATCCAAAATTGAACTCATTAATTTCCCATATAAGTATATTCTTCTTAAGAACTTATGCACTTCTTATGCCCTTATGCACTTTTATTAATGAAACCATTGTTCTCATGACCCAGGAAGAAAACCTCAGAATAATCTGACTCTTCTCTCTTCCTTGCTATCAACATCCAATTAGTTGTTAAGAACTGCTAAGTCCAGCTCTCTTTATTCTAATCTTCATATGCAGTTTATCTTTCACTGTCATCAAATTAGAGTATCTAATCTGTCAGTTCTCAAAAGTCATTATATCAATTTCCAATCTTTTTTTTTTTTTGAGACAGGCTCTCTGTCACCCAGGCTGGAGTACAGTGGCACCATCACGGTTCACTGCAGCCTCAACTGCCCAGGCTCAAGTGATCCTCTCACCTCAGCCTCCCAAGTAGCTTGGACTACAGGTGCACATCACCATGTCTGGCTAATTTTTTTTTATTTTTTGTAAAGGTGAAGCTCCAATCTAATTTGATCTCTAGTCCTCTAACTCCAGATTATCCAAAAGATCCTAATATCTTCATATAACAGAGCTCTCATGTAACCCCTCTGCTCAAGGACCTTCAGGGTTCCTGACAATCTACAAAAGGAATTCCAAATGACTTAGCATTCAAGGCCTTTTCAGCCATGTTTTCCTCTGCTCCATTTTATTTGCTGTTCATGCTAACCAAATTAGAATATGTGCAATTAGTCCACATATGCCTCAGGATTTCCAACTTCCGTGACTATTAACTATGGATATGGTTTAGCTCTGTCCTCACCCAAATCTCATCTCAAACTGGAGTTCACATAATCCCCACATCGTAGGAGGGACTTGGTGGGAGGTAAATGAATAATGGGGGCGGTGACCTCCATGCTGTTCTAGTGATAGTGAGTTCTCACAAGATCTGATAGTTTTGTTAAGGGGCTTCCCCCCTTCACTCTTGTATTACTCTGTTTTCATGCTGCTAATAAAGATATACCTGAGACTGGGCAATTTACAAAAGAAAGAGGTTTAACTGAACTTACAGTTCCATGTGGCTGGGGAATCCTCACAATCATGGTGGAAGGCAAGGAGGAGCAAGTCACATCTTACATGGATGGCAGCAGGCAGAGAAGGTGCTTATAAACTCCCCCTTATAGAACCATCGGATCTTGTGAGACTCATTCACTACCATAAGAACAGCACAGGTAAGACCTGCCCCCATGATTCAATCGCCTCCCACCAGGTCCCTCCCACAACACATGGGAATTCAAGATGAGATCTGGGTGGGGACACAGAGACAAACCATATCATTCCGCCCCTGGTCCCTCCCAAATCTCATGTCCTTATATTTCAAAACCAATCATTCCTTCCCAACAGTCCCCCAAAGTCTCAACTCATTTCAGCATTAACTCGAAAGTCCACTGTCCAAAGTCTCATCCGAGACAAGGCAAGTCCCTTCTGCCTATGAGCCTGTAAAATCAAAAGCAAGTTAGTTACTTCCTAGATACAATGGGGGTACGGGCAATGGATAAATACAGCCATTCCAAATGGGAGAAATTGGCCAAAACAAAGGGGTTACAGGCCCCATGAAACTCCAAAATCCAGCAGGGCAGTCAAATTTTAAAGATCCAAAATGATCTCCTTTGACTCCATGTCTCACATCCAGGGCATGCTGACATAAGAGGTGTGTTCCTATGGTCATGGGCAGCTCCACCCCTGTGGCTTTGCAGGGTACAGCCCTACTCCTTGCTGCTTTCATGGGCTGGTGTTGAGTGCTTGCAGCTTTTCCAGGCACATAGTGCATACTGTCAGTGGATCTACCATTCTGGGGTCTGCAGGATGGTGACTTTCTTCTCACAGCTCCACTATGTGGTGTACCAATGGGGACTATGTGTGGGGGCTTCCACCTGACATTTTCCTTCTGCACTGCCCTAGCAGAGGTTCTTCATGAGGGCCCTGCACCTGTGGCAAACTTCTGCCTGGACATCTAGGCACTTCCATACATCCTCTGAAATCTAGGAAGAGGTTTCCAAACCCCAATTCTTGACTTCTGTGCACTGGCAGGCTTGCACCCTCTGAAGCCATGGCCTGAGCTCTACATTGGTCCCTTTCAGCCACAGCTAGAGTGGCTGGGACATAGGGCACCAAGTCCTTAGGCCACACACAGCATGGGTTCCCTGGGCCCAGACCACAAAACCACTGTTTCCTCCTAGGCCTCTAGGCCTGTAATGGGAGGGGCTGCCATGAAGACCTCTGACATGCCCTGGAGACATTTTCCCCATTGTCTTGGGGATTAACATTCAGTTCCTCATTACATATGCAAATATCTGCAGCCAGCTTGGATTTTTCCTCAGAAAATGGGATTTTCTTTTCTATCACCTTGTCAGGCTGCAAATTTTCCAAACTTTTATGCTCTGCTTCCCTTATAAAACAGAATGCCTTTAACCACATCCTAGCTACATCTTGAATGCTTTGCTGCTTGGAAATTTCTTCTGCCAGATACCCTAAATCATCTGTCAAGTTCAAAAACTAGTAGAAACAGTATAGTATGATTGTTAAGAGATCAGATTCCAGAATTTAGAGTCAAACATAATTAGGTTCAAATGCCAACTTCACCATGTTCTTGTTCTGTGACCTGAGCTTGAGAAAGTAACTCTTCCTACCAGCAGATTCCTCATCTGTAAAAGTGGCTATAATAATAGTATCTCACTAATAGGACGTAACTACCTAATTGGGTGGTTATAAGACTCAGATGATTCATGTGAAGAAGTAATCACCATGACTCACATACAGGTTCTTGACAAATGCTAGATATTTCTAGTAAACACTGGCCAGCAAGCATACATTCTAACTTCTTTTAATATAATGGGACTAAATCCCTTGCACCATTTCCCAATCCCTTGCACCTAGGATTCTAGATTTAAGTTCCTACAATCAGATGTTAAACTTTTAGGTTGAATGTCCAGGAATGACACTCAGCCTAGAGTCTGGAATCCAATTTTGTTTATGTGCCTTAGAATTGCAGTGGCACAGCCTGGGAGAGCAGCTGTAGCAAATGTTTCCTAACTTAGTAGGCTATTTTCCACTGATAGCAGAGGCTCTAGAGCTAACAGCTGTGATGGTATCTTTCTTATATCATGGCTTTCTGATGGTAGCAAAGGCATAATCCCTTGACAGCCAGTGTCACTTTGGGAACCATTCCTGGACACAACATAAAATCTGTGAGTCATTTAACGCTCCGTGATGAGTATCTTACTGCTTAAACTAGCTAGAGTGCATTTTACTCTCCACAACTGAACACTAACCAAAATACTATTGTTATTATTTCTTCTGGAAAAGATTTCCACATGGGAAGGAAAAGATTTGTGACCAGGACGGCAACTCAGAAGCAGATTTCACCCTGAATAGTTGTCTCTAAGTTACTGCAGGTGGTAATCACACTCATAAACAAAGAATGGCAAGCAATCGTTTGTAATCAGCTTGAGTGAGCATTCAGGGTGTTGAAATTTGGTGTACCATTTAAAAATATCTCTGAATGTCTTGACAGTAACTTAGTTTAGTAAAATATCATGCTATCACTTTGCAATATGTTCCATTCAAGATGAGATTTGGGTGGGGACACAGCCAAACCACATCAGCATGTATCAGTATTTTTCTACATAAACATTTTCTAGGAATAGTAACCACCCATCTTCATGCACCTGCAGGCCCTGGAAAGGTCAAGCACAGAGTCGGAACTCCAGTAGAAAGCATAAGAGAACTCAGAATTCAGGTCTTTTTTCTGCTAGGACCTTAACGACATTCTGTCTGAATTTATCTGCTCTTTTTCCTCTATTCACCTCTGTACCTTTGAGAAGCTCTCAGTATCATACCATCTACCTTTAACCTTGCTTTACTGTAAAGAACTGATGAACAGCTGAGAAACCTGTGTGCTGCTCTCCATGACTTTGACTTCTATGATCCCAAGATTATTTTCAAGGTGAACAAACAATAGCCATAAAATAGACCCAGTAAATTTTTGTGGCAGATCGTCTGGCAGCAACAAATATTTATTGAGTGCCAAAAGTATAAAGTATTCCAGGTAGTTGAGATACATATCAAAAAAAATAGACCTAGTTCCTGCTCTTAACTCACAGGCAGGGGCCATTTCATGTCTGAGTATTTCTGCTTGCTTGTAATGTCACTGAGATCAAACTGGAACAATAACAAAAAGCACAGATGTAGACCTTAATCTGTGATGTGTTTCTGCACCGTAAAAACAAACACAACAAAAATCTATTTTACTATACCAAGTACTTACCCCTCTAATAGTTTCCTCGGGCCTGGAAAAGTCTAGATAATAGTGTGTGAAAAAACAACAAAATAAATTATCTGGAAATCTTCTATATATTCAAAAGGGTTTGTGAAGCCCAGGCATATGCATTTATCAAAATTTATCTAGTGGTAAGCTTAACATTTGGATTTCACTGTATGTAAATTTTACCTCAAAAATAAAAAGAAGTTTGAAACAAGTATTATACTCCAGTTAATTATGTTCACGCTAAAATGTCTACGAGTAAATTATACTAATGTCTGCAACTAACTTTGAAAATAAATAAAATCAAAAAATAAGATGGTTGCTTTAATAGAGGTGTCTTTAAAAATAATAGTAATAATAAGTAATGATAGTAATTATAAGGTGGCTAGATGGATGGGTGGTTGGATGGATGAAAAGGCAAATATGATACAATGTTAACAACAGTAGAAACTCGATGACATATTCTTTCAACAATTCCTTCCATCTTTCTTTATACTGAAATTTTTCAAAATAAACATTTGGGAGGTGAGGGGAAAGTCCACTATAGCAGACCAATCGCAATTTGCTGAACCACACCGAGTCACACAAAGAACTCTTGCTGTCATTTGAATGTGTCCCCCAATATTCATGTGTTGAAAACTTAATCCCCAATGCAACAGTGTTAGGAAATAGGACCTTTAAGAGGTGATTAGGTCATGAGGGTTCTGCCTTCATGAATGGATTAATGCCATTATCTTGAGAGTGAGTTATTTCAGGAGTAGGCTCATGATAAAAGAATGAGTTTGGCCTCCTTTCTTCTATGCAGTGTACTCTCTTTCCATGTTATGAGTCAGCAATCGATGCAACCCCTTGATCTTGGACTTCCCAGCCTCCAGAACCATGAGCCAAATAAACTTCTATTCCTTATAAATTAGTCTGTGGTGTTGTGTTATAGCAGCATAAAATGGACCAAGAATAAACACTAAAGGAAAAACGAAACAAAAACAACATCAATGGCAAATAAGGTAAATACTGATAATCAGATAGGAACTGGAATTTATTTTCTAGGCAAATGGAAGATGGATGGAGGAGTAGAGAATATTAACAAACTCATTAATACCCTGCTTAGCAAAAACCTGCAACCAACACAATTTTCTTAATTTAAATAAATAATTTGCAGGGAAGTGTTTTTTAAAGCATTTTTATTACATTGAAATTAATGTCATGCTTTCTGTTTCAGGGTAATAAACTGGCACTGCTGCCTTTTGGCAATGGTGGGGAGGAGGAGGAGGAAGAGGAGGGATTTTTGTTAAGTGAAGGGCTCACTACCTCAGAGCACATTAGTGGGTTTGGAGGGGAGAAAGAAAGAGGAAGAGGGAGAGAAGAGGGAAAAGGGAGGTAAAGAAAAGGAGAAAGAGGTAGAGTGAAGAAGGAATGGAGAAGAGAGAAAAAAAAATCGAAATTACAGGGCTGAACAGGGAAAAAGAGGAGCCAACTTGATACAGAAAGGCTGACAAAAAGAAATTCAGTAAAATTCCATAGTGGTGGGTGGCCAAAGAACATTCTGAGACAAGAGAGGCTGCCTGATCCATTAGAGGTTGTTTTGTTGCTGCTGTATACACTCTGCTGCTATCCTTTCCTCAAATCTTCACTAAAGGCACTTAAAATCATGAATGTTTTATGTGAATGGGCTTTTAGTGGACATCAAGCAGGGAGCTCGGTTTTGTTTCTGGGTCAGCGCTGTGCAGAAATCTTGAGAAGGGCTTCTGACTCCCACAGGCCTTGGAAGGGGAGGTGTTCAAGTCAATTTTATGTAGATCTTTCAGGATGAATGAGAAGCAGGGGAGGAATGAGACAGCAGCTTATTCAAGGAAAAGCTGGCCTGCAGAGAAAAAAATGTCAAAACCACTTTTTCTTATCCATTTTTAACCCAGAAGACCCTCATTACCAGGACTGGAAAATCAGGAAAGTCATTTTCATCCTTACATCCGTCTTTTTTTAATGAGATTACACTGCCACCTACTGGTATTGATAAAAAAATACCTTTTATAATAATTTTAAACTTTGTGAGCCTTAATCTTTCATTTACTGACAAATTCTTCCCTTGTATGGGAACACAGATTTGCATAAGATGAGTTCTTTGCCCGCAAAATTTTATCCTCTAATAGTAATCTTAATGAAAACAACTTGTAGCCCTTCAGAATTCAGACACCATTTCAACAGTAAAACCTTTCTTTATAGAGGTTTCCCATCCTTCTTAACCAGAACTGACAACTCTCTCTTTTGAGAATATATACTATCCATTGTATTTAGTTGATTACTTGATTATACTGTCACCCATAACTAGACCATAAACTCCTAAGATTCAGGGACTATATCTTTTCTGCATTTATATTCCTAGCACCTGGAACAGAAGCTGCACATAGCTAATAAATATATAATAAATGAATAAATGATTGATGATCAATCAAAAAGTATAAACAAAGCAAACATCACTTTATATAAACTTTTTTTAAAAAAATTAAATAAACATTTCAACATCAAATATATACATTATGTACTTCCTTGTCTATGGAGTGGCTTTTACTTTGCCCAATTTTCCATTTTACAAAATTCGTATACATGAAATCAGAATAAAAAAGATATGTAAAGTTAGGTTTTCCCATTGGCATATAATTCATAAACTCTTAATTACCATAAGGTAATCTAAAACAAGATATTCTTAAGAGAATCAACTAAGAGGAAAATTTAGCATAAATAAATTTTATTTATTTAATAATGAGTCAGCACTGCTAAGGGACAAAGAAACTTCAGATTTGTAGTACTGAAACTATTTATATTACTTACATAACCCAGAATCATGAACAGGGTTGAGTTTGAGATTTGAGATCCTCATATTGATTACAGGGAACCCTAAGGCACCCAGGGCCTCTCTTTAGAAACTGATTACTCTATAGGGAGAAGACACTCAGACCTTAACCAACTCTCCTATCTGAATTTAAACAAGAATGTCTAAAGCACTCTCTCTAAAGGAACTTCCAGGGAGCATGGCCACTCACTTTGAGTCAATAAAGGGTCAAAGAAGTGTGGGCAGTAAGGCGCCACACCTTGTGACATGGCCCTGTTTCACAATGCAATTTTCACAAGGGTCTACACACACATTCTTAGCCAATAAGCTGGACACCTCTTGTACTGAGCAAAACTGGATGTGAATTCTTCTATTTTCCTCCCATTTGCTTCAGACTTCCTATTCCATCCATTCTTATTTTCCTATTTTCCTTTCTAAGGCTGATCTCATCCCTTCCCAGTCAAGTTCTGAGACCTAAATTCATAAACCATCTTCTTCTTTTCCTCATTTTCCTCTCCACCAGTTCCTCCCTACATACCAACACACCAAGTCTCTTCTATCTTGGAGGCAAAAAAAGTCCTCCATGAGTCTTTTACTCTGAAGAGTCAGGTGGCATATCCTAGTATCTTCTTCCCTTCACTGCAATCTTCATAAAAGACTTCAACTGCTGCAATTCTCTTCTCCCTTTTATGGCACAATTGCTTGAAACTGAGTTTCCCAGGTTTGTGTCTTGGTACCACTTTCCCTGAAATTACCAATAACCTTCAAGTTGCCAATTCTGTTACTCCTGCTCAACTTCTGACGCTTTATGCAACAGTGATCACCTCTCTCTACTGCTGCATGCTTGCCCCACATTTACACTCCCAACCTCTGCACACTTCTCCTGAATAGTTCTCACTTTCCTTCCCTAGAACCTCTTTTGCCTTCTGCCTCTAAAATAGAAAGTAGAAGATGTACTAAACACTTTAGTCCTCATCTTGTTCTCACTTGACATGTTCTTCCTTAGGGATTTCATCTATTATTTTTGTCCTTCCTCCCTTCATTGATTTAACAGAGGTCTATTATTAGCCAATGATGTGACAGGTACTTTTCCTGGAGCTTGTGATTCAGCAATGAACAGGAATTACAAGATCCCCATTATCATGAGCTTATATTCTAGTGTGTGTATGTGTTAGAGGAAGGAGGGTGGCCAATGATAGATACTAAACAAATTAAAAGGCAAATAACCAAGAAAGTATCAAAATAACTTTGCACCTGAGCCTATGAGTTTAGCTTTCCCAAGGCTGGCAAACGTCAGCCCGACAGCATCTTGCTAGGGAGCTTGCCAGGCGAGGCTTCTGCGTGGAAGTGAAGATGGAGGCTCAGAATGAGCCACCCAGGCTGAGCTGACTCCAGTTCATATCCAAAGGGCTCCCCAATACCAGACGCTTTGTTAACCAGCAGCATCACTAGGCTCTGACTAAATTGTGGGAGAAGTAATCCAAATGCTGAAAGAGAGCAGCAGCAGCCAGCAAACAAAGGACATCGCCATGGCAACAAGAGGAGCCTTGGGATAATATGCAAATCTGGGAATCCTGCCTTCCTTAAGCCATAAGATCATAGAAGCCACCCCTGTACCACATACTCAGATGTTGTCTTAGGGACAGAAGCTATCTGAGACCCTGAACAATTATTCCAAGACACTAAGCATTATTGAAATGAAATGTTTAAATTCTTACATAAGACTAAGCTTTAAACCTGATTAAATCCATTTTCTTGTGTTAGCTGTTGTCTATGTTTTGTTCCCACCATGATCCTAACCCCCAGTAATCAGCAGGTTGAAGATTATAATGGGTATATTAGAGGCGACAACAATCTTTTCTCCCGTACTTCTCAGTTATAAAATGGGTAGGATTACGACACAGCTATGTGTTTGTCTAGAATTCTGACTCCTTTCTTGAGTTTTGTACCAGCATTTCTAATAGTCTCCTGGTATAAAATAAAATTTGTGTCTCCAACCTACAGAGCAACTTTTTCCTAAATATTTTGTCTCAATTAAAATTAATTTCTGCATGATGTTTTTAGTTGGCTCCCTAATGGAATAGGTTCCTTTTTCCATTCTGACACACACATTCTCTTTTGGTTCTCAAATTATTAATGTTATTTATCTCTCACTGTTATACTTCTTCTGAGAAAACCAGAACCATGATATTGTAAAAACCAGAGATGATTCTACAAAGGCTGTGAATGGCCCTCATTTGCAATCTTATTGCGCCCAATCTTTTCTTCATTGCCATTGCCTTGCTGCTAAAACAACAGATGTACCCTCCCTCTAGGCCCAGAGACTACGGAGGAAAATGTGGGTGTGTGAGGTTGTAAGGGCCAGTTTATAGAATTAGTTCAGACTCTCCAAATCCAGGACAAGCACACAGACTGCCTAAAGAGCTGGCAAATTTTTGAGAGACTTTTCCTCCTAAGCCATCTTGTGGTCCCTTTCCATCCATCCCAACCATAAAGAATTTCCTGCTTTCCATAGAATTAAATGAGAATTACTAAGAGAATATCAAGACACCTGGTGACAGAGCCTTCTCAGTATAGTTGTTCCCAGTTATGGGGTTTACACAAATAAAGACATAGTAAGAAATTTTTCAGCCACCTTAAGATAAATTACTAAAGAGATTGCAAAAGGCATTGCAGAGCAACAAAATCTCTAAATTCCTTAAGCTTAAAATGGTTTTAGCAAAATGCTTATGTTTTATATAGATAATGGCTACAAGTCGGTAACTAACACCAAGATTGTAGTAGCTCAATGCATAGAACTGATAAGTCAGTTTCATAACCTTACTTTTTGGCTTTGGTTTTTGGCTCTTATGTTGCTTAAAAGGTTTTAAGGGTTGATGGTTACCTGCCCACCTCCATTCTTGACTGGCATAAAATGTTTAGTTGGCTGTAAGTCTTTTGGCTCTAAGTCCCTCTACCATAAGGGTCCCACTGAGGGACAGGATGGACCTGGAGCAGGTAGCCACATCACCCCAGCAATGATATGGGACAAAAGAAAAGTCTGGCAGGTCTTGGCCCAAAAAGGAAAGAATGTAAACTAAAAATAAAATTCTAAACCCCTTCAATTGATTAAACAGACCATTTCTTGGCCAAGGTAACCTCAGAGCAACCTTGAAAACTGAGTTCTCAGTCTTGATGGGATGGAGAAGTCAGACACATCTCATACTCCCTACCTTGCTAACCATAATTAGCTTTTCTTCCCTAAGGGCTTAGCAGAAACTAGCCCTTTCAAAAGACTACACCACTGATATCAAACAACAGCCTGATGCTGCCCTTCCTTTTCACCCGGTAAGAGACCAATAACCATGGAGTGGTTCTGGCCAATCTACGAAGCATGTACATAAGGGTTTTAATGTCCTCTGCTTCACCTTTTGGCATCAGAGGGCCAACAATTCCACCCTCAGATCGTGCTAACACTGCCATATTTTGTACATGAGACCCATGAAGGCGTATAAAGCTCAATTATGCATGCACATGTTTCTCCTTTCATAAATACTCATGACTCCTTCTATAACTTATTAAATATGTACATTTGGCCATTCTGCTCAGCATAAATTCCTGCTCTCTTTGCCCACCCCCGCCGCCTTGAAGTATCTGTTTATGGCTTCTGGCCGGAGGCTATGCTTCCTAGCCTGTCAGAATGGCCACCTGTAGGCTGCAACCCTTTGCGAGAAATAAGGTTCTCCTATCCAAATTAAAAATAAATGAGAAATTAAAAATAAGTAAATTGGCCAGGCGCTGTGGCTCATGCTTGTAATCCCAGCACTTTGGGAGGCCAAAGCAGGTGGATCACTTGAGGTCAGGGGTTCAAGACCAGCCTGGCCAAAATGTGAAAACCCATCTCTACTAAAAGCAAATAAAAAATTAGACAGGCATGGTAGTGAGCACCTATAATCCCAGCTACTCAGTAGGCTGAGGCAGGAGAATCACTTGAACTCAGGAGGCAGAGGCTTCAGTAAGCTGAGATTGTGTCATTGCACTCCAGCCTGGGCAACAAAGCGAGACTCCATCTCAAATAAATAAATAAATAAACAAACTTCTGATCTTCCTAATCAATCAGATTAGGAACTTTAAGGTCTCCAAAATGTCACAAGCCTAACTTAAAATTCCACTCATAAATCATTAATTTATATTCTCACTGCCGCTCTGCTAGCTCAGGGCCTCAACTCTCATCTAAAAGATTGCCAAGCCTTTTAATTGGTTTTCCTGGAAAAGGGGCATGAGAATGGACCTAGGGAGGTAAACACGAAGTGTGAGGATCTTTGGGTAACTCATTAACACCCACCAGAGAACATTCTCCATGAAGAAGGCACTAAACAAGTAAGTATACAGAATACTAACCAACTGAAATTATCCAGCTTCTGTCATTGGTCGTCTTACTGCTAGTACAATCTGGGACAAAGCAGCCATGGTAACAGGGATGGAGGCTATGCATGGGCCCAACAGTATGGGCTTTCTCTCAACAAGGCTGAACTAGCTACTGCCATGCTACTACAGATTATCCAACCTACCAGTAACAGACACAAAGCTGAGCCCCCAATATAGCACATTCCCTCAAAGAAATCAACCAGACAGTTGTTGGTAAATGGATTACACTGGAATCTCTCCACTCCAAAAGTAGAAATAAATCACTTAGACAAGAATCAACATATATTACAACATGGATTTGACCTTTCTGCCTGCTGAGTCTTAGCCAGAACCACTATCTGAGAGCTTATGCTTCTGGTTCACTTTAACCATATTCCACATAACATTGTCTTGGACCAAGGGGCTCTCTTTACAGCAAAGGAGATGTGAGCATATGACCATGGTGTGAACACAGCAGTAGCTAGTTCAGCCTTGGTGAGAGAGAACTCATACTTTTGGGCCCGGGCATAGCCTCCATCCCTGTCACCATGGCTGCTTTGTCCATTATGCCAGCACTAAGAGGGCCAATGACAGAAGCTGGATAATTTCAATTGGTTAGTATTCTGCATACTTACTTGTTTAGTGCGTTCATGGAGAATGTTCTCTGGTGGATGTTAATGAGTGATCCTTTCCTTTACCGCAAAGGAGATGTGAGCACATGACCATGGTACCCACTGTTTCTATCAAAAATGCAACATTCAGAAGCTTCTAGTATGACAAAGCAATGAAAGGTCATTCTAAAGGCATGCCTGAGACAAACCCTTAAAGATGATACCATTTGAGGATAGGGTGCCCTGCTCCAGGATGAGGTTATACCTGAAATCAAAAACCATTGTACAGTGACCGCATCTGCAATAGGTAAAATGCAGACAGGAAACCAAGGGGAGCAGCAGGAATGGCCCCACTTGCTGTCATTCTCAATGGTCAACCCACTTAGCAATTTTTATTTTTATTTCTCATCCCTGCAATGCTAGGTTCTATTAATCTAGAGGTCCTGGTCCCACCAGTGGACATGGCCCATTAAACTTTAAGCTGCAACTGCCACCTGGTCATTTCATACATTTTGGGCCAAGAGACCAGAGGGCAAGAAAAGGAGTCACCATCTATGCAGGGCTAACAGACCTTGATCATCAGGAAAAAGTGGGGCTTCTGTCACATGGTAAGTATAGGGAAGCATATTTTTATCACCCAGGTAATGAACACATTATGTTTGCCATATGAAGGGTATAAATGAAGGGTATCTCTTCATACTCCTTTGCCCAATTTTGATAGCAAATGAACAAATTCTACAGTCACAGCCTCAGGAAAGCATGGTGACAAAGGCCTCAGTGACCCACAAAGTAAGTGGCTTAGATCAGTAGAGGGGTTAGTCAAGGGTAAGGGGAAATCTAGAATCAGTAGCAGAAGGAGACAATGAGTATTAGTTGTGGCCTGAAGACAAGGTGTAATGAAAGAGATTGGAATAAATCCTGGTTACTCTCCTCTGTATTTCCAGAAAAAGAGACCAGTCAGAAGACTAGAGCTGCTGTTCCCAGATGCGGTGAATATATTCTATGCAGCAAGTGAACGATGGTAGGGATTGCTCAGGTGTACTGTCCAGGACTTAGTTTAGTACCAATGCACTCTTCCCCAGCTGCAAGAATGTTGCATATGGGAGCTCACAACTGGCATCTCCTCAGGAATTGCCTTCTATGAAAGGAGCTTCCTAACCCAAGGGTATGTCCCCCCTCTAGGGGAAGCCCACTTCAAATGACTGGTCCATGTTGGGTATAAAGGCCCAGCCCCATTGATCCAATTCAGAACAACTCTGAAGGGTCATCCTAGGTCCAGAACTCTCCATGTGCACAACTCTCCATCTGCATCACAACTCAACTTCCTCTGCCAGTGCTGCTTTGCTCATTCCCTTCCAGGTGATCTTATGCAAAGTACTTTCCAATCAATCTTCTGCATGTGCTCTCTGCCCTTTTGGGATGTGCCCATCTGTCTTTGAGCATTCCCTTACTTTTTGGCAAGTAAAAACAATGCAGGCTTACTTTCTATCCCTCCTGCTCTGGAATGAGCCCTCTCCAAAGAGTATACCTGAATTAGAAGAGAAATACCACAAGAGAAATTGGTGGAACTAGGTAACAGTCTTTTAAATTTTCTATGTGTTTGAAAGTTTTCAAATGGAAAGCTGGAGGAGAAAAAAAGAATACTTCTTTAAAACTTATAGAAAACATTTGCCAACAGTTGGTCATTAACCACTGAGACTGAAAATTGTATACACTGCCAAGATCATTGCTTACCACTATTTCCCTTCATTATCTTCTCATATCCTAGAGTCACTGTTCAAGCCCTTTTGTTGATTGGTGTATTTTCTCAAGACTTCTCTAATTTCTGAATTCTCACACATCTGCAAACATCTTTCTCCCTACGAGGTAACTGATAGCTTAGCTTAGCCTAGCCTAGGATCTTCTAGTCTACTGCCATTACCCCACCACCTTCCAGTCTCTAGAGCTGCACACAGGAAATGTAATGTCTGTCTATTTGTCCTTTGCAAGTAATAATGTTTTTTTCTATCTGGAACACTGTAAGATTTCATCATTACCTTTGGGGTTCGAAAGTTTTATAGGAATATGCCTATTATCTGTTTTTTTCTCATCCATCCTAAATAAAGCTTGGATTATAGTGAGAGACGGGGGCATTCTTCAACTTGCAGATGTAGGTTTCTTCTAATATAAATTTCTTACTATTTTTTCTCACAATTTCTTTTTTTTCACCTCCTAGGACTCCTAATATTACATCTCTTGGATCTATCAAGTCTGTCTTCTCTCATGACTTCCTTTTATTTATAATTTAGGGGGCTTTTTTTAGTGGATTTATACATGTATATCATTTAAAACTTCTACAGGGTTTGATATGAAAAAATTAGATCTCCCCACATTTCAAATTTCTCACTCCCTGAATTGCTGTCAACTCTTTTTGCTGGTTTTTGGTATTTGCCCCAAATTCCTAAATAACATTCTTATAGTCTTATACTATTACTAACTTTAGTTATAGGCATTATTGTCTACATTATTTATTGCAGAAAATAATAATTTAAATCTTTTCCAGATAAAAGCGCTAATTTCAACAAACATACACACACACACACACACACACACACACGACACACAGGTTATCTTGTTTCCCCAATAGCATTTTACCATGTTATAACAGATCAATATACATTGTTCATATCACTATCCATTGTTTATACTGACTATGTAAACATTATTGGTAACTAAATCATGTAGTTTACTATGATTATTTTCCCTAGAATTGAGAATTATTTTCATTTTTAACTTTTCTATGTACTTAACATTAATTTATCCACCCAGTTCTCCAGAACTGATATGAATCTATTCCCAATGCACTCAAACTCCTTAGGCAAATTCTACCAATTTCGTCTTCTTGAAGAAGTCTCTCCTTGAGACTTCTGGTCTATTTCAATTTGAACTGCATTATTTACAGGTTGTGGCTTTTCACGAGCACTCAGTTAATCCTGTTGTCCCTCTTTTGTGTTGGATCCCATTTCCTCAATTTTGTTTTCTTCTTCCTAGGTTTATGCCATTATTTTGATGATGCACAAGCTCCAGCAATTTCATAGAAAGGGTATGGAAAAGAATCTTGAGTAAAATATCTTCATCATAATTTACTTCTCTGTATGTATTTGTTCTTAGTTTTTAGATATTTATTCCTCGTAATTTTTCCAACCCACTAATTCAGTCAGGTCTCCACAGTGACTGTCCTTAAATCCATCTACTGAAGTTTTATTTCAAAGATTTGTTTTTCAGTGTCTCAGACCACAGTAAAATCAAATTAGAACTCAGGATTAAGAAACTCACACAAAACCACACAATTACATGGAAACTGAACAACTTGCTCCCGAATGCCTCCTGAGTAAATAATAAAATTAAGGCAGAAATCAAGAAGTTCTTTGAAATCAATGAGAATAAAGAGGCAATGTACCAGACTCTCTGGGACATAGCTAAAGCAGTGTTAAGACAGAAATTTTAGCACTAAATGCCCACATCAGAAAGCTAGACAGATCTCAAATCGATACCCTAACATTGCAATTAGAAGAACTAGGGAAGCAAGAGCAAACAAAAAAGCTAGCAGAAGACAAGAAATAACTAAGAGCAGAACTGAAGGAGACAGATACATGAAAAAAACCTTCAAAAACATCAATGAATCCAGGAGCTGGTTTTTTAAAAAAAAAAAATTAACAAAATAGATAGACTAGTGGCTGGATTAATGAAGAAAAAAGATAGAAGAATCAAATATGCACAAGAAAAAATGATAAAGGGGGTATCACCATTGACCCCATACAAATACACACTACCATCACAGAATACTATAAACACCTCTACACGAAGAAACTAGAAAATCTAGAAGAAATGGATAAATTCTAGGACACATACACCCTCCCAAGACTAAACCAGGAAGAAGTCGAATCCCGATACCAAGCTCTGAAATTGAGGCATAATTAGTAGCCTACGAACTAAAAAAAGACCACGACCAGAGAGATTCACAGCCAAATTCTATCAGAAGTACAAAGAGGAGCTGGTACCATTTCTTCTGAAACAATTCCAAACAACAGAAAAAGAGGGACTCTTCCCTAACTCATTTTAAGAGGCCAGCATCATCCTGATACCAAAATCTAGCAGAAACACAAGAAAGAAAGAAAATTTCAGGCTAATATCCCTGATGAAGACTAATGTGAAAAGTACGCAATAAAATACTGGTAAACCAATGCCAGCAGCATATCAAAAAGCTTACCCACCATGATCAAGTCAGTTTTATCCCTAGGATACAAGGCTGGTTCAACCTACACAAATCAATAAATGTAATTCATCATGTAAACAGAACTAAAGACAAAAACGACATGATTATCTCGTTAGATGCAGAAAAGGCCTTCAATAAAATTCAGCATCCCTTCATGTTAAAAACTCTCAATAAACTAGGTATTGATGGAACATATCTCAAAATAATAAGAGCCATTTATGACAAACCCACAGCCAACACCATACTAAATGGGCAAAAGCTGGAAGCATTCCCTTTGAAAACTGGTACAAGACAAGGATGTCCTCTCTCACCACTCCTAATCAACATAGTATTAGAAGTTCTGGCCAGGGCAATCAGGCAAGAGAAAGAAAAAAAAGAGTATTCAAATAGGAAGAAAGGAAGTCAAATGGTCTCTGTTTGCAGATGACATGATTCTATATTTAGAAAACCCCATCATCTCAGCCCAAAAACTCCTTAAGCTGATAAGCAACTTCAGCAAAGTCTCAGGATACAAAATCAATGGCAAAAATCACAAGCATTCCTATATAACAACAATATACAAGCAGAGAGCCAAATCATGAATGAACTCCCATTCACAATTGCTACAAAGAGAACAAAATACATAGGAATGGTCCAAGTGTGGTGGCTAACACCTGTAATCCCAGCACTTTGGGAGGCCAAGGCAGGTGGATCACGAGGTCAGGAGTTCAAGATCATCCTGGCTAACAGATGAAACCCCATCTCTCCTAAAAATACAAAAAAAATTAGCCAGGCATGGTGGTGCATGCCTGCAGTCCCAGCTACTTGGGAGGCTGAGGCAGAAGAATCACTTGAACCCAGGAGGCAGAGGTTGCAGTGAGCCGAGATGGCACCACTGCACTCCAGCCTGGGTGACAGAGCAAGACTCTGTCTCAAAAAAAAGAAAAAGAAAATACCTAGGAATACAGCTAACAAGAAACGTGAAGGACCTCTTCAAGGAGAACTACAAACCACTGCTCAAGGAAATAAGAGAGGACACAAATGAAATAGCATTCCATCCTCATGGATAGGAAGAAACAATATCATGAAAATGGCCATACTACCCAAAGTAATTTATAGATTCAATGCTATTCCCATCAAACTACCATTGACATTCTTTACAGAATTAGAAAAGATAACTTTAAATTTCATATGGCACCAAAAAAAGAGCCCATAGAGCCAAGACAATCCTAAGCAAAAAGAACAAAGCTAGAGACATCATGCTACCTGACTTCAAACTATACTACAAGGCTACAATAACCAAACCAGCATGGTACTGGTACCAAAACAGATATATAGACCAATAGAACAGAAGAGAGGACTCAGAAATAACACCACATATATATAACCATCCGATCTTTGACAAACCTGACAAGAACAAGCAATGGGGAAAGGATTCCCTAGTTAATAAATGGTGTTGGGAAAACTGGCTAGCCATATGCAGAAAACTGGAATTGGACCCCTTCCTTACACGTTATACAAAAATTAACTCAAGATGTATTAAAGACTTACATGTAAAACTCAGAACCATAAAAACCCTGAAAGAAAACCTAGGCAACACTATTCAGGACATAGGCATGGGCAAGGACTTCAGGACTAAAATACCAAAAGCAATTGCAACAAAAGCTAACATTGACAAATAGAATCTAATTAAGCTAAAGAACTTTAGCACAGCAAAAGAAACTATCGTCAGAGTGAACAGGCAACCTACAGAATGGGAGAAAATTTCTGCAATCTACCCATGTGAGAAGTGTCTAATATCCAGAATTTACAAGGAACTTAAAAAAATTTCAAGAAAAAAAGAACCCTATTAAAAAGTGGTCAAAGGATATGAGCAGGCACTTCTCAAAAGACGATATTTATGTGGCCAAGAAACATGAAAAAAAGCTCAACATCGCTATCGTTAGAGAAATGCAAAACAAAACTACAATGCGATACCATCTCACACCAGCCAGAATGGTGATTATTAAAAAATCAAGAAAAAGTCGATGCTGGCAAGGCTGTGGAGAAACAGGAATGCTTTTACACTGTTGGTGGGAATGTAAATTAGTTCAACCATTGTGGAAGACAGTGTGGCGATTCCTTGGGGATCTAGAACCAGAAATACCATTTGACCCAGCAATCCCATTACTGGGCATACGCCCAAAGGAATATAAATCATTCTAATATAAAGATACATGCACACATATGCTTATTGCAGCACTATTTACAATAGCAAAGACATGGAACCAATCCAAACTCCCATCAATGATAGACTGGATAAAGCAAATGTGGTACATATACACCATGGAATATTAAGCAGCCATAAAAAAGAATTAGATCGTGTTCTTTGCAGGGACATGCAAAAGCTGAAAGCCATCATCCTCGGCAAACTAACACAGGAACACAAAACCAAACACTGCATGTTCTCACTCGTAAGTGGGAGTTGAACATGAGAACACATGGACACAGGGAGGGGAACAACACACACCAGTGCCTGCCGTGGAGTAGGGGGTGAGGGGAGGGAGAGTATCAGGACAAATACCTAATGCTTTCAGGGCTTAAAACCTACATGATGAGTTGACAGATGCAGCAAACCACCGTGGCACATGTATACCTATGTAACTAACCTGCATGTTCCACGTATGTATCCTGGAATTTAAAGTAAAATAAAGAAGAAAAAAGATTTGTTTTCTACCTATGTATAGAATCTTACTTTCCTCAGTGAAAGAATTATATTTGCTCATAGTTTTATAGAAACTTCCACAAAGCAAACCATAACAAATATTTCAAAGTAAACATGTAACAGGCCATAGTCATTGATCATAATACAGTAACATTACAAATAATTTTTAAACAGCTTGAAACATCATAATGACTTCAAAATTAATTTTTGATAAAAGAGAATAATTACAAATACTCTAGAGGCTAATGAAAAGGTGAATACTTTACATAAAAATGTATGGAACCCAGCAATAGCCACAGTTAGATAAAAATGTATGCCCCCAAATCCTTTCATTACGAAGAAGAATGAAACTGCAGAAACATTATTATGTTTACCTGAATTTTTTTTAAGAAAAGTGAAGAGTGAATGAGTTGATGAATGAACAGATGTAATTGGTGATAAAAAGGAAAAAAGTAGTAGAATTGATAAATAATTCCAAGAGCATTTTTAACCAAAAATATAAATAAACCCTTTATGGTACTGCTTAAGAATATAAGAGGAAAAAAAAAATATTAGCAAGACTAGGAATAAAGATATATGTACGATTTTCTACAGAATATAAATAATCCAAATTGAACCAAGAAGCAAATCCAAAATGAATAATTAGCAAAGAAAAAAAAGGGAAGGTAACCATTATTTTAAATAACAATAGTAATAATAGCATTATACCCAAAAAACTTTCAAATCTGAGTTCTACCTAACTTTTAAAGAATGGGCATTTTGGCTGGGCGCGGTGGCTCAAGCCTGTAATCCTAGCACTTTGGGAGGCTGAGACGGGTGGATCACGAGGTCAGGAGATCGAGACCATCCTGGCTAACACGGTGAAACCCCCGTCTCTACTAAAAAATACAAAAAAACTAGCCGGGCGAGGTGGCAGGCGTTTGTAGTCCCAGCTACTTGGGAGGCTGAGGCAGGAGAATGGCGTAAACCCAGGAGGCGGAGCTTGCAGTGAGCCCAGATCTGGCCACTCCAGCGAGACTCCATCTCAAAAAAAAAAAAAAAAAAGGACATTTATAGTGTTATTTAAATTATCCCATACCAAATAAAAAGATGAAATCTTTCCCAATTCATTTCATGAAGCCAACATAACTTTATTACCAAAAGTTAACATAAAAATAAACCTAAAAACTATGAACCTAATTATTTCAGTTACTATGGCTACATTTAAAAATTATTCCAATACTTAGTAACCTAAAACAACAATATTTGGACAGGTCTCAGGGGGACAGCTCATCTCTGCTCCCCTCAGCATCAGCTAGTGTGTCTCAAAGGCTGGGGACTAAAATCATACGAATGCTCACCCACTAACATATAGTTGATATTGTCAGATGAGACCTTTGCTGGGGCCAGAACACCTACATATGGCTTCTGTAACTGTCCTAGGCCTCCTCACACTATGGCGGCTGGGTTCTTGAGTGAGCTAGGCAGAAGCAGTACCATCTTTTATGACCTCACCTTGGAAGTCCCATAGTTTCATTCCCACCACATTCAATTAAACAGTGCAAAGTACAGCCCAGGTTCAGGGGGAGGGGAAATAAACTCCAACTCTTGTTGGGAAGTGACAAAGTTTAGAAGAGAATGTGGGACCACAAATATTGCTGAAGTCAGTTTTGGAAAATGCAAAATACCACAGTCCACCCTCTAACCACAGTAGCAAAATACACTCATGCACTCCCTCAAGACCTACAACATCAGGCTGAGGCTTGAGGTCCAGGTATGGATGAACTTCTTGGGTATAGTTCCTCAAGTACAGCCCCTTACGTACAGTTCCTTGTGATCTCAAGAGCTATAAACTAAAAGAGAAAAATTATCTGCCTCAACAAACACCAAATGCACAATGGTGGAGCAAGTACAGGGTAACTGCTATAGACGCTCCCATTTAAAAAGGAGGAAAGGACAGACACAGAAGTCATCGGTCCATTAAAAGCTTGAAATCAAGCTAGGAACAAGGGTGATAGTACTTGATTAGGGCTCAGCTGTACTCCTTAAGAATGATTCGCTGTGGCTCATGGCTCTCCACTCTGGGCTGTTGGTTCTACCCTCTAAATTATTCTTTTTTTTTTTTCCATAAAAAATAGCCATGTTCTTAGCATGCTTCCTGTTTGTAGAAGTTTGGAGTCAAAGGCCTCTTTTCATTTTGTACTGTCTCTGTGTCTTTCAGTCCAAAATGATACAATCCTTTAAAAGTCTGTGTGGATCAAGAGAGAAAAAAGCCACAGACTGGGAAAAAATATTTGCAAAAGACACATCTGATAAAGCACCATTACCTAAATATACAAAGAAATCTTAAAATTCAACAATAAGAAAATGAACTCCCCAGTCAAAAAGCAGACAAAAGATATGAAGACACCTCACTAAAGATATACAAATGAAAAATAAGCATATGAAAAGATATTCCATATCACATGTCATTAGGAAACTGCACATTAAAACAGCAATGAGATACTACTATACACCTATTAGAATGTCAAAAATCCAACACACTGCCAAGACCAAATGATAGTGAAGATGTGGAGAAACAGGAACTGTCATTCATTGCTGGTAAAAATGCAAAATGGCACAGTCACTTTGGAAGACAGTCTGGCAATTTCTTACACAACTAAACATACTCTTACCACACGATGCAGTAATTGCATGCTCCTTGGTATATGCCCAAATGAGTTGAAAACTTATGTCTACACAAAAACCTGCATGTAGATGTTTACAGCAGCTTCATTCATAATTGCCAAACCCTGAGAACAACCAAGACATTCTTCAGTAGAGGAATGGATAAACAAACTCTGGTACATCCAGAGTTCGGAATATTATTCAGTGCTAAGAAGGAATGAGCTGTTACGCCACAAAAAGACATGGAAGAAACAAATGTATATTACTATGTGAGCTACATGATATTTTGGAAAATGCAAAGCTATAAGAGTCAGTAAAAAGATTTGTGACTGTCATGGATATGAAGGGAAAGATAAATAGGCAGAGCACAGAGGATCTAGGGGGCAGTGAAACTACCTTACATGATACTATAATGATGGGTATGTGTCATTATACATGTGTCAAAACATATTGGTGTATAAATAGAATATACAACACCAAGAGTGAACCCTAATGTCAACTGTTGACTTTGGGTGAGAAAGATGTACCAAGGTAGGTTCACTGATTATTTAAAAAAAAAAAAAATGTACCACTCTGGTATGGATATTGATAGTGTGGGATATTTTAGGGAGAGAGGGGAATGGGGAGAATATAGGAACTTTCTACTTTCAGCTTAATTTTGTGTAAATTAAAACTGCTCTAAAAAAATTTACAACAAAAAGCTGTGTGGATTTCTTGTTAATCAATTTATAATCCACTCCATTAGACAAAATCTGTACCCACAAATCTCTTCAAGATAAGTCCCAGAGCTTCCTATAAGGGTGCTGAGGGACAATGCTCTTAAAATTCTCAAAGGACTTTTTCTTTAATAACGAGGATCTGTAAGGCATGTCATGTCCTTAAGATAATTACAGGGACTACTGTCTGTGTGAGGCATGACATTAAATTTCCTGAGGTATTAGAACTAAGATTTTTACAATCACTCCCTTGGCTTCATGGTAAACCATGTTTTCATGACAGTACCCTAGATTTGCTCTCCTTCCATAAAGGCTTTTCTTAATTTTAGAATTGTCCGCCATCTGGAAAAACTGGAAAAGAGAAAGCTTTATTTTCAAGTCCAAGAAGTTCTGGCTCCTTTATATTTAAGAATTATTTCTTTAGCTTATCTCTCTCCCATGATTTTACTATAAGCAGGAAAAAGAAGCCAAACAATCACCATTTTCTGCTTTACACATTACCACAGGTGATAAGGTGGCCAAACTTCATGTCATTACCTAATAATGATCCTCTTTCCTCCAGCTCTAATGGTATTTTTTCACTCTCCTCTAAATCCTCTCTGACAGCCTCTTTGAGGTCCATCAGGCTTCCATAGTCACCTCAAGGTCCTCTCACCTGCCCTCTGTCTAGTCCTGTCTAATTCTGTCTAGTCTAGCTTCAGCCACTACCACATTTTAGATTTGTTACATGGCACTCCACTTCCAGATAGCAAAATCTGTTTTTATGATTGCATAACAAGTTCCTCCAAAATTTAGTGGCTTAAAACAACAATATTTATTTTTGTCAGGTATTTGCAATTTGGATAGTGTTCTGTGAGAATAATTCCTTTTTTTGCTCCACTCAGCATCGACTGGGGAAGCTTGAAGGCTGGGGACTAGAATCATCTGAAGGTTCATTCATATACCTGGTGGTTGAGTCTGGCTATTAGTTGAAACCTTAGCTGGGGCTATAACCTGGAACATCTTCACTGGCCCCTCCATGTGGCCTGAGATTCCTCAAAATTTCCAACAAGTCATGAAGTCACAGAGTGTTAATTCTTCAGCACTCAACTCACAGAAGCAAAGTCCAGGTCAAATTCAAGAGAACAGAAATGGATTCTACCTCCTGATGCAGCGAAGTGGCAAAGTTCTAGAAGATCATCAAGGGCTGGAAATACTGCTGTGGTCATTCCAAAGAAATGCAATCTATAAAACAAATAAAGATGCAGCAACCTTAAACAAAGTACAACTAAATAGAACCTAGCAACTTATCAAATGAATACTACCATATGACCAAGTAGAGTGTACTCTAGGAATATAAATTACTTCAACACCAGGAACTACAGAAGTATAAATCATTAACTTCATCAATGAATTGGAAAATTGAAAAATATATCATAAACGAGATCATACACAAATGATAGATTTGGAAGAAAAGTATTAGGAACATACATGACAAATGATTAATATCTGTAACATATGAAGAATTCTTACCTTTCACAAGAAAAATATACAAGTCAATAGAAAATTAGGCAATGAATATAAATAGGCAATTTATTCTAAAGCAAATACAAAAAAGAAAACATGAAAAGACCAAAGACTGGGGGAAAGGACAAGATGGCATAATAGAATTCTGCACCAATCATCCTCCCAACAGGAACACCAAATTTAACACTTATTTACACACAAAAAAAGTACATTCATAAGAAGCAAAAATCAGGTGAGCACTCACAGTACTTGGTTGTCACTTCATATTACTGAAAGACACCATAAAGTGTAGGAAAGACAGTCTTGAATTGCCAGCACCACACCTCCCCCATCCCTGCCCCCATCCTCCAGCAGCAGTTGCATGGCACAGAGAATCTGTGCACTCGAAGAAGGAGGATGCAGCTATTGTGAGACATTGCATTGAACTTAGTGCTATTCTGTCATAGAAGAAAGCAGAACCAGTCTGTACTTAGCTGAAGCCCGCCCACAGAGGGAGCACTTGGACCAGCCATAGCCAGAGGGCAATCACCCATCTTAGAGGTCAGAATTTGAGTTCAGGCAAGTCTCGCCACGGCGGGCTGGAGTGCTCTGGGGCTCTAAATAAACTTGAAAGTCAGTCTTGGCCACAATGACAGCAATTCCTAAGCAAGTCCTACTGCTGAACTGGGCTCAGAGGCAGAGGACTGGGGTGGGTGGGGCATGTAACTGATTGAGACACCAGCCAAGGCAGCTAAGGGAGTGCTTGCAATACTCCCCCAGATAAAGGCTGCACAGCTCACAGCTCCAAAAGAGACTTTCCTTTTGGGGAGGGAAGGGGAGGGGAGAATACAGACGACTTTGTCTTGCATCTAGAATACTAGCTCAGCCACCACAGTATAGGGCACAGTCATAAGGGCCCCTTTCCAGGCCCTAGCTCCCAAATGACATTTCTAGGCACACCCTGGGCCAGAAGAAAACCTGCTGCCTTGAAGGGAAGGAACCAGTTTTGGCAGGACCCATCACCTGCTGACTAAAGAGCACTTGGGCCCTGAGTAACCAGCAGCAATACCCAGGTAGTATACTGCACGCCATAGGAGAGACACTAAGATGTGCTGGCTTTAGGTAAGACACAGCACATTCCCAGCTGTGGTGACTAAGGGGAGAGACTCCACCTGCTTGAGAAAAGCACAGAAAAGTAAAGAGAACTTTGTCATGCATCTTAGATACCAGCTTGGCCACAGGGGAGTAGAGCATCAGAAGGGCTCTTGGGGTCCCTGATTCCAGGTCTTGGCTCTTGGACGGTATTTCTGGACCCACCCTGGGCCAGAGGGGAGCCCAGCACCCTGAAGGATGAGTCTCAGACCTGGCAACATTCACCACAAGCTAACTGAAGGGCCCTTCGGCCTTAAGTGAACATCAGTGGAAGCCTGGCAGCACTCCTCATAAGCATGTGGTGGTGGTGTCCACAGGGTAACGATCCTTTGCCTGTGGAAAGGGGAGGGAAGAGTGGGAAGGCCTGCATCTCATGATCTGAGTGTCAGCTCAGCAGCAGTACAACAGAACACCAGGTAGATGTCTAAGGTTTTTTACTGCAGTACATGGCTCATGGATGACATCTCTGGACCCACCCGGGGTCTGGGGGAACTTGCCACCCTAAAGGAAAGGACACAAGTCTGTCCCACTTTATCGCCTGCTGACTGTATAGCCCTAGGGCCTTGAGCAAACATAGGTGGTACCAAAGTAGTGGTTACTGCAGGCCTTGGGCAAGACTTAGTGCTGTGCTGGCTTCAGGTCTGACCCAGTGCAGTCTCAGTGGTGGTGGTCACAGGGGTGCTTGTGTCACTCCCATCCCCAGCCCCAGGTGGTTCATCACACAGAGAGAAACCACTTTTGTTTGGGAGAAAATAAAGGAAGAGAACAAGAGTCTGTGCCTGGTAATCTAGAGAAATGTCCTGGATCTTATCCGAGACCACCAAAGTAGTACCTATACAAGTCTACCAGAACCACAGCATTGTTGGCCTTGGGGTACCCCCTAATGGAGATACAGCTTACATCACAACATCCAAGTCATTTTGAATACCTGGAAAGCCTTCCCAAGTAGGACAAGCACAAATAAGCCCAGACTGCAAGGACTATAGTAAATACCTAACTCTTCAATGCCTGACGAACATCTACAATCATCAACACCACCCATGGAAAACATGACCTCAGCAAACAAACTAAATAAGGTGCCAGACATCAATCCTGGAGAAACACAAATATGAGACCTCTCAAAACAGCTGTGTTGAAGAAACTCAAAGAAATTCAAAATAACACAGAGAAGGAATTCAGAATTATATCAGATAAATTTAACAAGGAGATTTAAATAGTTAAAAAGAATCAAGTCAAAGTATTGGAGGTAAAAAAAAATCCAACTGACATATTGAAGAATGTATCAGAGTCTTTTAATAGCAAAATTGATCAAGCAGAAGAAAGAATTAGTGAGATTGAAGATAGGCTATTCGAAAACACACAGAGGAGACAAAAGAATTTTTTAAAAAGCATGCTTACAATATCTAGAAAACAGCTTCAAAAGGGCAAATCTAAGAGTTACCGGTCTTAAAGAGGAGGTAAAGAGATTGAGGTAGACACTTTATTGAAAGGGATAATAAGAGAGAACTTCCCAAGCCTAGGGGAAAATATCAATATCCAAGTATGAGAAGGTTACAGAAGACCAAGCAGATTTAACCCAAAGAATACTACCTCAAGGCAGTTAATAATCAAACCTTCAAAGGTCAAAGATTAAAAAAAAAAAAAAAAGCCTAAAAGCAGCAAGAGAAAAGAAACAAATAACATACAATGGAGCTTCAATACATTTGGCAGCACACTTTCCGGTGGAAACCCTATTGGCTAGTAGAGAATGGCATGATGTCCAAAATGCTGAAGGGGGGGAAAAAAAAACTTTTATCCTAGAATAGTATAATCAGGAAAAATATCCTTCAGCGTAAAGGAGAAATAAAGATTTTCCCAGACAAACAAAAGCTGAAGGACTTCATCAAAATCAGACCTGTCCTACAAAAAATGCTAAAGGGAATACTTCAGTCAAAAAGAAAAGGATATTAATGAGCAATAAGAAATCACCTGAAGGCACAAAACTTACTGGAAAGAGTAAGTACCTAGAAAAGAAAACAGAATATTATAACACTACAACTGTGGTATGTAAGTTACTCTTAAGTAAAAACACTAAAAGATAAACCAATAAAAAATAATAGCTAAAACTTTTCAAGATACAGACACTACAAATAAGATATAAATAAAAACAACGAAAAGCTAAAAAGTGAGAGACAAAGTTAAGGTATAGAGGTTTTATTAATTTTCTTTTTGCTTATTTGTTTATGCAAACAGTGATAAGTTGTTATCAGCTTAAAATAATGGTTTATAAGATAATATTTGCAAGTCTCATGGTAACCTCAAATCAAAAAATCATACAACAGATATAGGAAAAATAAAAGACAAAAAATTAAATCATACCACCGAGATAATCACCTTCAAAAAAATGAAGACAGGAAGGAAGAAAAGAAAGAAGACAAGACCATAAAACGACCAGAAAATAAATAATAAAATAGCAAGAATAAGTCCTTACTTATCAATAATAATATTGAATGCAAATGGACTAATATCTCCAATCAAAAGACAGTGGCTGAATGGATAAGAAACAAGGCCACGACTGGTTACCTACCAGAAACACACTTCACCTATAAAGACACACATAGACAGAAAATGAAGGGGTGGGAAAAATATTCCATGCCAATAGAAGGCAAAAAAGAACAGGAGTAGCTATACCTATATCAGACAAAATAGATTTCAAGACAAAAACTATAAGAAGAGACAAGGCAGGGGTGGAGCAAGATGGCCGAATAGGAACAGCTCCAGTCTTCAATTCCCAGCGTGAGCGACACAGAAGACAGGTGATTTCTGCATTTTCAACTGAGGTACTGGGTTCATCTCACTAGGGAGTGCGGGACGATCGGTGCTGGTCAGCTGCTGCAGCCCAACCAGCCAGAGCTGAAGCAGGGCGAGGCATCGCCTCACCTGGGAAGTGCAAAGGGGAAGGGAATCCCTTTTCCTAGCCAAGGGAACTGAGACACACGACACCTGGAAAATCAGGTAACTCCCACCCCAATACTGCACTCTACCAAGGATCCTAGCAAATGGGCACACCAGGAGATTATATCCCACACCTGGCCGGGAGGGACCCACGCCCATGGAGCCTCCCTCATTGCTAACACAGCAGTCTGCGATCTACCCACAAGGCAGCAGCGAGGCTGGGGGAGGGGCGCCCGCCATTGCTGAGGCTTAAGTAGATAAACAAAGCGGCTGGGTGGAGCTCACAGCAGCTCAAGGAGTCCTGCCTGTCTCTGTAGACTCCACCTCTGGGGACAGAGCACAGCTAAACAACAACAACAAAAAAAAAAGCAGCTGAAACCTCTGCACACGCAAATAACTCTGTCTGATAGCTTTGAAGAGAGCAGTGGATCTCCCAACATGGAGGTTGAGATCTGAGAAGGGACAGACTGCCTGCTCAAGTGGGTCCCTGACCCCTGAGTAGCCTAACTGGGAGACATCCCCCACTAGGGGCAGACTGACACCCTACACTTCACACGGTGGAGTACACCCCTGAGAGGAAGCTTCCAAAGCAAGAATCAGACAGCTACACTCGCTGTTCAGCAGTATTCTATCTTCTGCAGCCTCTGCTGCTGATACACAGGCAAACAGGGTCTGGAGTGGACCCCAAGCAATCTCCAACAGACCTACAGCTGAGGGCCCTGACTGTTAGAAGGAAAACTAACAAACAG
>NW_012107920.1:80632-86714 GCF_000951045.1 Mandrillus leucophaeus
ACACCGGGGCCTATCATGGGGAGAGGGGAGGAGGGAGGGATGGCATTGGGGTTATGCCTGATGTAAATGACGAGTTGATGGGTGCTGACGAGTTGATGAGTGCAGCACACCAACATGGCACAAGTATACATATGTAACAAACCTGCACGTTATGCACATGTACCCTAGAACTTAAAGTATAATAGTAATAATAATAATAATAAAACCACTTTATTAAACAATTCTACTATACATCATCTCCTTGCTCAAAACTATTTGATGGCTTTCAATTTTGCTCAAAACAAAATCCAAAGTGCTCAGTTTGGCACTCAAAATCCTTCAAACAATAGTTAGTTGCCATGTTGTCTTCCCAGTCATTACACACAGACAAAGCTGCATAGTGCTGCCTTCATTTCCTAGTTATGCTTCCTTCTTCCTTGTTCCTATGCTTTTACTCATGTTGCTCCACATGGAATAACATTCTTTCTTCTGCATTATATCCAAGTGTTACATTCCTCCAACCTTCAAAGACCAGCTCAAAAGCCACCACATTCATGAAGTCTTTGCAGAATTTACGCTTTCCTACGTTAAAGTTACTAACATCTGTCTCCTCCACTATATTAAAAACTCCTGGAAACCAGGGATTATGTTGTGGTTATTTTGTGTCTCCTATAATAATAACAACTAACACTTGCCTTACATAATAAATACACATAGAATTAAGGTTCTAAACATTATTGCTCTTTTTTAAAGAGCAGTGTAAAGAGCATGTAGCTACCCCCAGAAGGCTGGCAGGAGCTCCGATAAAAGGTATCATTTAGAGATGGTGTTGAGCCTGCAGTCCCACTACTTGGGGGGCTGAGGTGGGAGAATCACTTGAGTCCAGAAATTTCAGGCTGTACTGATCATGCCACTACACTTCAGCCTGGGTGACAGAGCAAGATCCCATTCATTAATTAAAATACATAGAAAAAGATGGTGTTGGGAAAGTAAGTTTAAACTGCCTAGCTACACGAGCCCATTCCTTCATTCATCCAACAAATTCTTACTGCCCAGAGCCTGTGCTCAGCATTAGATGTAAAACATGACTAAGAACCTGCATGTAAGAGTTGCAACGACTAAAGAAAGCCCCCTAAGGTGAAAGTCAGTTATAAGAAAAAGTGCTGAGAGCTGCTATCATGGAAAAAGGTTGTCAAGCGGTATTAGACAGAGTGAAAAGCTACCAGAAAGGAAAACAAGAAAAAGCCTCATTTGGAACAGGCAGAGGTCAAGTTGGAGTTCCCAGTGTGTTCTGTGTTTCTAACTCGCACATTCCAACCTTGGAGGGAGAGAGGGACATCCCCACTGTCTACTTAACAGGGACAGATGACAGTGATCATGAGAATTTCAATACAATTTCCCTCTAGGAAATCTACAGCAACAAGGTGAGGCCTGCAGTTATTTATAGAAGCTGGATTACTCTCTTGGGTTCATGGTGGAAAGCATAAACCTGGAAAAGATGACTCTCCTTCCTTCCCTTCCTTCCTTCTTTCCTTTCTCTCTCTCTCTCTCTCCTGTCGTCTCTCTCTCTCTCTCCCTCCTCTCTTCTCTCCTCTCTCTCCCTCCTCTCTCCTCTCTCCCTCTCTCTCAACTCTTCTCTCCTCTTTCCTCCTCTCTCTCCTCTTCTCTCTCTCCTTCCTCTCTCTCCTCCTCTCTCTCTCTCTTTCCTCTAGTTTAACCTATGAGATTTCTATATAATTAACGTTTTATTACAAACCCACCAAAACTCAATAGTTTGAACCTTCTGGTCAACCATCCTATTACATGTTTTCTCCTTAGAAGTGAAGTTTTTGTTTGATAGTGACACTTTTTAAATAGGATGGAGAACAACACTAAGACTATTACCACTCTGTAAAATAAATACTATTTTACTCTATAAAAGAAACACAATTTTACAATTTTAAAGCCTTCCTTTGCTAACAGATACAAAATCTAACCACATTCCCTGAGCCTAAAGGAGTCCTGATGCAACAGAAGATGCTGTCAGTCCTCATAGCTCAAGTGGATAAGAATTATAGTGGAAGCTTCAAATAGAATCACTGATGCAACAACAGTAGCCTTTCAGATAAGGATTTCAAGTGGATATGTATGGAGAACAGAAACAAAAAGAATGTCTCCCATAAACTGACAAGAGCCCTACCCCCAACACCAAAAACTGTTTATACCTGAAAACAAGCTTACATGAAACTTAAATAGAATTTGATGCTATGAAAAAATGTTTTAATTTAGATTCAGGCAGCTCTAGCAGGAGTTGATGGAGTTCTATTTCAACGTTTCAACACGGACATGACTCAGTTATTTATCTATGCTTTACTGGGTTTTGCTCCTGTAAGCAACTGCCTATCTTGCTGTAACTTCTGTTTAAAAACAAATCAAAACTAGCCAGGCGTGGTGGCTCACACTTGTAATCCCAGCACCTTGGGAGGCCGAGGCAGGTGGATCACTTGAGAGCAGGAGTTTGAGACCAGCTTGGCCAACATGGCAAAACCCCATCTCTACTAAAAATACAAAAATCAGCCAGGCATGGTGCCGCATACCTGTAATCCCAACTACTCGGGAGGCTGAGGCAGAAGAATCGTATAGTTAGCCGAGATCACACCACTGCACTTCAGCCTGGGTGACAGAGCAAGACTCTGTCTCAAAAACAAACAAACAAAAAACTAAAAAACTAAACTAAAAGAAAGAATTTCAGAAAGGAGATTCAGCCAGGTGCAGTAGTCATGCCACTTTGGGAGGCCATGGCAACAGGATCACTTAAGCCAAGTTTGACACCAGCCTGGGAAACATAGTGGGACATCATCTCTACAAAAAAAATAATAATAATAAATCAGCCAGGGCCAGGAGTGGTGGCTCACATCTGTAATCCCAGCCCTTTGGGAGGCCAAGGCAGGGGGATCACCTGAGGCAGGGAGTTCAAGACCAGCCTGGCCAACATGGTGAAACCTTGTCTCTACTAAAAATACAAACCCTGTCTCTACTAAAAATACAAAAAAAAAATTAGCCAGGTGTGGTAGCGGGCACCTGTAATCCCAGCTACTTGGGAGGCTGACGCAAAAGACTCGCTTGAACCCGGGAGGCAGAGGTTGTGGTGAACTGAGATCATGCCATTGCACTCCAGCCTGGGCAACAAGAGTGAAACTTCACCTCAAAAAAAAAAAAAAATTCAGTCAGGTGTGGTGGTGCACACATATAGTTCCAGCTACTGAGAAGGCTGAGGCAGGAGGATCACTTAAGCCCAGAAGGTCAAAGCTGCAGTGAGCCATGATGGCACTACTGCATTCCAGCCTGGCTGACAGAGTGAGACCCTGTCTCAAAAACAAGAAAAAAGAAAAAGAAATATCTTATTAACCAGCAAATGGCCACTTCTTCGTAGGCACTGTCTTCACTGCATCTTCCGGTAGGCCACTGGCCTGGCTACACTTAAGAGTGAAAGAGCACTGGACCCAACAATCACCAATTAGCTACAAACAAGCTGGCAAAGTCACATGGCACTACACAGAGCCACCATATGCAAGGAACTGCCTAGAACGGCTTCCCTGGCAATGACTGTGGCCATAGCTAGTTTCACACAGATGGAGCAGCATCCCTTCTTTAGAAATCCAGGCACTAATATGCTTTGTTCTCAGCTCTGGACCCTCAGCCCAAAATCACAGGGAATGGGAAAAGCTCTACTTCTCAACTTGCTACATTACGCTACTTTGAAATTTACATTATATTTTTTATTATTCATTTCAGTAGCTCTACTTAGTAGCCTTTTTTAAATGGTACTCTAGGTAAACTTTTGAATTATTATTTTTTTGTATTTTTTCATTATTATTCATTTTTATATCTTTTATTATTCATTTTAGTAGTTCTACTTAGTAGCCTTTTTTAATGGTACTCTTCAGGTAAAATTTTGAAGACAGCTGGACAACAGAAGTCCTTATGTTCTTTTGATATATGCAGTAGTTTCTTTCAAAATTGTCCCCAGAGAAATTCCAATATACCCAAAAGGACTCACATTCTACTTCACAAAAAATAAAAAGTTCTCTATGCTATCCAAAAGAAAAAGAAAAAAACAAGATTTTTTTTCTTTGTTTAAAATGTTTGAAGGTCTTCCAGCTACAAGAGTTAAGCGTTTGGACTAGTTCATTAGAATTTTGTGTAACAACCTATCTTGGGTATGAACAAATAACAGTTTGGCTACTGGCAAAAAGACAAGCAGAAAAATAAAGACAATTGTGTTTGGGTTGTGGTCTGGGTGGGTGATGGTGGGGGGAAAATGAGAACACTGCACACTATGAAACTAGCCACCTGCTACAAAGCCCAGCAGTATCAATATTAAACTAAATATAATTTCATATTGGTGTCTCCAAATCTAATTCAGTACCACGTGGTTCATTCGATCCTTCTCTTGCTTTTCCGCAGCCTTCTTCTCCAATAGTGAGAAACTTGGCTCCCATCAATCACCAAATGTATGGTAATACATTTACTTCTCAGTTTCCAGTATACATGTACAGCAGTTTCAGAATTGTTAACCAATACCCCTGTGAGAAACAACTTTACCAACTGCAGTATTTATGTACACTTTTGTCTTTAATCTTACAGTTTCTAGCTAAAACACTGTTTTCCAATAATTATTTAGGTCAGCACCTTTTCCCCCATCCCGTTAGTGAAGTTCCATCATATATCTGAAACACACTTGTTAGGTTCTTTTGTCACGACTGCATTCCCTTCTGGAATCCCTAACTCTTGGTTGACTGACTTTTTTATTTGCACATATTAAAACTCTTTATGCTATAAAGTTCTTTCAGTTTTTACAAATGCATAGTATCGTATGACCACCACTACAGTTTACTGATAACTCTACAACTCCCCCATTCTTTCCCCCAAGTCAAAACTTCCCTTTCCTCAATCCCTAGCAACCACTGATTGGCTTTGCAATCCTAAATTTGGCCCTTTCTAGAATGCCATATGAATGGAATCATTCGATATGATGTAGCCTTTTCAGTCTGGCTTCTATAACTTTGGAAAATGCATTTAAGAAGCATCTATGTTGTACCATCAATAGGATATCATTGAATAATAACCCATTGCATGTACCACTGTTGTTTATGCATTCACCTACTAAAGAACTTCTTGGTTGCTTCTAGTTTTTGATGATTATGAACAAACATGGCAACTATGATTAAAGCACGTGTATGGATTTATATTTTCAAACCAATTTGGTAAATATCTAAAGGTGCTTTCGATGGGTCATGTGGTAAGTGTGTGTTTAATAAGACACTGCTAAACCATCTTCCAAAGCGGCAAGTGTGAGATAACCAGCATTTAGTATTGTCAGTTTTTTTTTTTCTCTTAACCAATCTAATAGGTATGTCAGTGATATCTTGCTGTTTTAGTTTTCTTAATGACAAATAATGTTGAGGATCTTTTTACAGATGGTTATTTGCTATCCATAAGTCTTTTTTGAAGCAACTGTACAGATCATTTGTTCATTTTTTAAAAGTGGCTGTTTCCTTAATTTTTTTTCTTATATTTTGGATATCCATTCTATAACAAATATGTGATTTGAAAATGTTTTTTCCCAGATATAACCTGTGTTTTTATTCTCTCAACAGTATCTTTTGTAGAGCAAAGTCTTCAATTTTGATAAGTCCAATTAATCAATTTTTTCTTTCATGGATCATAAAAGGACTGTCTCCAAAAAGAGAGTGAGTTCTTACAACCAAGTGTGACACAGATGTCAGATAATTTTGAGAATATGATTAAACTAACTTATTTGTCAATTAAAAAAAAAGCAATTCCAAATTCCGTGGGAGAGGGGACTTACAGAAGAAAGTCATCATGTAATTATAAATAAAATTAAAATGTTACATATGTTTTAAATTTTTTTTATTATTATACTTTAAGTTCGAGGGTACATGTGCACAACAGGTTACATATGTATACCCACGCCCTGTTGGTGTGCTGCACCCATCAACTCATCAGCACCCATCAACTCATCATTTACATCAGGTATAACTCCCAATGCCATCCCTCCCCGCCCCCCATAATAGGCCCTGGTGTGTGATGTTCCCCTTCC
>NW_012107920.1:91719-157638 GCF_000951045.1 Mandrillus leucophaeus
ATAATCTCCTGGTGTGCCGTTTGCTAAGACCCTTGGTAAAGCACAGTATTAGGGTGGGAGTTACCCAATTTTCCAGATGTTGTGTGTCTCAGTTTCCCTTGGCTAGGAAAAGGGATTCCCTTCCCCCTTGCGCTTCCTAGGTGAGGTGATGCCTCGCCCTGCTTCAGCTCTCGCTGGTCAGGCTGCACCAGCTGACCAGCACCGATTGTCCAGCACTCCCCAGTGAGATGAACCTGGTAACTCAATTGAAAATGCAGAAATCACCCATCTTCTGTGTCGCTCGCACTGGGAGCTGGAGACTGGAGCTGTTCCTATTCGGCCATCTTGCTCCCAACTATATCATATGTTTTAAATTTTAGGGAGTGGAATAAAAAATAACCCATTTGACCTTGTTACTAGAAACATTATTTTTAGGGTCACGACTTTGAACACAGAGACAAAGAAATGTAACCACAGTGTACTATCTTCTTCTCCATTGTATAGTCATAACAAATTAATTAGTTAAATATCATGTATTGGTTTTTAACTTTTAGAATAAATTGAAACCATGGAAGAGTTCATTATGATTACAGAATAATTATAACATTAATAGCAATCATTTATATAGTTCTTAATATGTATCAGGCCCTGTTTCAAATGTTTTACATAAATCCTCACAATAATCCTGTGAAATAAGAGTACGCTATCCTCATTTTATAACTGAGAAAACTGAGGTACAGAGAAATTAAATAATTTGCCAAGGTGACACAGCTAGGATGTGGTAGTGCTTGGAGTTAAACCCAGGCAACGTAATTCCAATGTCTACATTCTTAACCACAAATTTATACTGCCTTCCTTAAATAAAATATAAATATTATAAACTGTGATAATTTTAAAGTAAACAGATATTTGACAGAAGTTAAAAGACAGAAGGGAGGTAAAAATGAAAGTAGAGTGTATGGGTGATAAACTCTCACTTTATAAAAAGGGGAATAAAGGATACAGTACTGCCAAAAGTTAATGGAACATGAAATAGAGGTTCAGGCATATTGAAGTCACAAAGATAACCAACACAGGAAATAACAACAATAATATATAACCATATGAAGTTTGAAGAAGGGCAATAGAGTAGCAGAAGAGTAAATCATCCTAAGTATCAAGTCATCAATAGTTATCGCCTTAGTTGATAAATCAAGAAATAGTAGTATAAGCATATTATTTAAAATTATAGAAACACCCCACAAGACAAAATGAAATAATCAAAATTGGCTTGCAGCATTTCAAATAAACTAGTTGTATCTGTCCGTTTTCACATTGCTATAAAGAATTCCCCGAGACTGGGTAATTTATAAAGGAAAGAGGTTTAATTGACTCACAGCTCTACATGGCTTTATTTCCTCAGGAAACTTAAAATCATGATGGAAGGTGAAGGGGAAGCAAGGACCCTCTTCACATGGTGGCAGGAGAGAGAAGTAAGTGTATCAGCACAGGAAAAACTACCATTTATAAAACCATCAGATCTCATGAGAATTCACTCACTATCACGAGAACAGCATGGAGGAAAGTGACCCCATAATGCAATCACTTCCCACCAGGTCTCTCCCTAAACACCTGGGGATTATAATTCAAGGAGAGATTTGGGTGGGGACACAAAGGCTAACCATATCGCTAGTATAGTACAGCAATTAAAAATATAAACTCCGAATCAAACCTTCTTGGGATCAAACCCCATTCCTCCACTTAACATTACAGTCTGTTAAAGAAAGTTATTCAGCTTCTCTTCTCCTCAATTTTATTAGAAAATGGCTACAAAGGCCGGGCGCGGTGGCTCACGCCTGTAATCCCAGCACTTTGGGAGGCCGAGGCGGGCGGATCACAAGGTCAGGAGATCGAGACCATCCTGGTTAACACGGTGAAACCCCGTCTCTACTAAAAATACAAAAAATTAGCTGGGCGTGGTGGCGGGCGCCTGTAGTCCCAGCTACTGGGAGGCTGAGGCAGGAGAATGGCGTGAACCCGGGAGGCGGAGCTTGCAGTGAGTCGAGATCGCGAGCCACCACACTCCAGCCTGGGCGACAAAGTGAGACTCCTTCTCAAAAAAAAAAAAAAAGAAAGAAAAAGAAAATGGCTATAAATATGGAGATGACTAATTCAAACGAATGTTATGAAGATTAAAAGAGTTAATGCAAGTAGTGCATTAGAACTATGTCTGGCCCATAATAAGTAAACCTTAAACAAATATTATCTATCAGCTATGAACTACAGGAAAGAGCACACACGCATACACACACACAGAAAATAGGTTCACGTTTAGTTCCTGACTTACTTAGCTAAGGATCCAAAATCTTATTAGCAGTCAGACTGCCACTCAGAGCAAGAACAGATGTAGCATGGCTCAACACAGTTGTCACTGGCCTCCAGAGTCATGCACTACCAATAAGATAACAAGGTGACATTTTGCCATATTTAACAAGTTCAGTTATTAGGGTGACACTTCTCTTTGATGCTCAGGGCTTACATCACCATTTGGGGAATAACAAACTCTAACAAGCTACGCCCTTTAATGGAAAACTACAAATATCTGGGTTCTTGCTGGTTCTTGAGCCAAACCCAGTGCCAATAAGGCCACAACTTTACCTAAGAAGATGAAGCAGGATCAATGTACAGATATTCCTGAACAGCCTCACTTCCTCCAGCTTGATAGTGTTTGGAAAGACTGATTCTCCACAGATTGCCTCTGTGAAGTAGAACTTGGGTTCTGATCACTGTGGAGATGAAATATCCAAAATTATGGTACCAGCCATAGATCTAATTAGCTCATCAGGAAAAAAAAAAAAAAGACATATATAAAAATATGATGAACTTTATAGACAAGATTAGGAGGGGTGAAATAAAGATGCAAAATTTTGCAAAATGAAATGTAACACTCTGTGGTAATAAGATAATGCTGCTTGGAGAAAACTGCATTTAAGTTAGGTAGAAAGCAGGTAAGAAAGCATTCCATGTACAAAGAATAAATAAGCATAGGAAAGCAGCAATGCAAAAGGAGAGCTTAGGCAACGTAAGTGTTACAGTTTGACTAATTCCACTATGAAACGTCATGGAAAACCTACAGCCTTTGAGGGTATGTACTAAGTTGAAAGATGAAAGTAAAGTATTTCAAAAAGTGTAATCTCTTTTCTCTTTACACTTTTTCTCTAGATGACTCAACGAGTCTCATAGTTTTAAATATTATCTCTGTGATGCCAACTCCCAGACCTCCTTCTTGAACTTCAGTCTAATCTATTACACTCACATGAAGCCAGGCCGTCTCATTCAACTTGGACATCAAGCAAGCATCACAAATTTAGCACATTCAAAGCTGAACTTCCTGAAAACCCCCTGCCAAATCTGCTCCTCTGAGGGATACTCCCATCTTAGTTAATGGCAACTCTATTCTTCCAGCTACTCAGGCCAAAGATTTTCAAATAATCCTTGACTTTTCTTTTCCCTTCACACCCCACATCCAATCTATCAGAAATTCTGTTAGTTCTACTTTAAGTATATCCCAAACCAGACTCTTCCTCTCACTGGATTTGTGCCAAAGCTCCTAGCTGGCCTCTCTGCTTCCTCTCTTACCTCAATATCATTGCCAGAATGATTCTTTTATCCTGTATGTCAGATGTCACTTGCATGTTCAAATTCCTACAAAGGCTAGCCAGCTCAGAGTAAAAACCACACCTCTAATTGTGATCTATGTGGCCCCATTCAATCTGTATTTTTCCACATCATCTCTCCCCCAACACACACCCTTGCCTCCTACTAGTCATCTTCCAGCTCACTCTGCTCCTCGTCGATATTCATAGTCATCTTCCAGCTCACTCTGCTCCCCGTCGATATTCAAACATGACAGGCACACTTGCATCTGAGGTCCTTTACACCTGCTTTTCTCTTTGCCTCGAAACTTCTTCCTCCATATATATTGCCTTCCTCACTCAATTCCTTCAAGTTTTTACTCAAACGCTATCTTTATAGAAGGGCTTTCCTAGCCACTTTAATCCAAAATGTCAATCTTTTTAATATTTTTTCCCTCAGAAAGCCCTGTTCTGACAAAATGTCAATGTCTCATGCTCCATACTCCCTGTCTTCCGCCTTCATTCATTTTTTTTCTCCTTTGCAGTTATCACTGCCTAACATGCTATGTACTTTGCTAATTTATCAGTCCTTTACTTCTCTAGAAGATAAGCCATCCAAGGTCGTAAGTTTTTGTTTGCTGTTTACTATAACCTTAGTTCCTAAAAGAGTCCTTAGCACATAATAGGCACCCAATATTTGTTTAATTAATGAAGAACCTGGCAATGCTATACAAACTACATTAGAAGGAGAAAATATTATAACTAGAATACCATATTCTCAAATTCTCAAAAATACGTGTTTAGTAGCAACAATGCTGCAAGGTTTCTGGGGAATGAAAAGATAAAAGGACCATGTGAGAGAGAGACACAATTAACTGTAATCTAAATATTCACAACTTTCACAAAGAAAATGCTATAAGGACTTGAGGGAAAATTCCACTGGTGGGGAACTACTGCAGCAGCCTAGGCATCAGGGGATCAGGCCCTAAATTGAACATAATGAAAAAAAATGGAAAGGAAAAGACAGGTGTGATTATCACAATAGACAGAAACAGTTGGTAGAGATTGGCTATTACTTGAACAGGGAAAGAAACATCACAAATTTTCAAGCTTAGAAAATGACACGAACATAGTGCCACTTTTAAAAGGGGGGAGTGTGTACAAAATTAAGGGAAAAATGACTAGTCCAACATTAAACATGCTTTGTTTGAGGTGACAGCAGACCATACAAGTGGAAATTTCAAGTCACAGTTCTAGACCGAGAACTGTGACTCACAATTTTAAGAAATAGAGAATTAGGAGAGTTTTCCCCACTACAGAGAGAGAATTGAAACTGAAAAAGGTGAGATTTCTAACCAAAAGACTAAAGAACACCATGGAAAATAGGTGAACTTACAGATCAGGGGAAACAAGGGGTGCAAATGAACATGACAGACTAAAGGAAGTTAAAGAGGAAAAAAACCAGGACACCTCAAAATCCATATAAATATAAAAATTTATTCAGGATTTTAAAAATAACCAAACTACCACCACTTTCATATTTAATAATTTTGCAAATATGTTCATTTAGGTACTCAAAATCTCAGATGAAACCAAAGCAATACTTCAGTCTTCATTTAAAATTGTCAGACTGGTATTATTATTTTCCTGGTAACCTCTGAAACAAAAATCAGCTTGTATACTTTTGCACATTTAATTGGATTGTAGTTTGGATGTAAGATAAAGAATGTGATGCAACAAGACTCTGTCACCCAGGAATCCACATAATATCATGGAAAATTGTGCAGCCTTCTTTATAATTGTAATTCAACCCTGCTCAGCATCTGGCCCCGTTCCATATATATAAAGAGTACTTAATATATATTCATTTATAAAAGTAGCAAATAAGACAAGAAAGAAAATACCAAAATGGGTAGATTTCAAGTAACTAATTCTGTGGAGAAATGGGAAATGGAGAGCTATTGTCTAATGGACACAATGTTTTGGTTTGAGAAGATGAAAAAGGGTGGTGGTAACTGTTGTAAATGATGTGAATGTACTTAATGCCACTGAATTGTGCACTTAAAATAGTTAAAATGGTAAACTCTATGTTATGTATATTTTACCACAATAAAAAAATATAACTAGTTCAGCTCACATTTTATGCTATAAGCTAAATGTTAATTCTCCAAGAACAATGGTTATATCAATATTCTTTTTAATCCCAAGTCTCTGAATTCATGATTGCAATTCAATAATGAGGAAAAGCTTTGGTCCAAGATGAAACTGACAAAGAAAATAGAGAACAAGATAAAAACAGGGTTTTTCTATTTAAAACAATTTTTTTCTTTTTTTCCTTTTTTTTCTTGAGACAGATTTTCAATCTTGTTGCCCAGGCTGGAGTGTAGTGGTGCGATCTCCGCTCACTGCAACCTCCGCCTTCTGGGTTCAAGTGATTTTTCTTGCCTCAGCCTTCCGAGTAGCTGGGACTACAGTCACACAGCACCATGCCTTGCTAATTTTGTATTTTTAGTAGAGACAGGGTTACACCATGTTGCCCAGGCTGGTCTCAAACTCCTGACCTCAGGTGATCCACCCACCTCAGCCTCCCAAAGTGCTGGGATTACAGGAGACAGCCACCATGCCTGGCCTAAAACAATTTTTAACAACTATTTTTCTTTACATTTTACTTACGTCACTTCATATTAAAGCTACAATACATTTAGCAATTACATTAATAAGTCAACCATCTAATGTTTTAAAGGTTAAATTAAAAAGCAATGTTTCAAATACATAAAATTTAAAACATATTTAGTACTACTAGTCCCCTGGAAAGTCAGCCATAAATATATGGGGAATGAAAGGTTTTCATCATGCCATAGCTCAAGCAGTAACCAAATGAATAGGAAATGCTCCTTTTATCTGGTGTCTTCAGCTTTCCATAAATTTGATTTTTAATTCTGCCAGAACTCGTTCCTCCCTGGTCACCACAAAACATATCACCACACCTCTACTCCATTTGTGGTCCAAAACCTTATCATTCCTACCTTAAACAACCCAGTGCACTACAACCATCCAAATGCTATTTAACCTTCAAGTAAAGATCTCACCTCCAACATAAAATCATCTTCTACCAGGCGAAAACATACTGATTGCTTCATTGCTAAATTCTCATATCTCTTGTAGTCTAATCAGTGCTTCTCAAGCAATCGACAGTGAGGTGCCATTTTTTAATTTTTCTATGCCATTGTGGACTGATATTTTTATAAAATGAAATTAAGATGATTACCAGAAATTTTTATAAACATGCAAACTAGGCCGGGCGCGGTGGCTCACGCCTATAATCCCAGCACTTTGGAAGGCCGAGGTGGGCGGATCATGAGGTGAGGAGATTGAGATAATCCTGGCTAACACAGTGAAACCCTGTCTCTACTAAAAATACAAAAAATTAGCCAGCCGTTGTGGTGTGCGCCTGTAGTCCCAGCTACTCAGGAGGCTAAGGCAGGAGAATGGCGTAAACCCAGAAGGCAGAGCTTGCACTGAGCCGAGATCGCGCCACTGCACTACAGCCTAGACGACAGAGCGAGACTCTGTCTCAGGAAAAAAAAAAAAAGAAAATTAGAAGTCAAATTTTTTATTATAAATTTCAACCAATATAAAACTACCCTGTCAAATGACTATAAAAGTTTCTAAAGCTTATTCTCAATTTCTTTACTTATATTCCAGCAAAGCAGTAATAAACAGTTCATGGACTGACATCCGCCTACAGAATACACTTTGAGTAGAAATAAACAATCAGGGCTTCAGTCAATAAATATTTATGATATACTCAGCATGAAATCTTCACCATGCTAGACACTGAAAGACAATGACAAAGGTATAAAGCAAAGGCTTTTCCTTTAGAGAGTGTATACTTCTATACTTTGTAAGGAAGAACACGAAGAAGTGTAAAACAATTACAAATAATATGGATAAATAAGCTTTGTTGCTGAGTAGAGGAAAAACATTACTAAATTTGCAGTAGTCAGGACAGAAGACTTGAAAAAAGTGAAATCTGAATTCAACATTTATGTTTCAATAGGACTCAGATACGGAAAAGATAATTACTCTAGAGAGTAGAGACCACATGTACAAAAGTAAAAGAATGAACATGGCATGTAGATAACACAATAAACTGGGTAGCTCTCAGTAGAAGGACAAGTACTGACAGGTGAGTATTGAAAGCCAATCAGAGTTCACACAAAATATGAGCAAGGAAAAAAATTACTGAACATTTCTAAAGAAGTACTATTATAGCCAGGTGCAGTGACTCATGCCTGCAATCCCAGCACTTTGGGAGGCAGAGGTAGGTAGATCACTTGAGGGCAGGAGCTCGAGACCAGCCTGACCAACGTGGCAAAAACCCATCTCTACTAAAAACACAAAAATTAGCTGGGCATGGTGGCACATACTTGTAATCCCAGCTAGTAGGGAGGCTGAAGCAGGAGAATCACTTGAACCCGGGAGGTGGAGGTTGCAGTGAGTCGAGATCACGCCACTGCACTGTAGCCTGGGCAACAGAGCGAGACTCTATCTCAAAAAAAAAAAAAAAGAACTGTGACACAATCTATGTTCTAGAAAGATAAGCCAGTAGTGACATCAAAGTTGGAGTAGAGTAGAAATTCTTCAGGTTGCAAGGATTACATATTATACCTTTTTACATATCCTCCAGAACCCCCTATTTATTGATCCTCAGCCCATCATAGATAGAAAATGCATCTTGTTCAAGCAACATATATTTTTTCAAAAATTAAAATTCTGTTAAGGGTACTAATTGAAGGTATTCCAGATTTACTTCATCTGAACTCCTGAAACTTAAAATTTAAAAAACAATGTACAGATACTTGACTCTGTATAATAATGAAGAGAACTCAGCTAGGAAAGAGACAACCATTGGCCACTAAGAGATTCCAAATATTTCCTCAAAGGCAAAAAGCGGACAGGAATGTACTGACAACTGAAGCAGAATATAACATACTAGCGATCCATGCTCCTTTGGGTGTCACTTTGCCAGCCGGAAACTTCCGTGGCTGGCGGTGCCTCTGCTTGAGTTTCGCTCACGCCCACTGGACTGTTCCACCCACTCGACCCAGCCTGCTGCACTTGGCTCTCGCTATTGGCCTGGATCCCACGGCTGCTAAGGGTGAGCCAGGCACTCAGTGACAGGGATGTATGAGCAATCAAGTGTGGAATCCAGCCACTGCACACAGCCAGGCATACCAGCTGCTGCCGCAGAGTGGGCAGCTCCAAGCACCAGCACAGGCACTGGCTCCATGTGAGGCTCTGGCTGGACCAGATGTATCGCAAGCAGCTTCTGCTGCAAAGACCAATGTCTGGATAAGGAGAACAAGGTGGCACCCAAAAGCCTGGAGATGCCAGGAACCACAGAGCACCGGTGTTACATCACGTCACAGCTCTAGCGCAGGAACTCCCAAGGTCTGGGCTTCAGAAGGGCTGCAGCTCTTCTCTCCTTCTCATTGCCTGCAGTGCAGAGAGCAGGGGATGGCAACACGTTTCAGTGGGAAGTGTTTAAGCTCGTTTGTGGTACAGCTCTTTCAGTCGTACCGCCCCACTGCAGCCCGTGGCTGGCCCAGCCCCACCTGCTGCTTCCCACTGCATGGGGCGGCTGCCCGGCGCCAACAAAGGGTGGGAGTGCTATAGTGTTATAGCAGTTCTGCCTCAGGAAATCCCAAGGTCTGGGCCCCCAGAAGGGTTGTCACTCTTCACTCTCACAGTCCAGGAGTGTGTCACTGCCTGCAGCTTGGCAAGCAGGCCAGGAAAGCATCACAGCTTTCACACCCACCATTCGGTGAGTCCGTAGTTCCTCTCCCATATCCAGGAAGAATGAGGTTACATGGACAACTGGAGGGTGAACAAGGCAGAGAGAAGCTTTATTGAGCAGCAGAACAGCTCTCAGTAAAAGAAGATGCGTAGTGGGTAGCTCCTTTCCACCAGCAGGTCATCCTGAAGAGTATCTGAGTCTGGATGAGTCTAGGGTTTTTATGGGCTCAGAAGGGAGGAAGTACATGCTGATTGATCCATGGGTAGCCATGGGCAGGCATGGAAAAAGCACCATAAGTTCTCACTCTGGGTTGCGAACTCCACCTGTAATTGAAAGCCTGGCCCCCAGGCTTCAGGCCATCTCTGGCTTCAAGACGGGGTTTCACCAGGTACCTGCCCCTTCCCACCTAGGAATATGTCTGCCACCCGTTGCCATCAACATGCCATTTGTGCCCAGGCTGTCTGTGCAGAGGGGAGCCCACAGGCCCACACCAAGCTGCCCTCAGCACCCCCGGCCTCCCTCTGAGCTCATCAGTGCCCAAAGTTTCAGAGTTTCAGTTCCCTCTGAGCTCGTCAGTGCCCAAGGTAGCAGTGGGGGCGGTGGGGGTTGGTGTGTCAGTGTTGCCCCAAGAATGCAAACACCTGGCTGGGTCACGACAGTGCCTGGGCTAAGCTACAACTTTGCTCCACACCAGAGTGAGCACTGAGAGTAGGGAGAGGCCAGGGAGAGTGGGAGCAGGCACTTCCGAACCTGCAGGGAAAAGAGGCTTCCTGGGCCCCAGAGAGCACAGGGATGCCCAGGTCCGGAGGCATGGCTGGGTGGCTGCAGCTGCACCTAGGAGCGCAGGCTCCTGCCCCACCGACTTGGTAGAGTGTGAGGCTTCCACTGGGATCACCTGTTCCCACCCTCTGCTGGCTCCACGGAGGGCACAGCCCCAGATGCACCTCCCCTACTGCAGCTGGCTCAACCGCAGCAGCTGTTCCAGATGAGCCGCCACCATCACTAGGAGGAAGCTGCAATCGAGATAAAAGTTGGCCTGTGCACTTAAATCTTAAGAGATTCTGGGTTCAGAGCACCTGAGGAACTATCTCTAAGGAACATTAAGGAAAGAGTGAGAAGGTTAGCTAGGAACAGAGATTAACTAAAGATCTGAATATAAGAAAACCATATCAAACAAATCCGTTTTCTTCCATCTCTGTCCACAGCAAATACAAGGGCCCTAGTATTTACCTCCAGCTAAAAATAGTAATAAAAGGATGGGCCTCCTTTGTAGCAAAACTTCATCTCTCAGGCCCTTTACATCTAGGCAGGACCATGTGTCTAGTTTTAGCCAATGGAATGTAGGAAGTAATCTGTCATTTCCTTGCTAAGGCAGTTAAGAAGTGCCTTCTCCATTGTCTCTCCCCTTCCATTACAAGAGACAGAGAATCACAGAGCATTTTAAGGATGGTATAACCATAAAACAGAAGGAATTAGGGTCACTGAATCATCACATGAAGGAAAGCTGCCTGCTAAGAACATCTTCAGGGGATGGTTAAAGGAGTAAAAAAATACAGGGCTATTTTATTGTCATTAAGATCTTCAGGTTTCCCTTTTATAGCAACTAGCATCCTTATTCATTAGAGCCCTTCTTATAAAAGGAAGAAAGGAAAAATTAACTTTACACAAATCATACGACCCAAGTTCAACATTAATAATCATGTGAGAAAGTATGCTTTTTCCATAAAGGTGGATAAAGGGAGAAAAAGTGAATATTTGCAGAATAGTTATCTAATCTACTATAATCTAGCCAATTATAGACAAAAGACTGTGACTGCTATGTAGCAAAAGCTGATTAATGTAAGAACAACCAAGAGGCTAGGCATGGTGGCTCATGCCTGTAATCCCAGCACTTTGGAAGGCTGAGACAGGAAGATTACTTGAGGCCAGGAGTCCAAAACTAGCCTGACCAACATGGTAAAACCCCATCTCCACTAAAAATACAAAAATTAGCCAGGCGTGATGATGCACGCCTGGAGTTCCAGCTACTCAGGAGGCTGAGGCAGTAGAATTGCTGAGGCAGTAGAACCCAGAAAGTGGAGGCTGCAGTGAGCCAAAATCATGTCACTATACTCCAGCCTTGGCAACAGAGCAAGACTGAATCTCCAAAAAAAAAAAAAAAAAAAAAAAAACCCAAGAGAAAAACAAAATATTACAATTATCAAATATTGGTAGGAATATGGAAGAGGGAAAGAGAGTAATGTAATTGAACTACATATTTTGCAAAAAGGGAGTAAAGAGATGATGTCTAAAGTTAATCAGTTAAAAAGCATAGGTAGTGGCTGGGCGTACTGGCCCATACATCTAATCCTTGTACTATGGAAGGCCAAGGTGGGAGGATTGCTTGAGGCCAGGAGCTGAAGACCCCATCTCTACAAAAAATTTAAAAATTAACCAGGTGTGGTGGTGCCTGCCTATAGTCCTAGCTACTTGGGAGGCTGACGCAGGAGGATTGCTTGAGCTGGAAGGTTGAGGCTGCAGTGAGCCATGATCCTGCTGATGCACTGCAGCCAGGGCAACAGAGTGAGACCCCTTCTCAAAAAAAACAGAAGAGAAAAAAGTATAAGTAAAGGCATGTAATTTGAAATTACCGAAAGAGGCATCCAAATACGAAAAGATGTCAAACTATCTCTCTTTGCTGTCAATATAATTGTGTATCTGGAAAACTGTAAAGACTCCACCAAAAGGCTCCTGGAACTGATAAATGACTTTGGTAAAGTTTCAGGATACAAAACCCATGTACAAAAATCAGTAGCATTTCTACACACCGATAATGTTCAAGTTGAGAACCAAATCAAGAACATGATCCCATTTACAATAACCACACACACACACACACACAAAGCCTAGGGATATATATAACTAAGGAGGTGAAAGATCTCTACAAAAAGCACTACAAAACACTGCTGAAAAAAAATTATAAATGACACAAACAAATGGAAAAACATTCAATGCACATGGACTGGAAAAATAAATATTATTAAAATGGCCATTTTAATACTTAGGCCATAAATCACTTAGGCCATTATCCTAAGTGAATTAATGCAGGAACAGAAAACCAAATTTCCCAAAGCAACGTACAGATTAAACACTATTCTTAACAAACTACCAATGTTATTTTTCACAGAATTGGAAAAAACTATTCTAAAATTCATATGGAACCAAAAAAAGAGTCTGAATAGTGAAAGCAATCCTAAGCAAAAAGAACAGAGCCAGAGGCATTGCATTACCTGACTTCAAACTGTACTATAAGGCTACAGTAACCAAAACAACATAGTAGTGATATAAAAACAGACAGCACAGACAAATGAACAGAATAGAGAACCCAGAAACAAAGTCACACTCCTATAGCCTTGTAATCCTTGATAAAGTTGACAAAAATAAGCAATGGAGAAATGGCTCCTTATTCAATAAATGGTTCTGGGGTAGCTAGCTAGCCATATGCAAAAGAATTAAACTGGACCCCTACCTTTCACCATATAAAAAGATGAACTTAAGATGGATGAAAGATTTAAATGTAAGACCTCAAACTGTAAGAATCCTAGAAGAAAACCTAGGAAACACCATTCTGGACATCAGCCTTGGGAAATAATTTATGCCTAAGTCCTCAAAAGCAATTGCAACAAAAACAAAATTTGACAAGTGGGACCTAATTAAACTAAAGACCTTCTGCCCAGCAAAAGAAACTATCAACAGAGTAAACAGGCAACCTACAAAACAGGAGAAAATAATTGCAAACTACACCACCAACAAAGGTCTAATATCCAGAATGTATAAAGAGCTTAAACAACTGAACAAGCGAAAAACAAATAACCCCATTAAAAAATGGGCAACAGACAGGGATAGATACTTCCCTAAATAAGACATATAAGCATCCAACAAACATATGAAAAAATATTCCACATCACTAACTGTCAGAGAAATGCAAATGTGAACTACCATGAGATACCATCTGACATCAGTCAGAATGGCTGTTATTTAAAAAGTCAAAAAATAACAGATGTTGGCAGGGTTGCAGAAAAAAGGGAACACTTACACACTTTGGTGGAAATGTAAATTAGTTCAGCCACTGTGGAAAGCAGTTTGGAGATTTCCCAAAGAACTTAGAAGCACTATTCGATCCAGCAACCCCGTTGCTGGGTATATATCCAAAAGAAAACAAATCATTCTACCAAAAAGACATACATGCTCACATGTTCACCACAATACTATTCATAACAGCAAAGACATGGAATCAACCTAGATGCCCATCATGTGAACTGGATAAAGAAATCGTGGTACATATACACCATGGTATACTACACAGCCATTAAAAATAACAAAAATCATGTCCTTTGCAGCAACATGGATGGAGCTAGAGGCCATTATCCTAAGTTAATTAATGCAGGAACAGAAAACCAAATACCAAATGTTCTCACGTATAAGTGAGAGCTAAACACTGGGTACACATGGATATAAACACAGCAACAACAGACACTGGGGACTACTGGTAGGAAGCAGAAGGAAGGGAGCAAGGTTTGGGGGAAAAAAAAGAAAAATAAATTAAATGAAATAAAATTACCTAATGAATCTAACACCAAAATGGTTAAAAATGTTGCTGGGAGTAGGACTGACAATGAGAGGCAAGAGATGAAAATTTGTTGCTTTTCATCAACAGTACTTTTGTACTAGATTTTTTTGTTACCATGGTCATGTATTACTCTTAAGAAAAAAAAGTAATGAATTTCTACTAGAAATTTCTTGCTAAAGGGTTAGATTTTAGAGATGTGAGAATCTTCCTACATAAACTGAATACTATGGAAGAAATTCCATAACCTTCAAGTGAATGAAAAATTTGCTTTATTTCCCTTGTGGTATGAAAGTATGACTCCCCTTTTAATATTCAATATAAATGAAGGATTGATTACCAATTCACAGAGAATTCAGTTAAGGGCTGATTCACTTATAGATGTCAAAATTTACTTAATACGTTGTAGTTTATAAAAATTCCTAATTTGAAATAATTTATAAAATTTATTTAAGTGATCTGTTGCTATTCACAAAATAAAGAATTAGCATGAATACAATCCACTGAAGATTGTATATGTACTGTGCAACAAATGTAGAAAACAAATACTAACATATAGTCACATTAGACAATAATTAACTAAACAGGTCACCAATTCTTTCCAACTATGGCAGACATCACAAATCAAATGATACCCCTTCCAGTAGAATGAGGACAACCTTAAAATCTTTCTTAACATAGTACTTCTCAGCCTCAAAAACTAATTACAGTTGGCACATCAAGTGAAACCCCTTTGGCCTAGAGCAAGACAACATTCCAATTAATGCTACTATATGAAAATATTCACATCATTTCTCCTTTTCAGCACCTAATGGGCTAAAAAGATTTTCCAAAGGATTAAATATTAAGTTTTGCAATGAGAATATTGCAGTAATTAGCCATGAATAATATATTTCTTCATGACAAAGTCTTACAATTACTCAGCCAGTATGACCTGGAAAAGCTTGATGAAGATTCCAAATAACTCTGGTACTCAGAGATGAAGACAGTAACGTTAGCTCCTGCTTTTAGTTTTCCATTCTGGTCCCTATGCATCAAAGGATACCTGTGGATGTCCTCAAAACTCCAGGAAGAGGAGGAAGAGGGCCAGAGGGAAGGAGGGAAGAAAATCCTCTCAGTGCTTAAGCTAGTTAGGTTAAACAACCAAAGGAACCCAATTAAAATGACTACTTGGAAACTGTGCCTTTTAAGTAACAGTCCTGTGAGTCCCATTGTGGGATCCTGCCTATAATCTAAGCTGCATAACTCCAGCGAAGATCATTAGTCAATCACTCATTTTAACTAGAAGTCAAGGAATTTTATTGGTTGAATCACCTGTGTTAAACGTAACACTCAGTTTTTAATATGTACTTAAGCAATAAAGGGTACCTCTAAAAACACCCATCCTCTTAAATAAAACGGAAGAAATCAGTAATCAATAAAAGAGGCATTCAAGTTAAACCTTTTTAATTCATTTTTTAACTAAACGGGATGGATGGGGAAAAAAACCAGCTCTGGAAGTGGACTTAAAATGCAGGGATTAGCTAGCAGGCCTAGCTACAGACACAAAAAAATGGCTTTGGCCCACAGTTTTGAGAGCTTTGGTAAAGAATTTGAAATCTGGTGCCCTGAAGACTAAATCTGGTTTTGTTATGCCCATAGAATATTTTTAATGTAAATAAATTGGCAACCTGAAGGTTTAGCCTTTTTAAAAATGAGGATTTTAGTTACTTTTGAAAAACTAGGAAATCTGGAAACACACAGCCCACTTTCCCACTTGCGAAAAGCATCCTCCTGTAAGACACAATCTTTCCATCTCCCTATGTTGCACAGGACCCAATTCTTCTCTCACTACACCTGTCTGATTCCTCTGAGATATGAATTATCAATCCCTGTTTATGGAGAGAGGTCTTGCACAATCAACTCATGAGTGGCTTGGTTAGAAAAAGTTGTGATATCAGCAACAAGCTGCATCTAGACTGACAAACCAATGACCTGGTCCTCTGTCATCTAGCTCACCATCGCAGACTTCCCCCTCTAAAGATGAACTCCCTTCAATCCCTCATTTCTTTTTACTGTAATATGATCCCACTAGGAAGCACTTCAATCCACCAGACAAGGGTGACGGGAACCAGGTCCCCAGATCTATTGTCCCAGGAGGCTCCTGTGCCTCTAGGTAAATTTATGGGTGCATGCTAAGAGAAAACTGGAAAGGTATTATGTCACCTCTACCTGTCAACAATGTCTGAAACCCAGAAATCACTCAGAAAACAATATTTTTTCAAGAAATATTAGAATTTAGGCAATGTTCATGTTTATTGGTAGCCTTGAACAGCATTTCATGATGCAGCTAAAATAAAACGTCATAGTTACTTTTTTCTATTATAAAATTGCAAGTGATTCCGTACAATAAAAGTTATATTTAACCCAAAGAAAGTTGCCAAACTTAAGCAAAAATGGAAAAAAAGCTATAGTAAAGACATATTTAATATCCCAATTACCTAACTAGGAAAAACACTAAACTTAACATGTTAGAAAAGAAGAAATATAAAAGTATTAAATGCTTAATTTCTCTCTAAAAGAATTAATCATAATAAGCATAACAAGAAAAACAGAACAGGCCATTGACTATCAACAGGCAGGCATATCAATCTACCAGAGCACATATCTACCTTAGTGTTATAGTCCTATCCACCACTCGTTGCCTGGGTTTCAAATCCAAATAAGCATGGTGGTTGCTATAGTGACAATATGCCACTTTTGGAACCTGGAGCTTAGTACTACTAGGTACTTATGAGCTTCATAACGTCAGTACTTCCTCCCACACTCTGAATCATAGCTCAGATTTTATAACTTCACAAAATGTAATTCCATTCTGCCCTATATGAGTCAATTTTATTCTAGCAGTATAGAATACATGTCAAAAGAATCTAACTCAACATGCTAAATATACATACCACATATACATTTAACTAATACTAAATGTATTGGCCTGATAAGATAAATTTTGGGCAACCATTGGAATTCACTGATTTATTATTGAAACTGGGCAAGATTCACAGCTAATTATTTAGCTTATAGTTATTAAAACAGGATTCCTATCACACTTCATTTAATGAGAAAGTTTTAAATTCTAAACTAACGAATTTCATTTATGGCAGACTGACATATTTTCATTTTACTCAGGAACCATTCTTAATAATTAAAGACTAATTATTAACGATATCCAAGAAGGTAGCTTGTTCCTAGCAAAATGCTAAGAAACAAATATCAATCTCAAATTAGAGTGTATTTCTAGAATATCAAAAAAAAAGTCAGAGCTGGAAACCCTCATACATTGCTGGTGGGAATGAAAAATGATGTAGCCACTTGGAAAAGTTTCCCAGTTTCTCAAAAAGTTATACACAGAACTACTCTACCACCCATCACTTTCATTCCTATCTAACCAAGACAAATTAAAACATACGTCCACACAAAGACTTGCATATGAATGTTCACAGTATTCATAACTGGAAACGACCTAAATGTCTCTAAACTGGTAAATGGGTAGTGTTTCATCCTGCCGAACCCACGGCTGGGGTCACCCTCTAAGTGTTCATTAAAATTAATAAGGTATAATTACCTAAAACTCTTGCAAACAGGGGCTCGGAGAAGTAACCTATCACAACTGATAAACAACATCATGTTGTTGGCAAACTCGTATGTGCAAGGCATTAAGAAACATTAACGGAGAGCTTTGCCCTCAAAGGGTTAAGAACATCTAGAACGCGGCGGGGGGGGGGGTGGGTCTCGTCTTACGGCTTTGGAGCCCCTCCTCCGTCTGTCTCTGTAGAGGGGAGCTTCTTCCTTCCTACTTCTTCCTTCTTTCTTGCCTATTAAATTATCCGCCCCTTAAAACAACAACAAAAAAAAAGTCTTGGTGTTTACCACAAAAGAACCAGGCTGTTCCAAAATCACAGCCTCCCTAAAGCAACCCTCAATTATTACATAAAGAGGCAGCCTCCCTAAAGCAGCAACCCTCGATTATTACATAAAGTCACTTAATCCTTTCTGACTTCACCACTCTTTGCAACCAGAGTTTACTTCGCAGGTAGGCTGTGGTGAAGTTAGGGACATGATTTAGACAACCTAAGTTAGGGGTAACAGGCAAAAAAGAAAAAAGAAAAGAAGAAGAAGAAAATCAAAGCTCTGTCATCACTGTGAACTTCTCTTCAATAAGAGCCTTAAATCTCAGCCCTGGGAACAGAGACCCCTCCTCATGCCCTGGAGAAGAGGCTGGTAACAACCTGCGGATCTCAGAACCATTTGCCAATTTTTTTTCTCTCCCTTTGAATCCAAAGGGTGACGCTGTCCTCACTGCTTCCCCACACACTAGCGAGTGCGCGAAAGTCCACCTTCGTGGTCTGACCGACGGGGCAGGTCCACTCGCGGCCTCTGCCACGCCCCACGCCGCCCCTCCCCGCAGAGCCCGCCGGGGTTAGCCAGCCCATCCGCCTGCTCCCTCTCAGCGGCGCAATCTCAGGAATTCTTAACCCTACTTTGGGCAGGTGGGATGGCCGAGAAAGACCCTGCATGCCGCCACTTTGGCTCAGGGTCCTCAGCCCAAACTGAGAAACGTTTTACAGAGAAGCGTGACGACCTCTCGCAATAAGCCAGAGTACCGCCACCTCCATCCAGGAAGCGCCAAAATTCACCGACTTACGTATGTGACTGGGCGCAGCGGCCGCCCTAAGGCGTAAGGGGCGCCAAGTGCTGGTTCCACCCCGCCCAGTGCCGCCCCGCCCCGCGGCCTGCGTGCGTCAGAGATCACGTGCCACGTCTCCCGTCCCTACAGGCAATCGGGCGCTCCCCTCTTCCGGAAGTCGCGCCGGTGCGCGCCGGACTCCTCCCACCTGAGGCGACGTCAAGCTCAGCTCCTACCACTTCTCTGTCTCCCCCGACTGGCGCAGGGAGGGCTGCCTTTCCCTTACAGTATGCCTTGAGGCTTCCGGGCCACTGAACTTTAGGAGGGAGGGCATTGCAGTTATTCAGTGTGCCAGCCTCGGACGCACGTGAGTAGAGTTTGAGAGGACAGAGGCTGGCTCCGGCAGGCCACGCCCGCAGAGGCCTTTCCCCCTCTCCACAACTTGTGCTCTAGTTGGTTCCGCCGAGACCCACGACGGTTCCGCCCCCTTCTTCCTTGTCATTGATGTTGTTGTTCTTGTCAGTGCCGCAGCCCCGACCGCCGGGAGCTCGAACCCGAGCCGGGGCCGCCCGGGTGGCGCGGTGGCGGCGGCTGCGGCTGCAGCAGCTGCGACGGCTGCGGGGGCTGCTCCGGGTACTGCGGGGGCGGCCGGAAGCCGGCACCCGGCGACGGGGCCGGATGGCTCTGTGCGGGCAGGCGGCGGGCGCTGCGTCGCTGCCCAGCGAGCTGATCGTGCACATCTTCTCCTTTCTGCCGGCGCCCGACCGGCTGCGGGCCTCGGCCTCCTGCTCGCACTGGCGTGAGTGCCTCTTCTATCCGGCCCTCTGGCCCCAGCTCCGCATCTGCCTCCGCGTCTCGCCCGCGGAGCAGCCTCGGCTGGAATTCCTCATGCGCAAGTGCGGCTGGTTCGTGCGGGAGCTGCGTGTTGAATTCGCCGCGGAGAACTACCTGAGCGGCGGCGGCCCAGGAGACGGAGGTGGCGCGGACACCGGGACTGGAGGGGAGGAAGTCGAGGCCCTGCAGCTCTCTGCTCGTTGGCTGGAAGTGCTGCGCACCTACTTGGAGCTGGTGCTTTGCGTCCTGGTCAGCATCCGGAACAACAGGTAGGCATGTCGTGAGCCCCGCCCCGCCCTGTAACGGGGGTGGCTCCGTTCCCGCACCCCGACACAGATTCTGTGCGTAATACGCACCCGGCCAACTTCTGCGTTGCCTTCTTCAGTGACGGAGAGTGTTGGTTCTAACCAGGCGGTTTCCTTGAGCGGAAGGGCATAACGGGACTCATCACGATACTTTATAAACAGTGGTGGACTGGGTGTTTAACAGACACCACTTCTGGCGCCTTCTAGGCAGTCATTCATCCTCTCGGTGGCCGTGGGATGGAGCTGACAGGCGCCGTCATTTTTCATTTTATAGATGGGAGAGTTAAGGCTGGGAGGGTGAGGCCTGTGGGTGAGCCTTGGAAGAAACAAAACATACACATAACACGATTTTCTGACTCTGAATCTGTTAGAAATAGTTCGTTGTGGGGGAAGGAGTACTCATAGGACGCTGCCTAAAAGAAATTTTGTAACAGCCGTTTTCTTACCAGAAATAGTTTCGGCTAACTGAACAAGGCCGGAAGAGAAGGAGGAGTGTTTGTTAAAGGGATTGGGGAAGAAGTTGATCTTCAGGGTTGAAAGACCCTCCCCGTACACCCCCACACTCAACTTGTCCCCAGTAGTTCACTTAAAAGTAACAGTCGGGCGGAGGAGGGGGGCGGGCAGCGAGGGAGTTGGCCAGGGTCTGCAAAGGGTAAGCACATAACTCTTCTGGTTTTGCATCAGGACTTCCCTGTAATTCTGGAACCAACACCTTATGTTCTGACCCAGTATCCCTTCCAATCGTCATTTTTCTCCATCGCCACTTCCAAAACCCTATTAATTTAGATCTTCTGTATATGGATATTCTAAAGAACCTTAGAGTAAAACTCTTATTAGAAGAAAGTTTAGAAGTTCACAAAAGGAGCACCTTACATAGTAAAAACACTTCAGCAGTTTCACATTCACTGTGTTATTTGAGCCTCTCAGTGACACTGTAAGGCAGGGCAATGATTAATATCCCTGTTTTATAGAAAGGAAACTGACCCTTTATAGGATCAAGTGATTTGCACATTGCTGTACGACATTGGTTTTCTCCAAAAGTGTGTCCTTTTGCAGTAAATATACTGAACATTATGTTGAACAAGGTTAAAAGCAGTCCGTGGTTTAATGCTAGGAGATATATATTGATATATAGATATAAGGTTATATATATGTATATGCACCATTATTCTGTGTCTTAATCCAGAAGTCAAGAGATAAGCATATAGCTCCAAGTTGTATCTGGGATATGGCTCCATTATTCCAGTTGCCTGTGTGTGTTTCCCCAGCTTTTCACAAGACATTCCATTTCGTTACTTTGGTTTTATCTGGCAGGAGAGGCCATTGAAGCTAAAAACAGGTCTTGATTAGGTTAGAGACTTTCTCAGAGTTGAATGTATGGCTAGAGGACCAACTGACCTAAAAGTTGCGAAGTTGCAGTCAGTGAGCACTTACTAATGAGACCAAGGTTGAGGGTGAATTCAGTGAGTGAGTACCAATTAGATTTTTCTGTACTGAGATCAAATTGCATTTTTATGCAACCATCCAAACAATGTATGTGCCTTTGACCCAAGTAAGAACAAGCCTTGAGCAGTGTCTAGTTCCTTTTTAGTATTTTAATAACTGGTTGGTTGGATGGGTGGATAACACATAGGCAAAATGGAGGTATTTCACATCTTTGTAGCTTAATTCTCCTGTCCTTCTCTTCCTTACCCCTACAATTTTTATTAGCATCCCAATCTGCTTCTCTCTAAGGCCACCCATGCCTGCCTTTCTGGGTCAGCTATCGCTCCTATGCAAAAACATCACACCTGTCATCCCTAATTTTAAGGTTTGCTTGTCATCTACTATTAGCATGGTGCTGTATGTCGTGCTGCTTTGGTAGCATATTCATTCTGTGTGTCTCAAATTAAAGTGTAGTGTAATTGCATGTTGTTTGTACTAGTGATACATCAAAGAGTTTTTAAAAATTCTATTCATATGTTTGGAAATAAGTTAATCTCATCTTTATTGTTGAAAGTGTTTTGAGATACTCCAGTGATATTGGAAAAGTTAATATGAATATTAAATCCATAAATAGGACTAGTTTCCTTTAAATTTTAACAAATCCGAAAATGTTTTAAACCAGGTTGTTTATTCAGTGACTGGTAAAGCCTATTATTTCTTTCTATAATCCTTAAACTATAGACTTGGGACATTTGACATTGCTCTTTATATTCCGAGTTAAATTTACAATGGTTTTGCTTTATGATCTCTGCCATTCTATAAGTAGAAAAGAGGGGGTGTGAATCATACCAGATCATAAGCATTCTGCTTCCAGGCTTTGTGCTGAATTCCTTTATACAGTTCATACAATTCAGACTGTTATTTTGTTTTGTTCCAGTTATTTTCATGTCCCTCAGGAAAATAACTGAAAGTATAAACTTGAATTGTGGGAACTTTTCAAGGGTACTGATCTTCAGAGAGGACAATTGGTGTTTTGTTTTGCTTGATTCCCGGGTTATATATGTACATGTATTCTCACAGTGATTATAGTTGCCATACCTGTATCTTAGGTTTTAGGAACAACTAATAAGGATAAAGAAGGTGCAGAAGTGCCTCTTTGAGGGTAAAACACAGTCCTTCACGTTTCGGAAATTGCTTCTCTACAGGGCACTAGGATACCTGTCTTCTTCATGAAAAGTAAGAACAGAAAGGTAGTAAGTACTTATTCAACTGTATTTTAGGTCACATAGGCTGAATTTCTTCTGCAGTCATTCTATAAGAAATCGTACCTAGAAGTGCAAAACAACAAATCTATAAATGCATTTTTAGCATTTAAACCAGTTGTCAGGTTGAGTACTGCCCATTGAAATGCTGTATTTCAGACTCCTTAGGAAAAACGAGTTCATGGTGAGATTTATGATAATAGGTAATGGACTCAGTCACTAAAAATACCTGAACAATAGCCACAGGCACATTGTCTTCATCTGGTTTGTGCTTTTATGGGCTGTATAAATGTTTTACATAAACTCTTCTTGGGTGAAATGCTATTAGGGGTCACTACTTTTTTTTTTTTTTTTTTTTAAGAATTCGTGTTGTTGGCCAGGGGTGGTGGCTCACACCTGTAATGCCAGCACTTTGGGAGGCCGAGGCGGGTGGATCACTTGAGGTCGAGTTCAAACCAGCCTAGTCAACGTGGCAAAACCCCATCTCTATTAAAAATACAAAAATTAACCGGGTGTGGCAGTGCACACCTGTAATCCCAGCTACTCAGGAAGCTGAGGCAGTAGAATCGCTTGAACTCGGGAGGCGGAAGTTGCAGTGAGTGGAGATCATGCTAGTGCACCCCATCCTGGGTGACAGAGCCAGACTCCATCTCAAAAAATTTAAAAAAAAGAATGCATATTGTAACAGACCTGAGAAATTTTGTATAAGATTGATTTTCTTTTTAATATTCTGGGTATAGCTCTAACTGCTTGTATATAAATTGACCATTTCACGACTCTGTCTGCTTATATACCTTGTAAGTAAAACAGGATCTATTAATAATGCTTAGATTTGGGTCTTGTTGATTTAGCAGGCGCAGTGAAGGAGAATCTTACCTTTGTGTTGTTTCCTACCAGGAAACAATAATAAAACCATTTAAAAATATTCTGAGACAGAATCTTGCTCTGTGACTCAGGATGGAGCAATCATGATCATAGCTCGGAGCAATCATGATCATAGCTCACTGCAGCCTCAAATGCCTGGGCTCAAATGATCCACCCACCCCAGCCTCCTTAGTAGCTAGGACTACAGGCATGCACCACTATGCCTGGCTGGTATATTTTTTTTTAATTTTGTGTAAAGACAGGGTCTCACTGTGTTGCCCAGGCTGGTCTGTAATGCCTGACCTCATATGATCAACCCACTTCTGCCTCCCAGATTGCAGGTGTTATCCCCTGTGCCCTGCCTAAAAATGCATTTTAAAATGAGTTAAAAATTCTTTGGACATTTCAGATTACTACCTAAGATGGTAGAAAATGCCTTGAAGGTGTTATCTCCAACAATTTTTAGCCTTATTTTTCTTGAAATATTTCTCCTGTGGTAGCATAATAAATATGTATAACAATGTTTCATTTCTGAGAGCTTACTTTGTTTCATTATTTACTTTAAAAAGCCGATTTACAGAATAAATATATTAAAATATACTGGCCCTGTGACCAATCTGCCCTGCTCAAGAATTAGTTTCCTGTAGCACTGCATTCCCAGCAGACTCCTTACCTAAAAACTGACAAAAAGTTTCCTTAGGGATAGCCTCAAAGTTATTGAGAAGGAAGGCTAAAGAAACTAACCTCCTGGAAGGCTGTTTTGAGAGGTTTTAGGACTTTTTATTCCACAGCTGTATTGGCAACTGATAGATGGAATAGGTTAAAACTCAAGGGAAAAAAAAGTTAAAATTTTTTGACTGTGTTAAATGAGGCTGTTAAGCAACTTTTGAGTGGAATGATTAAACATCTCCATTTTAATTTGTTAGTTCTGAGGCAGCCTTGGGAGAGTTCACCAAACTCGATCAGTTTATTTAGGAGCTAAAATGATAGTTGTAGAAAATCTATGGTTTTTTTCCTCCAATTATTGAGAGCGTACTGTGTGCCAAGCAGGGAAGACATGCTTCCTGTTCTCATAGAGTCATTCTAAAGGAGGAAGAAAGAAAGAAACAAGTAGACAAAAGAAAGAAAGATTATTTCAGGTTGTGAAAATAAAATCTGAAAATAAAACAGAAGGATGTAATAGTGACTAGGTGGCAACATTAGGTAAAGTGTCAGGGGAAACCTTTTTTGAGAAGGATATTTGAGCTGCAACATGAGTGACAAGAGTTGCCCATCTGAAGATCTGAGCAAATAGCATTCCACACACAAGAAACAGTAAGCACGAAGGTCTTTAGCCAGACAAATCTTTGGTCTGTTCGAGCAGTAGAAAAGAAAGTGTGAGAGGGCTGTGGCAAGTGAGAATGAAAATGGTGCCATGATGAGTTCTGAGAAGCAGAAGGAAGGAAGGATTGGGTTTAGGTAGGCTTATTTAATGAAGTTTGGAATATATTCTAAGCATAGAAGAAGTCACTGAAAAAAATTTTAAGGACAAGAATAATGTGATATCATTTGTATTTTAAGACAATCACCCTGGCCATTTTATGAGCGACTTAAGGACCAAGAGAGAAAGTAGGGAGACAGGTTGGGAAGCTTTTGCTGTAATCTAAGCAAGAGATGATGGTAGCTTGAACTACAGTGGAGACAGGAGAGATGAAAAAAAGCGGATGGATTTTGGAAGTATAGCCCAGAGTACTTAACAGTTGGATATGAGTAGTAAAAGAAAAGGAAAAAACAATATTTTTTCATCATTTCTTTCTCACTCGATTTTCTTGTCCTTATTACTGTTAAAATTATCTTTTAATAGCGTGTTAAATAACAACCTTAAGTGTTCGTTTTATTTAAATATACCTTTTGTGTGTAATCTTTGGGATTTGGGGATGGTAGTTATTCTTAGATTGGGGAATGGCAATTCTGAGATGGAATTGTAAGTTCTGAGAAATAACTTCTGGTTAACGGGTCCTAATAAAGCTAATAAGGAATACTGTTGTAGGCCAGTGACTTATTTCTAGATTCTAATGTTATACTGTCAGATATGGCAGCCAGTAGCTACAGATAGCTATTTAAATTTTAAATAAATAAAATTAAAGATCCCATTAGTTGCACTAGCCACATTTCGAGTGCTCAGTAGTCACATGTGGCTAGTGACTAGTATATTGTACAACATAGAATAGAACACTTCCATCCATAGAAAACTCTACTGGACAACACATCTCTAAATTATTTGTGTTCATTTGATTTGGCTATGAGCATTAGCATTTGTGAGGAAAGGAAATAATGTTATTAAAAGAGTATAATGTGGATGTTAAAACATGATACTGAAAGTGGACTAAGGAGAATAGAACCAGCCTGAGATAATTTCATGCAATGATGGGGGATTATTTTAGCTTTTATTAATTTAAAAAAGGAAAAAAAAATATGTCATGATCTCTTTTATGGCATTGGAAAAGATTTTAATGTTTTTAAGAGCATCTTTTTAAAGAACCATGTTCTTTTATGTTTCCATAACTTAATTCTTCTTAGCTGTAATAACTCTAAGGTGGCTGCAGTTTGCATTTTTCTATTGTTCCTATGTATTAAAGAAATAATTTTGGATCCTCTGGAATGAAAAGAAACTTACCAACATTTACTACCGTAGATGAAGTTCCCCAATTCTGACCCACAGAAGAGAGAACAAGGTCATCAGGTCTGAAATCTCAAGCGTTGGGTCACAATTGTGCTAAACAGTCCCAACAGGAGTCCGAGACGAAGAATAAGACAATAAAAAATTGTGATGGTTGTTTAATTCATAAGGAAATTCTTGTGCAGCACAGAAAATAAGATATCTCGTTTCAGTGGAATTTTAATAAACTTTTTTTTGAGATGGAGTCTCACTGTCACCAGGCTAGAGTGCGGTGGCACGATCTCGGCTCACGTCCACCTCCCACTCCCAGGTTGAAGTGATTCTCCTGCCTCAGCCTCCCAAGTGGCGGGGATTACAGGCACGCGCCACCACGCCCAGCTAATTTTTGTATTTTTAGTAGAGATGGGGTTTCACCATATTGGCCAGGATGGTCTCTATCTACCAAACTCATGATCGGCCTGCCTTGGCCTCCCAAAGTGCTGGGATTACAGGCCTGAGTCACCACACCCAGCCTTAACATACAGACTTAAGTTGTTTGTTTCTATTTTCTGTTTCTACAGCTAATTTGACTTAGCTATATTAACTCTAATATAAGGTAGCTGCATTTTTCGGTTTTCCGCTGGTACTATATACTACATCAAAGAAATAATTGAGAAGGGGATTTTTAGTTTTCTGGGAAAATATATTGTTTTAGAGGGATTCCTTATGTATAATGTAACTGAAAACTGGTCTGCCCCCTAAATTTGTGATGTGTAAGATGTAGCTAAATAGACTAATTTTTGTTGTGAACTAAGGTAAATATACTATTCAACAAATATTTTTGAATGCCAGACCCTGTTTTAGTATTTGGAGATATAGCGATAATCAAAAGGCCCTGCCATCATAGAGCTTTTTCTTATGGAAAAGAAGACAGAAAACACATTAAGTGAAATTATAGTATCTCAGTTGGTAATATATGCTACAAAGAAATATAAAGCAGTGAAGGGAGATGGGAATGGTGGACTTAGGAGTGTTGCTATTTAAAATAGGGAAGCTAAAGAGGGTCTCAACTGCTGAAGTGGTATTTGAAGGCAGGGAGGGAGCAAGCCGTGTGTCTCTTTGGAGCAAGTGATTCCAGACAGAAGTAGCACTAAGTGGAGTAGCTCTGTAGTGGAAGTACGACTGGCATGTTTTAAAGACAGCATGGTGAAAACCATTATCCTAAGCTAACACAGAAACAGAAAACCAAATACCACACGTTCTCACTTACAAGTAGGAGCTAAACACTGAGTACACATAGTTATAAAAATAGGAACGGTAGACACTGGGGAATACAGGAGTGGAGAGGGAGGCAGCAGGGTAACAGTTGGATACTATGCTCACTACCTGGGTGATGGATTCAATTTTACCTCAGACCTCAGCATTACACAATATACCTTTGTAACAAACCTGTACATGTACCCCCTGATTCTAAAATAAAAGTTGTTGTAATTTTTTAAAGAGAAATAGAACATTGCTAGAGCCCTAGAAGTTCCCTTTGTGCCCCCTACCAGTTACCACTCCCTTACTTCAAAGGTAGCCATTATCCTGACTTCTAACACTGTGGGTTAGTTTTACCTGTTTTTGGACTTCATATAAGTGAGATTATACAGTATGTTATCTTTAGAGTCTGACCTCTTTTGCTCAATGTTGTATGTCTGAGACCTCAAAATAATAGTTGTTCATTAATTTTTATTGATGAGTAGACCGTAATTTATTGTATTGCTGATGGACATATGAATTGTTCCCAGTTTTTGTAGATCATTGCTGCTATCTATATACATACTTGTGTACTTCTTTTTAGTGCATTAATGTAGTCATTCATATTGGACTTATAACTAGGAATGAAATTTCTGGATCCTAACATATACATATGCTCAGCTTTAGTAGAAATAACCGAAAAACTTTTCAAAATGAGTTGTCTATTTGATACTCTCATCAGTAATATATATGAGTTCCAGTTTTTCCAGTCTTGCTAACGTGTTAGCAAGTGTCAGTGTTTTTAATTTCAAGTGTATTACATTGTACTTTTAATTTGTATTTTTCCGGTAACTTTTTATATGTCCTAAATGAGTCCTTTGATAGTTGTAGTTATTACAAAATTCTGTCTTTAATTATATTAAGCTCTTTTTTTTTTTTTTTTTTTTTTCTGAGATGGGATCTCACTCTGTCACCCAGGCTGGAGTGCAATGCTGTGGTCTCGGCTCACTGCAACCTCCGCTTCCCAGGTTTAAGTAATTGTCCTGCCTCATCCTCCCAAGTAACTGGGACTGTAGGCATGTGCCACCACACCCAGCTAATTTTTGTATTTTTAGTGGAGACAGGGTTTCACTATGTTGGCCAGGCTGGTCTCAAACTCCTGACCTTGTAGTCCACCCGCCTCGGCTTCCCAAAGTGCTAGGATTACAGGCGTGAGCCACCACGCAAGCCTTAAGCATTTTTTAATATTTAGAAGTTCTTAATTTTAAAAATTCCAGTTTATCATTTTGTTCCTTTATTGGTAGAGATTTTTGTGTTCTATTGAAATAAAAACTTTGTTAGAAAAATATCTGCAAAGTCAAAAAGATATTCTCTTATGTCACCATTTAGAAGCTTCATTGTTTTACACTCTACCTGGTAATAAATTCTTATGAAGGGTGAAAAAAGAAAAAGACACAGCACGGAAAGCAATGAAATATCGAAGAGGTCAGCCAGGTAAGGGGGAAGGTGATATGGAAATCTGTAGGTATTTGTGAGACTCTTGTAAGGACTTTGACTTATACTCTTAGATGAGGTGCCATCAGAGGGTTTTGAGCCAAGACAGTGATGTGATCTGACGTTTCAAAAGGATCAGTCTGTCTATAATGTGTTAGGAATAGCTTGTAGTAGGGCAAGAGTGGAAGCAATAAGCAGAGTTAGGAGATTGTTGCAGTAATCCAGGCAAGAAGTAATGGTGGCTTAGACCAGGGTGTGAGCAACAGAAATCATGAGTAGTCTGATTCTGTACTTACTTTGTTTTTTGTTTTATTATTTTATTGGAGATAGAGTCTAGCTCTGTCGCCCAGGCTGGAACACAGTGGCGCAATATTGGCTCACTGCAACCTCCGCCTCCCGGGTTCAAGCAATTCTCCTGCCTCAGTCTCCTGAGTAGCTGAGACTACAGGCGCATGTCACCAAGGCCGACTAATTTTTGTGTTTTTAGTAAAGACAGAGTTTCACCATGTTGCCGAGGGCGATCTCGAACTCCTGAGCTCAGGCAGTCCACCTGCCTCAGCCTCGCGAAGTGCGGAGATTACAGGCGTGAGCCACTGTGCCTGGTCTGTATTTATTTTTAGCTGGAGGTTTTCTAGAAGTGGAATAAAGTACAAAAAGTTAGATATGATGTTCTAACATTACAATGCCCTTCTAGTTGCTTTTCCCTAAATACATCTAAAAATATTGTTCTGCTTTTTGGTTGTTCTTACTCGTGTGTGTTTGTGTGTGTGTGTGTGTGTGTGAGATTTGTACTCAAAAAAAAGCTAGGGTTTAGATACAGTTTATTATCTGAAAACATAACTTACTTTGGTGTTTAACTCCTTTACCACCAAGCACTTGTACAGCAGTGCTCTGTTCATATCATGTTATATAAATTTGGCTTAGTCTGTGTAATTGCCCCCAGAAACTTCCTGGTCTTCGTTACTGTGGTCACCTGAAATTTTCATTTTTCTTCTTTTTTCTCTTTCACTTTTCTGCTTCATATAAACTCATGACTCCCTGAAATTTGCCTAGGTCTAACCTTCATATTAGCTGTGGACTCATATGAAGTCCATATGTGGTAGGGCTGAGCAGAAAGGAAGAAGCCGATGGTATTCCCTATGTGGATTTTTTCCTCTCTTTGCATCCAAATCAGTGGTCTAATCACCTGTGACACTAGACCAAGGTAATTATGTTTTTCCATGCAGATGCTCATCACGTGTACTCCTTAAGTTAAACCAAAAAAAGGGAGGAAATAAGGGCCAGAGTTGGGCTACCTTTTAATCTGGTTTGTTACTCAACTGTTGCTGGTAACTTCAAAAATGAAACCTACTTTTCAAAACCTCAAAAGGACAATTTTTGTTCAAGGAAAAGAAGAGGAAACATAGTAACCTGAGGCAAGAGTCTTTGATCTTAACCCCACCTTCTCAAGCCACCCACCTTCATACCAATGTCCTGTTAGAATCCACACCTAGACCACAGGAGTCACCACCAGGGTCACAGGGCTGGGTAATGCCCATTCATAGTGCCATGCTTCAGAGGGCTGAGTGGATGTGTTCTTGACATCCCCTAAAATCCTAAGCTAGCTTTCCTATATTAACAGCAGTATTCAGCAACTCTAGGAGTTAGGCTTCTTTATTATTTCTATTTTACAGATGGTAAAACTGAAGCACAGAGTAATTAAGTGAAATTATTAGGGTTACACAATTAGAGAAGTGACTGCCTTGTTTTCTAATTTTACTTGTGAAATTTTTAAGACACACAAAAACTAGACACATGAACCCCCATTAATACCATCACCCAGATTCAGTAATTTGAAGATTTTACCACGTTTGCTTGCTTGCCTTTTTTTTTTTTTTAGACGGAATTTCGCTCTGTTCCCCAGGCTGGAGTACAGTGGTGCAATCTCGGCTCACTGCAAGCTCTACCTCCTGGGTTCACACCATTCTCCTGCCTCAGCCTCCTGAGTAGCTGGGACTACAGGCGCCTGCCACCATGCCCAGCTAATTTTTTGTATTTTCATTAGAGACAGAGTTTCACTGTGTTAGCCAGGTTGGTCTCGATCTCCTGACCTCGTGATCCGCCCGCCTCGGCCTCCCAAAGTGCTGGGATTACAGGCGTGAGCCACGGCGCCCAGCCGCTTTCTTGTTTACTGAAGTATTTTAAAGCAAATCCCAGATATCATTGCCATATTACCTTACTAAAGTATGCAGGTCTGAAAATTATGTCCATTCTATGTAATGGACATTTCTGCAATACCATTGATACCCTAACAGAGTTATCAGTAATTCCTTGGTATCATCTAATTTTTAAAAACAAGCTTGTTTTTAAAACCTTTATTTCTATTCCAAGAATCTAATAAGCCCACAGATATTTAGAACTTAACCACCATAACTTTTCATGTCATTGGCACACAATATGCATATTTTAGTAATTAAATAAGCAAATTGTAGGAGAGCGGTGTGTAGGCTGTTTCTAAGTTATAAGTGCTTAAGGATGTGCTTTAGCTCTAGATCTGGAACTCATTACTTTAAAATACTGTTAAAGAAGGACAAAATTAAGTAGAAGAAATTCATTCTCTTTTGATGATAGTATATGGCCTTTTGCATGCTTTAGAAAGATTATCAAGCACTGTTTATGACTTTGTGATATTTCACAACACATTTTAGGATTTACATAGGGACTAGTAAATAGGTTATAGCCTATCAGTATTACCATGGGAATCAAAGTACATTGAAGAAACTTTCCAGCCAACTGTAATATTTTTCCAGTGTTTTTTGTTACATGTCTTTTTAAGCAAGTGTTATTTGTGACATTCTGCAGGAAATAACCCTGTTGATTTCTTTAGTTCACTTGCTATTCAACAATAAATAAATGAATGAGTAAATAATTTAAACCCAGGTTACTGAGTTCACCTTAATTAAAAGGATTATGTAGCATAATTCCCTTATTTATTACTGGTATAGTCTCCTGGCCTCAAAATGAGGCATCTGTTTATTACCACAGCCCAGTAGGTTCTGTTCCAGTATTGCTGCCTAGATGTTCTTTTCAGTCTCTTTTTTACCATCTGAAACAGTGAGCCACTTGGAGGCTACATGCAGTTTTCGTGGCTTTACCATGTGGTCTATAATCTAGTTTCAACACCATACGTTTGAAAGCTGCCCTTGAGTTGTCATTTTTTTTTGTTTTTTCTAACTTTTAAATTATTGTTTTCCATAGCACTTAATAAATTTTCATTTTGAATTGAAAAATAAGTACCTAAAAGTGTTTTTTGCAAATGTTCATCCTATACTGCTCTAAAATATGTGAGTTATAATTTTTCCTATCACTTGAATAAAACCATTGTATTCAAGCACCTGGTTTAATTATAAGAAGCATCACTAAGTGGAAATTAAAACCTCAGTTCTCTACCTTGCTGTACTTTAACTAGTGTTGTAGTCTGAAACAGGTCACTTCCATTTCTTTGTCTACAACAGGAGAGGAATTAATTTGATAATCCCACAAATCTTCTGGCTTTAAAAGTATATCTCTCATTACATATGTAGGAAAAGTTTGTGCATGTGTTGTGTACCATACTGTAAAGGGATTATTACCATTTTGTTGCTGCAATGAGAATTTTTTTCAGTTTCCTTTGAATGGCATATTTCTTTTTTTTTTTTTTTTGAGACAGAGTCTCGCTCTGTCGCCCAGGCTGGAGTGCAGTGGCCAGATCTCACCTCACTGCAAGCGCCGCCTCCCAGGTTTACGCCATTCTCCTGCCTCAGCCTCCCGAGTAGCTGGGACTACAGGCGCCCGCCACCTCGCCCGGCTAGTTTTTTGTATTTTTTAGTAGAGACGGGGTTTCACCGTGTTAGCCAGGATGGTCTCGATCTCCTGACCTCGTGATCCGCCCGTCTCGGCCTCCCAAAGTGCTGGCATTACAGGCCTGAGCCACCGCGCCCGGCCTGAATGGCATATTTCTAACACTGCTAGAACATTTTTAAATTATTGTATTGCTGGAACTATTCCAGAGAGAATCTTTACATTAACTTGTTAAGTTTTACTGTAATGCAGTTTCTTAATTTTTTTAATGATTTTAAAGTAAATTAAGTTCTTATGAACTTAGAGGCTCTGTAAATCAAATTTAACATTTTTTTCTGAATTCTTAAGTAATGTGTGCTTATAATAATAGAGAGCTTGAAAATTACAAAGAAAAAAAAAGTCCACCAGATATGATCACTGGTAAAATGTGATGCATCCTTCTGCAAAATTGGAATAACAGTCTGTGTATGGTTTTATTCCTTTTTTCATTGATTAGATCATGCATTTTTTCACATAATTAAAAATCCTGTCATGAGGGCAAGCTGACAGAGGGTAGGAAGTCCTAGCCTTTGCTCTCCCATAGAAACATCAAGATAACAATACTTGGGCCAGGCATGGTGGCTCACACCTGTAATCCCAGCACTTTGGGAGGCCAAGGCAGGTGGATCACAAGGTCAGGAGTTCAAGACCAGCCTGGCCAACTTGGTGAAACCCCATTTCTACTAAAAGTACAAAAATTAGCCGGGCATAGTGGTGCATGCCTGTAGTCCCAGCTACTTGGGAGGCTGAGGCAGAATTGCTTGAACCCGGGATGTGGAGGTTACAGTGAGCCAGGGTCGTGCCATTGCACTCCAGCCTGGGCAACAGAGCAAGACTCCGTTTCAAAAAAATAAATAACAACACTCCTACTAAAATATCTTTATAAGAAATGCAGAATCCATTTAATAAGTTGTAGCACCCCAGCCACATACGTAACTGAGAAAATCCACACCATGATAGGTAAGGAGAGCAAATTCACTTTGCCCACATCAGCTTCTCCCCCAGACTAGCTTAGTTCAGAGCCAAGAGGATCACCCATGATTTCTCCCACATTGGGAAAGGAAAGAATGGAGCGTGCACTTGGCCATCTGGCCTCCTGGCATCTTAGTGCATTCTTGCCAATTTCTGTCTCACCTCATATCCGGTGCTGAAAAACTGATAGCGCCCAGATGCCTGGAACAACTGAGAAGGAAAGAAGGGTGAATGGCCTCTACAGCTGGCACTGTTCTGCAAGTTTGGGAAAAGGCTCAGAACAGAGTCTTTCCCTTTAGGAGGGAAATGAAGGGAGCCTTGTCTCTAGCCTTTCAGTATGGTATGCAAAGGGCTGATTTCCATCTCAGTTCATGCCACGTACTAAAGGACTGGCAGAGCCTGGATGCCTGTGACAGCTAGGAATAAAGGGAAATGGGTGGGTGTCCCCTACAGCAAACAGTACTCTGTGAGACTGGAAAAAGTACTGTTTCTTCAAAGTCACAGACAACAATGCAGCCATACAATAAACATGGAAAATCAAGAAAACATGACACAATCTAAGGAAGAAAATAGTTCTTTAGTAACCAATTAAAAAAAAGTGGATGTATTAATTACCTACAAAGAATTTACATTAATCCTGTTAAAGAAGCTCACTGAGTTACATGAAAACACTGGTAGGAAACTAAATTAAATCAGGAAAAGAATACATGAGCAAAGTAAGGATGTTAACAAAGAAACAATTAAAAAGAAACAAAAAAAAGAAAGAATACAGTAACTGAACTGAAAAATTCACTACAGGAGTTCAACAAGCAGCTGACTTGATCAAGCAGAAGAAAGAATCAGTGAACTTGAAAACAGATCATTTGAAATTATCAAGGTAGCAGAACAAAATAAAAAGAATGAAAAGGAGTGAAGCTATAGAACTCAATCAAGCAAAGATAAGCAATGGACGTCACAGAAGTAGAAAAGGAGCAGACAGCTGTTTCAAGAAACAATGAGTGAAAATTTCCCAAATCTGGTGAGGGAAATGTGAAGGTCAAAGAATACCAAACAGGATGAAACCAACACATATTATAATCAAATTGTCAAAAATCAAAGACAAAAAGTAAGTGAGATAAGTGCTGAAAGAAAAGAAAAAAAAAACTGTCAACCAAAAATAGTATGCCTAGCAAAGCTATCCCCCAAAAATGGAGAGAAAGATTTTACCAGATAAACAAAAGCTAAAGGAGTTTATCATTACTAGAACTGCCTTACAAGAAATACCAATGGGAGTTCTTCAATATGAAACAGAGGAACAATAAATAACACAAAGCACATGACAGTAAAAAACTCACTAGTGAATACATAAACAAATAGAAAATACTCTAACGTTGTACTACTGATTAATAAATCACTGTAACTCTGGTATAAATGTTAAAAGCCAACAGGATTAGGCCGGACACCATGGCTCACACCTGTAATCCCAGCACTTTGGGAGGCCAAAGCAGGCGAATCACCTAAGGTCAGGAGTTCAAGACCAGCCTGGCCAACATAGTGAAACCTTGTCTCTACTAAAAATACAAAAACTAGTCGGGCATGGTAGCGGGTACCTGTAAACCCAGCTACTTGGGAGACTGAGGCAGGAGAATCACTTGAACCTGGGAGGCAGAGGTTGCAGTGAGCCGAGATCATGCCACTGCCCTCCAGCCTGGGCAACAGAGCAAGACTCTGTCTCAAAAAAAGAAAAAGCCAACAGTATGAAGAATAACTCCTATAATTAATTGGTGGATATGTAATATTAAAATATGTAAATTAGAACATCAATAGCAAAATATGCAGGAGTAAATATGTACAGTTTTTGCATACAATTATATTGTTATCTTAAAATGCACTATTATATGTATAAGATCATTTATGTAAGCTGGATGGTAATCATAAAGCAAAAACATGTACAGGCATACCTTGTTTTATTATGCTTCACTTTATTGCACTTCACAGGTATTGTGTTTTTTGTTTTTTACAAATTAAGGTTGTGGCAACCCTGCATCAAGCAACTATATTGGCACCATTTGTCCAGTATCATGTGCTCACATTGTGTTTCTTATTATACCTTTGTTGTTGTCGTTGTTGTCGTCGTCGTCGTCATTGTCGTCATTTTTTAGAAACAGTGTCTTACTCTGACACCCAGGCTGGAGTGCAGTGGCATGATCATGGCTAATGGCAACCTCAACTCCTGGGCTAAAGAGATCCTCACCTTGGCTTCCCAGAGTGCTTGGATTACAGGTGTAAGCCACCACACTGAGCCCACTCTTGTTATATCTGATGTGATCTATTGTCAGTAATCTTTGATGTTACTATTGTAATCATTTTGGCACCCCACGAACCACACCTATAGAAAATATCTAATTTAATTATAAATTTTGTGTGTGTTCTGACTACTGACCGGCCCTTCCCCCATTTCTTGCCCTCACATTGAGCCGCCCAAATCCCTAAGACAATAATATTGAAATTAGGCCAGTTGGCCATTCACAGTTGCCCACACCTGTAATCTCAGCAGCAGGAAGATCACTTGAACACAGGAGTTCAAGACCAGCCTGGGGAACATAGACCCCCATTCCTACATAATATTTTAAAATTAGCTGGGCATAGTGGTGTGCACCTGTGTTCCCATCTACTTGGGAGGCTGAGGTGGGAAGATCACTTGAACCTGGGAAATCAGGGCTGCAGTGAGCTGTGATTACACCACTGCACTGCAGCCTGGGCAACAGAGCAAGACCCTGTCTCAGAAAAGAAAGAAAAAATTAGGCCTATTAGTAACTCTACAATGACCTCTAATTGCTAAGTGAAAGGAAGAGTCCCACGTCTCTCACTCCAAGTCAAAAGCTAGAAATGATTAAGCTTCATAAGGAAGGCATTTCAAGAGCCCAGATAGGCCAAAAACTAGGCCTCTTGTACCAAACAGGCAAGTTGTGAATGCAAAGAAAAAGTTTTTGAAAGAAAGTCTAAGTGCTACTCCATCTATCACATGAGTGATAAGAAAGGGAAATGGCCTTATTGCTAATAAAGTGTTGGTGGTCTGGATAGAAGATGAAACTAGCCACAACATTCCCTTAATCCAAAGTCTAATCCAGAGCAAGCCTCTAATGCTGTTCAAGTCTATGAAGGCTGAGAGAGGTAAGGAAGCTGCAGGAGAAAAAGCTTGAAACTAGTAGAGGTTGGTTCATGAGGTTTAAAGAAAAAAGTTATCTCCACAAAAATGTAAGCTGAGTCAGCAGGTGCTGTCATGGAAGCTGCAGAAGATCTAGCTAAGGTCATTGATGAATGTGGTTACAGTAAACAACAGATTTTTCAGTGTAGATAAAACAGCCTTCTATTGCAAGAAGATACCATCTAGGACTTTGATAGCTAGAGACAAGCGAATACCTGACTTTAAAGCGTCAAAAGACAGGCTGACTCTCGTTAGAGGTTAATGCATCTGGTCACTTTAAGTTGAGGCCAATGCTCATTTGCTATTCTAAAAATCCTAGGGCCCTTAAGAATTATGCTAAATCTACTCTGCCTGTGCTCCATAAGTGGAACAACAAAGCATGGATGATAGCACATCTGTATACAGCATAATTTACTGACTATTTTAAGCCCATTGTGGAGAGGTACTGCTTACAAAAAGGTTCCTTTTGAAATTACATCTCATTGACAACGTACATGGTCACTCAAGAGCTCTGATGCAGATGAACCAGGAGATTCATGTTGTTTTCATGCTTGCGGACACAACATCTGTTCTTCAGTCCGTGGATCCAAGAGTAATTTTGACTTTCAAGTCTTATTATTTAAGGAATACATTTTATAAGATTATAGCTGCCATAGATAGTGATTTCTCTGGTAGATTTGGGAAAAGTAAACTGAGGATTCACCCATTCTAGATGCCATTCAGAACATTCATGATTCATGGGAGGAGATCAAAATATGAACATTAACAGGACTTTGTAAGAGGTTGAATTCCAGCACTCATGGATCATTTGAGGGGTCAAGACTTCAGTGGAGGAAGTCACTGTAGATGTGGTAAAAACTGCAAGAGAACTAGAATTGGAAGTGGAGCCTGAAGGTTTGACTAAATTGCTGCAATCTCATCATAAAACTGGAATGCATGAGAAGTTGCTTTTTGTGTATGAACAAAGAAAGTGGTTTTTGAGATTAGAATCTACTTCTAATGAAGATGCTGTGAATGTTGTTGAAATTATAACAAAGGCTTTAAGAATATTCCATAAACTGAGCTGATACAGAAGCAGCAGAGTTTAAGGGGATAGAGTCCAATTGTAAAAACAATCTCTACTGTGGATAAAAAGCTCTTAAACAGCATGCTACAGAGGATCTTTCATGAAAAGAAGAATCAGCAGATGCAACAAACTTCATTGTCTTATTTTAAGAAATTGCCAGTCACTCCAACCTTCAACTATCACCCTGATCAGTGAGTAGCTATCCGATATTGGGGCAAGACATTCTACCAGCCAAAGATTACAACTAGCTGAAGACTCAGGTGATTGTTAAAATCTTTTAGCATTAAAGTATTTTTTAGTTAAGGTATGTATATTGCTTTTTAACTTGAAAAACAAAAAATTATTTGACTTTCTTTATTTCAATATTCACTTTATCGCAGTGGTCTGGAAGTGAACCTGCAATATCTCCAAGTTATGCCTGTAGTAGATACACAAAAGATAAATACATAGCACTACAAAAAAATCATCAAATCACAAAGGAAGATAGCAAGAGAAGAAAGGAATGAAAGAACTACAAACAAAATGACAATAGTAAGTCTTTACCTATTATTACTTTAAATATAAATGGATTAAATTCCATCATCAAAAGTTATTGAGTGGCTGAATGAATTAAAAAACAGGAACCCACCATGTGCTGGGTATAGAAGTTATATACTTATATCTTAGAAAATAGACTTTAAGTCAAAAACTGACACAAGAGACAAAGTCATTATAGAATGATAGGGTCAGTCAGGAAGACATAACAATTATAAATATATATGCATCCAGTATCAGGGCACCTAAATACATAAAGCAAATATTAACATACCTGAAGGGAAAAACAAACAACAATATAATAATAAAAGAAGACATCAAGACACCACTCTCAACAATGGATAAATCATTTAGACAGAAAATCAGTGAGCAAACACTGGATTTTAACCAAACTATGGGCCAAATGGACCTAACAGATACATACAGAACATTCCATCCAACAACAGCAGAATACACGTTCTTCTCAAGCACACATGGAACATTCTCCAGGATAAATCACATGTTAGGCTACAAAACAAGTCTTAATAAATTTAAGATTGAAATCATGTCAGATATCTTTTCTGACCACAATAATATAAAACTAGAAATCAGTAAAAGGAGGAAAATTTACAAATATGTGGAAATGGAAGTCAATAAATATTAAAAGGGAAGTCATATAGATTGATATATTAATATCTAATTAATATAAATGATATGTTAATATCAATATACTAATTAATATATAATTGATCTATTAATAATTGATATATTAATATCAATTAATATAATATTAAAATGGAAGTCAAGACCGGATGCCAGTGGCTCATGCCTGTAATCTCAGCACTTTGAAAGGTGAAGGTCAAGAGATCGAGACCATCCTGGCCAAACATTGTGAAACCCCGTCTCTACTAAAAATGCAAAAATTATCTGTACGTGGTGGCGTACACCTGTAGTCCCAGCTACTCGGGAGGCTGAGGCAGGAGAATGACTTGAACCTGGGAGGCGGAGGTTGCAGCGAGCCACGATCCCGCCACTGCACTCCAGCCTGGGCGACAGTGCGAGACTGTCTCAAAAAAAAAAAGGGGGGGGGAAGTCAAATAATATTTTGATACAAATAAAAATAAAAACTTACCAAAACGTATAGCAAGTGGCAAAAGTAATACTAAAAGGAAAATTTATAGCAAAAAAATGTTAAGAAAGAAGAAAAGGCCAGGTGCAGTGGCTCACGCCTGTAAGCCCAGCACTTTGGGAGGCAGAGGCACACGGATCACAAGGTCAGGAGTTTGAGACCAGCCTGGCCAACATAGTGAAACCCTGTCTCTACTAAAACTACAAAAAATTAGCTGGGTGTGGTGGTGGTTGCCTGTAACCCCAGCTACTTGGGAGGCTGAGGCAGGAGAATTGCTTGAACCTGGGAGGCGGAGGTTGCAGTGAGCCGAGATCACACCACTGCACTCCAGCCCAGGTGACAGTGCAAGACTCCATCTCAAGAAAAAAAAAAAAGAAAAAAAAAATTCATACAACTTAACTTTAAACCCTAAGGAATTAGAAAAACAACATTCAAAGCCCAAAGTTAGCAGAAGAAAGGAAATAATAAATATTAGAGCAGAAGTAAATACAGACTACAAAAAGCAGTAGTAAAGACTAACAAAGCCGGGTGTTGCTTTTTGAAAAGATAAACAAAATTGACAAACCTTTAGAGTAAGACAAAAGTCTCAAAGAAGTGAAAGAGGAGACATTACAACTGATGCCACAGAAATACAGTAAGACTATAAGAGACTCCTATGAGCCTTCATTTCCAATAAATTGGATAATCTAGAAGAATAAATAAATCCCTAGAAATATAAACCTTCCAAAACTGAATCATGAAGGAAATATAAAATATCATCAGACGAATAACAAATGAGAGTGAATCCATAATTTTTAAAAACCTCCCCCCAAAAAAGAAAAACCCAGGACTGGATGGCTTCACAGGTGAATTCTACCAAATATTTGAAGAAGAATTAATGTCAGTCCTTCTTGAACTCTTCCAAAAAGTTGAGGAAGAGGGAACGCTTCTAAACTCATTTTATGTGCCTAGCACTGCTGTGATACCAAAGCCAGATAAGGACACTAACAAAACTATAGGTCAGTGTCTCTGATGAACATAGATACCAAAATCCTCAACAAATACTAGCAAACCAAATTCAACAGCACATTAAAAGGATCGTACATCCTAAATGGGATTTATCCCTGGAGTGCAGGCATGGTTCACCATATGCACATCAATAAATATAATATGCCACATTGTAACAATGGATAAAAATCATGACCATGTCAATAGATGCAGAAAAAGCATTTGATGAAATCCAACATTCTTTCATGATATAGCACTCAAAAAATTAACCATAGAAGGAATGTACTTCAACATTATAATAAAGTCCATATATGGCCATGTATGACAAGCCCTTAGCTTAACATCATACTCATCAGTGAAAAACTGGAACCTTTTCCTCTAAGATCAAGAACAAGATGTGGATGCCTGCTCTTGCCACTTCTATTCAACACAGTATTGGAAGTCCTAGCCAGAGCAATTAGGGAAGAAAAATAAAAGCATCCAAATCTGAAAAGAAAAACTAAAATTGTCTGCAGATGACATGGCATTATATATAGAAAACACTAAAGACACCACCGAAAAAAAACTCTTAATAAACAAATTCAGCAAGGTTGGTGGATGTAAAACCAACATACAGAAATCAGTTGCAGTTCTATACATCCCACAGGAAATTAAGAAAATCCCATTGACAGTAACATCAAAAAGAATAAAATATTTAGGAATAAACTTAGCCAAAGAGGTGAAAGTCTTCAGTTTTACTGATGAAAGAAATTAAAGCAGATACAAATAAATGGAAAAATATCTCATGTTCATGATTGGAAGAAATAATATTGTTAAAATCTCCATACTACCCAAAGCAGTCTACAGATTCAATGCAATCTCTGTTAAAACCTCAGTGACATTTTTTACAGAAATAGAAAAACAACCCTAAAATTAATATGGAATTACATAAGACCCCAAATAGCCAGAGCAGTCTTGAAAAAGAACAAAACTGGAGGCATCATACTTCCTAATTTCAAAATACATTACAAAGCTACAGTAATCAAAACAGTATCATGGTAGCATAAAGATGGATGTATAGACCAATGGAGCAGAAGAGAGACCCCGTAAATAAACCCACTCATTTATGATTAACTGATCTTTGACAAGGGTACCAAGAACATAAAATGGGGAAAGGATAGGCTCTTCAACAAATGGTGGTGTGTAAACTGGAAATCCACAGGCAAAAGAAGGAAATTGGATCCTATCGTAGACCATGGCCAGAAATCAAAGCAAAATGGATCAAAGACTTAAATATAAATTCTGAAACTGTAAAACTTCTCACAGAAAACATAGGGGGAAAGCTTCTTGGCATTGGTCTTGGCAATGACTTTGTGGTTTGACACCAAAAACAAAGGCAAAAGAACCAAAAATAGGCAAGTGGGACTGTATCATAATAAAAGCTCTGTACAGAAAAGAAAACAATCAACAAAATTAAAAAGCAAGCTGAAGAGACTGAGGCAGGCAGATTGCTTGAGCCCAGGAGCTCGAGACCAGCCTGGACAACATGATAAAACCCCATCTCTACAAAAAAATACAAAAGTAGCTGGGTGTGGTAGCATGCATGTGTAGTCCCAGCTGCTTGGGAGGCCGAGGTGGGAGGATCCATTGAGCCCAGGAGATCGAGGCTACAGTGAGCCATGATTACGCCACTGCATTCCATCCTGGGAAACAGCAGGACCCTGTCTAAAAGAAAAAAAAAGGTGAGATAAAAGTAAGGAGGTTGAGGCGTAGATCACCTGAGGTCAGGAGTTCAAGACCAGACTGGCCAACATAGTGAAACCTGTATCTACTAAAAAAAAAAATACAAAAGAAAAAAAAACAGGTGTGGTGGTGCATACCTGTGATCCCAGCTACTTGAGAGGCTGAGGCAGGAGAATTGCTTCAATCTGGGAGCCAGAGGTTACAGTGAGCCGAGATGGCACACTGCACTCCAGCCTGGACCACAGAGTGAGACTCCATGTCCAGAAAACAAAGAGAAATAGAAGTTAAATATTAGCAAAACATCTATCAAGGTAAGAGGTTAATATCCAAAACATATAAGTAACTCGTATAACTCAATAGCAAAAAAAACAAATTTAACCTAATCTTAAGCAAAAAACAAATAGATATTTCTCCAAAGACGACATACAAATGGCCTCCAGGTATATGGAAAGATGCTGAGTATCATTAATCATGGAAATGCAGATCAAAACCACAGTGAGATATCAACTCACATCTTAGCATATCTGTTATCAAAAATAAATTTAAGGCCAGGCTTGGTGGCTCACGCCTGTAATCCCAACACTTTGGGAGGCCGAAACAGGCAGATTGATTGAGTCTAGGAGTTCAAGACCAGCCTGGCCAACATGGTGAAACCCTGTCTCTACTAAAAAATACAAAAAAAGTTAGCTAGGCATGGTGGCGCACACCTGTAGTCCCAGCTGCTCAGGAGGCTGAGGTGAGAGAATCGCCTGAGCCTGGGAAGTTGAGGCTGCAGTTAGACAAGATGGCGCCCTGCACTCCAGCCTTGGCAACCGGAGACCCTGTCTCTAAATAAATAGACATTTGTGAGGATGTAGAAAAGTTGGAGCTTTTATACAGCTGTTTATGGGAGTGTAAAATGGTGCAGCCACTGTGGAAAGCAATATGGAGATTCATTAAAAATAGTACTGCTGTATGATCCAGTAATGGAATATTTCTGGATATGTATACAAAAAGGTTGTAATCAGGATCTCAAAGATACCTGCACACCCATGTTCAGTGCACCATTATTCACATTAGCCAATATAAGAAAACAATCCAAATGTCCACCAAAAGATGAATAAAGAAAATGTGATATATACATGCAATGGAAAAATATTAAGCCTTAAAAATAAAGAGAGAGAAATCCTACTGTATGCAACAACCTGGATGAACCCACAGGACATTATGCTACGTGAAATAAGTCAGTCACAGAAGGATACATACTGCATGACTCCACTTACGTGAGGTATCTAAAATAGTCAAACTCCCAGAAGCAGAGAATAAAATGGTGATTGCTAGGGCTGTAAGGAGAGAAAAATGGAAAATTGTTAATGAATATAAAATTTCTGTTCTGCAAGATGAAAAATTTCTAGAGATCTGTTGTAAAGCATAGTACCTATTAGGATTGTGTTGAGTCTGTTGATCAATTTGGGGAGAATTGACATGTTTACAGTATTGAAACTTCCAGCCAACAGATGTGGAATTCCATTTACTTAGATCTTGTTTGATTTACTTCAACAATGTTTTGTGGTTTTCAGTGTATAGGATTGATACTTCTGTTCAGTTGATTCCTAAATATTTTGTATTTTTGATACTACTGTAAATAGTGCTTTTTTAAATTTTAATTTCCAAATGTTCATTGCTAGCGTGTAGAAATACAATTGATTTTTATATATTGACCTTGTATCATGTGACCTTACTCAACTCATTAACCTTACTAAACTCATAGTAGCTTTTTTTAGATTCCGTAGAATTTTTGTGTAAATGATCATGTAATTGGCAAATTAGGACACTTCTGCTTCTTCCTTTCTAATCCATATTCTTTTTATTGATACATAGTTTTATGGAGTATAGTTTTAATAGCTGATTTAAATTCGTTCCCTAAATCCTTCATCTGCCATTTCTGAGTATATTTCTGTTGATGGTTTTTTCTCCTAGTTGTGAGCCATGTTTCCTTACCACTGTGTGGACTCTACTGCTTTCCAGCGGTACTCTCTTCTTCAGCCTTGTAGTTTTGCCCCACATGTGTACAAATCATTACTCAGCCAAAAACCTGGGTAATATGAAGTCTTTGCAAATCTGTGAAGCTCTCTGTGTACATTTCCTTTGTCTCTGGTACTCTGCCCTAAAATTGTAGACTGCAAACTCCCTAAAATCTCTGTCTCCTCCACTCAGACTACCAGGCTATGTTGTAACCTGAAAACTCTCTCCAGGCCATAATCTCAGGCAATTATAGTACACACTTCATTTTTTCCCCATCTTCCAGGATCAGAGTCCTATATTGCTTATTGTCCAGTGTCTGAAAACAATTATTTTATGTTTTGTCTAGTTTTATAGTGGTTTACAGAAGGAAGGCAGTTGTCCTTGTTTAATTCTTTGTAAAAGAAGCAAAAGTCTCTTCCATATGTATTTTAATACCACCAAATAAATGAAAGTTGAGTTGAAAGGAGGAAAGTACTGAGATTATATGACTTGCCTGAGTATTATATTAGGAATTGAGTGTGATATGTTTTTTCTACTTTATACAAAACCTTATATTCTCCAAAGCCAAATACCCACTTTTATGGATACTTGTCCTTCACAGCACTGAATCACTATTGTGTCTCTAATATATAGCACAGTTCCTGGTACTTCGTAGGCCCTCAGGGAATTGTTGGTTAAATGAATAAACGAATTAATGATAATTCCTCAAGCTAAATTTTAGAATCATTGGGCTTTTCAGTGCAATTAAGGTGATTTACTTGAGAAAATGTGACATACCGTCAAGAAATGGTATTTTTCGGGCCAGACATGGTATCTCATACCTATAATCTGAGCCCTTTGAGAGTCCACTATGGGAGGATTACTTGAGCCCACAAGTTCAAGACCAGCCTGAGGAACATAGCAAGACCTTATCTCTACAAAATATTACAAATTATCCACATATTGTGGCACATGCCTGTGGTCCCAGCTACTCAGGAGGCTGAACTGGAAGGATCACTTAAGCCCAAGAGGTTGAGGCTGCAGTGAGCCATGATCATACCACTACACTCCAACCTGAACAACAGAGCGAGACACTGTCTCCAAAAAAAAAAGAAAAGAAAAAAAAGAAAAGGTATTTTTCATTTATTTAAATCTTGTATCACTGTTGTAGCTGATATATTTTTTTAATTAAAATTATCCCATTTTATGTTATAAATGGAATGTCTAGTTGGTTATTATTGGACTCAGGAGTTTTATCTTTATCCATTTGTTTTTCTCCTATTTTATTTACAATTTTACTATTAGAAAACTATATGTTTTGTAACTAAAATTATCTAAAACCAAAAGATTTTTACATCATTTTCTTTTTTAGGTAGAGTCTGTCTCCCAGGCTGGAGTGCAGTGGCACGATCTCGGCTCACTGCAACCTCCGCCTCCCGGTTCAGCTGGGATTACAGGCGTATGCCACCATGCCCAGCCAATTTTTGTATTTTCAGTAGAGACAAGGTCTCGCCATGTTCGCCAGGCTGGTCTTGAACTCCTGGCCTCAAGCGATTCCCTGGCGTTGGTCTCCCAAAGTGCCAGCCAGGACTACAGGTGTGAGCCACTGCACCTAGCCTTACAGAGTTTTCTACTTCCCTGTTCATAAGCTGTATGGTTTGATCATAAAACTGGAGAAGGTTCTCTTTAGATTTTAGTTAAGGAATATTTCTTACTGAGTAGGTATCTTCAGGGCAGTGATTTACCCTGGAGCATTTAACATGTTAACTAAATTAACTGGTTTGAGGAAATGTTTATATTGTAATTATCATCTCTATAAAATTTAGAGCTTACATAGTTTGTCATATGTCATTGTGTTATTTATCCCTAAACCCTATAAGGTAGGTATTGTTACTACTGATGAAGAATTGAGTCTCAGGCACATTAAGAGACTTTTCCATGGTCATTATAATATTCAGTTCCTGAACTAATCTTTATACCGTAGTCCTTGTTCTTTAAAGCTTTTGCCACTTCTCCTGTATCATGTTGCTTTGTATGTATAAAGAAATCTGAATGTATGTATAAAGAAATCTGAAAGTACTTAACTGGATTCTAAGTGAGTTATAAAATAGAAACCTTGCTAGAATATCCCCTTTGCATATTCTTATTTTTTATATTTACATTTTTTAAGTATAAATTATGTAGAAAATCATTTCAAATGATTTTTCTTGTAGGAACCTTCAGAAGTTTAGTCTTTTTGGAGACATAAGTGTTCTACAACAGCAAGGAAGTTTGTCAAATACATACCTCAGCAAGGTGGACCCTGATGGCAAAAAAATTAAACAGTAAGTTACATGGTTAATAGAAAGGAGGTTGTACTATTTATTAATAATGTGTTTTTCTAATAAATTATGAGATACAAACAGAAGAGTAATGATTTTTTTCCTGAAAGGAACATAGGTCCTGGAAATGTTTTAATGATGAAATACAGTGATCAGCATCTGCCATTCCATCTCATAAATCTTTAAGACAAATCAAATAACTTAGTGAATAATTATTGCTATTTAAAATTATTTCCCTACTTGCCTTTGCTATAACATAAATTGTGTGTCATCATACTTTTCTACTAAACGGGTATAAGTGGTGCTTTTCGTGGATGAGGAGCATATTTCTGTGTGTTTAATAGATCTGTGTGTTTAATATACCTTTTCATTACATTTTAATGTGAATTTTAATGGTATTTACTGTGGGTTGAATAGAAATTACCTAATGAGGAAAAATAGATCTCAAAATTGCATGCTTTTCATTGCCTATTTTCAAAAGTCAGTGTTAAAAGATTAGAACTGAATGTTAATGGGATCACCGTGGCATGTGTTTTCCTTATAGAATTCAGCAACTGTTTGAAGAAATCCTGAGTAATAGTAGGCAACTGAAATGGCTGTCCTGTGGGTTTATGCTGGAAATAGTAACGCCAACATCACTGTCATCTCTCTCTAATGCTGTTGCCAGCACCATGGAGCACCTGAGTTTACTTGACAATAATATTCCTGGTAACAGCACTCTTATTACTGCAGTTGAACTGGAGCGATTCGTGAATCTGCACTCACTTGCCTTGGATTTTTGTGACTTTACAGCTGAGATGGCAAGAGTCTTAACTGATAGCAACCATGTGCCTTTGCAGCGACTGTCTCTTCTGGTTCACAGTGTTTCCATAATGCACAAGTCTCTGGACAACATGCCAAATGATGAGCATTGGAAAGCCCTGTCACGAAAGAGCACCAACCTTCGGGTCTATATAATGGCTTTTGATATCAAGAGTGAAGATATGTTAAAGATTCTGAAACCCAGTGTACCACTAGAGAGGATTCATTTTGATAGCTATATCACTTGTGTTTCAGGGGCTATTGTTGATCTTATATCCAGGCAATATGACAAGTTCCTCACTCATTTTATTTTAATGAATGATGTGATTGACACGTCTGGTTTTCCAGATCTTAGTGACAACCGAAATGAAGATCCGTTGGTTTTATTAGCATGGAGGTGCACAAAGCTCTCTCTTCTGGCAATTCATGGTAGGTGATTTTGTTCATTATAATCTAATACTGGAATTACACCGAAAACATTTTATGCCAGTAAAGAGATAGCACTGACCTTTATAGTATCAAGAAATCTTGTATCAACTTGATATGCAGATTCTTATGCTTTCTAAAGCTTGCAAGATAGATCACTTACAAAAGGAAAATCATATTTAACCCTAAGTGTTCTGCTCCAGCTTCCCTGTTACTTTTTTGTCCATCATTTGAATGGCGCTATTTCAAAAAAAAAAAATCAGTGAAATTAATTTAACTGTCTAAGAAAGCACACATACCTGTGGTAGATACATTTCCTCTAATCACCCGACCCCTTAAAACATAGCACGGGGGAAGAGAACGTATTATTTCTTTCATGCTCACTACCTCATCTTTTAGGTTCTTGGTATCAAAGTATTAATGTGTGTAATTTTTTTTAACGATGGTTCCATTGATATGCTTCTTTCATTTTAATGTGACCTGTTCTCATTTGGATGGAGAGTTGGTATTCTGACAAATAAATTTACTTCCTTTTTGGATACTTGTAAGATAATTACAAAGTAGTATATAAGAATGTCTTAAACTCTCTTATTAGCTATCTTACCAGCACTGTTTCATTATTTTTTTTTAGCGTCCCTTTGTATTTGGGAATGTATGTCTTGCTTTTCAAGTCTTGCTTTATGCCAGTCGTCAGAGGTGGTAGAAAAGACTAGATCAATACTGAAAGTGGTAAACACAGTGGGGTAAAGACATATCAGGTTATTTAAAAGTTAATTTAAGCCAGTCTTTTTAAAGCCTTTTTCTTCTTGAAGCTAAAGCTCCCCACATTCATCTCCCTTTATTCCTTCCCAGTAGTAGTTATTATTCTGAAGTTGGTATATATCATTCCCATGATTGTTTTATAATTTACATATTTGCTACTGACAATTAACAGTTTACCTTTAAAGTGTCACTTCGTAACTTTGTGAAGCATTATAAGAGATGATTTTTCGCAAATGAAAAATACATTTACCACATGTGGTTAACAGATATGTGTATTTTCGCAAATGAAAAATACATTTACCATATGTGGTTAACAGATACGTGTATATATGAACTAAAAATTTCATCCTTATGGTACATCGTTACCCAAAGCTGTAAAATTTATTTGTATATACTTTAAATGTCTATTTTACTGAATGAAGTAGTATCATAAAGGATCTAATCATAGATTGGTACTCTTGAACACAACTTGTAGCCTTTTTTTTTTCTGGGCTATACAACCATGTTTCCTATTCCAATTTCAATGTATTTCTAAAGGAAAAAGACCAAAATGGTAAGTGAGATACAAATTTGAAGCTTCTCTAGAAGCTTTGAATGAGGAAAAGACAAACTTATCAAAGAGAAAAGGAAATGACAATGTTGTCTTTTGTTTATTTTTCAGGTTACACGGTGTGGGCACATAACCTCATTGCCATTGCTCGTCTTCGGGGCTCTGATCTGAAAGTGCTTGAAGTCACCGAAGAAAGCATTGATTTTGACCAAGGTGAACTGGCCGACCAGGATGTAGATCCAGTGCATAACCTTATTGAGCAGGTATCCCTGGGCCTGGGTCAACCTTGGCACGCAGTCATGGACATCGAATCACTCAGTGTCTTCACTGAACCAAATCGTCATTTTTACAGAGAGATGCAAAGCTTCAGTGAAGACATTTAGCTTTTTTTTAAATGTAGAATTCCTGTGGTTACATATGCAAGTAGGGTCCTATTATGTTTTTTTTTTTCAGTAGTGTGAATTAATCCTTTTGTGCTGTGTTTAATCAGTATTAGCTTTATAGAATTATATATGTATATTCTACTTCTTGATCAAAGAACGTAGTCGGGTATTGGTTTAGAAGTTCAAAGTGACAATGTATAGGGCTTTCACGGTTAATGGACTTGTTACCAAACCTTAAGGATATACAGCCGAAGATTGTCTGAGGTTGCTGGCTAACTTTATTTTTCACTGAGTTACTCTGCCTTTTCGACGTTTTTATTCTTTGTGTGTCAGAGTTCAGAGCTCAGGAGCCAAAATATTTTTATACATACATAGATATATATCCATAGCCTGGTAGATTTATATGCAATGCACTGCATCCATGCATTCTGATAGCATTTCATTAATTTTGATTTCAAATGGAAGATAAATAATATCCCAAATGAATTATCTGTGACACAAAAGTCAAGACTTTAACTTTCATTACATATCTAATAGTCGGTATCACCAGTTACCATTTTGAATTTTGTATAGTACTAGAACATTGCTTAATCGTTTTTTTAAAAAAAAAAAATGCATTTACATAAACATGAATACTGAAATCGTTGGATTTTTTTTAACTATATCTGACATAATTTTATTCATCAATTACATTACACATTCATTTAGCCCAGGTTTCAAATAGTGGGGGAAGAAAGAAACTGTATTTCAGAGTAAAACCTCCTAAAGGAAATAAAAATACAGAGTTGTAAATACACATGCTTGCAAAAACATTAGTCGTGAAATCCCTAACAACAAGTCACTGGATTTTTCTCTGTCAGCACGCGTGTCAGCTGCCAAAGAATAGACTTAATGAAGAAGTGCCCACATGCTGGCAGGGGCCGGCCCACTCTGGCCAGCCAGATACTGCTAGATTGTAATATTTAAGGTCGAATTTCGACCTGTGGTACACAGCTGTGCTGTGGCTCAGTCAGCAACCTCAGAACTCTGAAAAAACAAAACAAAAAAAAAAAGAAAAAAAAAAAACATGCACCTGTTTCACTGTGAATAGTGAATGTAAAGGAAAGAAAGGAAAAACTGAAAGCTTGTTCTATCACAGGTATGAGCTGCTATGATACATGAAGAACATTCCATGAAGTATGTTTTAAAACCTTGTTATATCTGAGAGGCTTTAAAAGCCTATTAACTGTTTCAGGGCAACCGCGGTACAGACGTGGTCTCTGTGAGACTTCCACCTGACCCCAGTTTTAAGTGGTACGAATGTTGTGCATTTAATGTTAAAGGACAGTCTGCAATAATAAAGTAAGTAGCCAACCTGGGTGCCCAGCAGTGCTGAGACCTGGCTGCTCTATTGTAAGCTTTGGAAACACAATTTATGCAACAGATGTCCAGATATGATTCTATTTATGGAAAAAAGTTTATATGTGTTTTACAAATGGTTTTACCATCTTATATTAAAATGACCTTTTGACAGGTGTGCACTGTTTTGTCTCCAGTGAGCACATACCATGCGGATTTTATATGTACATCAGTAGTGTGAATCCACTGGCACAGTGTGTGTAAATGCCAGATGTGGTGAGATTTTATCTTATAAATGTGATCAGATAAAATAACTCCTGACAGAAACTGTAAGGAAACCAGCTGAATGTTTGACCTGATGACTGATGTTGTATGGTTTATGTTAAATGTATATTCTTTTAATCAATGAATAAAGCATTAAAAATGATCATTGTAATATATTTTATTGTATATGAAGCATGACTACTTTTAGTGTTAAATAAATTGCAATAATCCTTACATTGTGTATAATAATGTGTTAGTATTCTGGTTGTATTCTGGTGCAGCAAAGCTTAAATTTGAGAATACATTATAAAAAGTCTTAGCTGAATAGTTTGGAGAATTTTTTTACAAAAATTCACTTTGACAAAATACAAGCTTAAAAGCAAACACTGGATTTCTTAGCCCAAAATCTCAATATATTATGCACCTAGAATACATTATCAATATGGTAAAAATTTATAGACTAGAGGGGCTGTTTTTTAAAAGATACCAAATGCAGAAATACTTAGATATGGTAATATTAAATTCTTCATAAACCCCTATATTCCTTTATTTTGGTATTCTAATCTCTGTTCTTGGTTGTTGAGACTCACAGCTCTTATTTATAGGAAACAAAAGGACTTCTTTTCTTCCTTCCATCTTCCCTTCCTTATCATTCCAGACATTGACTCTTCCAGGTACTGCTTTATCTTGGAATAATCTGGTGTTCACAAATAATTGTCCTTATACTTACCACTTCATTACTTCCTGGCCACATCTAACTCCTTTGAATGAATCAACATGTTTAAGTATGTATTTAAGACATACCCAAAATGTATGAAAAAGGAAAATCTAATGTGAATAGCATGCAAGTTAAGGTCATTGTAGTGAAGCTCTAAATTTTGGAGGCTTGACATCTGTTTTCCAGTCTAAGCTCTGGCTCTACTTGAGCACAAACACCTCTTTCAGTTTTGGTTTCCTCATCTCTAAAATGAAGGATTGGACTTGTCTAGCTAAAATTCCGATTCTTCATTGAAATTTTCCATTGCTGTTAGCTCAGTAGCTCACAGATACACGAGATCATCTTCAAACAAAGGTATTAAATATTTTCAAGACATAGCTTATTAAACTATATGAAATATACATATCTATCTAAAATTACTTTCCATTTCCCCACCACAAAGATGCAGAAATTGAACACAAAGATGCAGGAACTTGCTTGGGACTTAGAGCATGAATCAGATTGGATTCTTATGAAGCCAGTAACATAACACAGTGCTAATGGAGTAACATAGCACTTGTGAATGATACCCAGGGAACATACCACATTGTATCAATGTTTCCCAACCTTGTCATGTTGTAGCACACATAGAAAATATTGTACAGCATACTGGTATAAACCAGAAAGAATTAGAGAAAAATTACTTTTTTTAAATTAAATGATGAAAAATGTAGAAGATTTGAGGAAAAAATACTGAATTTGGAACTTTCAAGTAAAATCTTGCCAGATGTTTTAATTGATTTAATTAACATTTGATTAAAATGTTTTAATACTGTCACCAATGAGAAACACCCCACAAACAGGTAATTTTTAGGTCTTTTTTAAAAATAACCCATAATTTATGCAGTTGAAACTAAGAAATTTAACGCTTCTTTTTCTTTCTTTGGGAAATAATGTTGTGAGTTAATTTTAAATTCAAATTGATGTTTGTTAGAATTATTTTAAAATCATGATGCTCTAATTTGTGATCTCCCTTACATAATCCTACTGTTAGGTGAGACACCACTGAAGAGTTAACAGCCACCAACTTTATATATATGTGAAGGCAATTAGAGGCTGCAGGGAGCCCTCCTTCCACCTCCAGCTCCCAACCCTTTCAAATCCAACTAGCCACACCTGGGGGCCTCACACTTGGGGTTCCTTCCTGCTCTTTGAACACCTGGAATGTATTGCTTTCACAGCTTTGTAGACCGCCCCTCCTTTTCTGTGATGGACAGTGATTCTTATCTGGCCAGGAGTAGTGAGTAAGTGAGTTTGCTCTCTGTCTGGGGCCTACTTTCAGACTCAGCTCCACTCCCACTGCTCAGAAGAGCCTAAAAGCATCAGAAGGCAACCAACCCAGGCTCCAGCCACCCCAGGACTCATTAGGTGTCCTTGCGGGGTATTACAGTATACTAATAAATTTGGTTTGCTGGTTGTGGAAAGAAATGGATGATGTATCATAAGTAAGTTTTCAGGATACTTGAATCATCCTTTCTGAAAGATTTTTTAAAAGGGCAAGATACACCATGTGTTGGCAAGGAAGAGGAAACAGCTGGAACTTGATATATCCATTTTGGAAAGCAAACTTGCAGTATCTTGTAAAGTTGAAGTTGCCTGTGCCCTGTAACCCAGAATTTTCACTTTTAGATGTATTCTGTAATCCCATGTTTTCTAACTTGTTTTCCTAGCCCCTAAAAATGTACCCCTTTGCATATTTTTAAGTTAAACATAACAGTCATAATCTTAGCAGCTATAAACATTAGCAGTTTAAATTATATACATGACTTCTTAAAATATGTATAATGGAATCTAAATGCTATAGGAATTTAGTGTTTACAATCTTTTTTTTTTTTTTTTTTTTTTTTGGGACAGAGTGTCACTCTGTCACCCAGGCTGGAGTGCAGTGGTGCAATCTCAGCTCACTGCATCCTCCACCTCCTGGGCCTACCAAGTAGCTGGGACTACAAGCATATGCCACCAAGCCTAGCTAATTTTTGTATTTAGTAGAGTTGGGGTTTTATCATGTTGGCCAGGCTGGTCTTGAACTCCTGACCTCAAGCGATCCTCCCACCTTCGCCTCCCAAAGTGCTGGAATTACAGGCATGAGCTACTGCACCCAGCCTACTTACCATCTGTTTTTAAAAAGCAATTCACTCTTGATCACTAGAAATTTTGTCATTCATTTTCCTCCTTAAGCTTATATATTCTGTCAGTTATCAGTTTATTTGCCTTTTAGCTCTGAATGCATCCTTCAATATATACTCTCTCATAATGAAAAACAGAAAACATTCACACCCTCTTCACAAGAGTGCTTACCTATGAGGCAGGCATGAGGACAAGGATCAGTATAGATGGGCATGAAGGTCATTTTATCTGTAACTGGGCATGGGCATTCGTTATATTTTGTTATTTCCTATTTTTAAAAATAATTTGTAATTTACTGATCCAAGTTGCCAACAAATGAATGTTCATGGACTGACTTGTTTCATAATCCTGAGTCTAAAGTCAACTGTTTTAGTCCATTTTGTGCTATTACAGAAGATCTGAAACTGGGTAATTTATAAAGAATACTAATTGATTTCTCACAGTTCTGGAGGCTGGGAGGCCCAAGATCAAGACACCAGCAGGTTTGGTGTCAGGTGAGGGCCCTATCTCCACCTCCAAGATGGCACCTTGAATGCAACATCCTCCAAAGCAACATTGTATGACATGGCAGAGGAGAGAGCGCTAATCTACTTTTGTAAGCACTTTTTATAGGGGCAATCAATAATCTATTATTGAGGGTGAAGCCCTCATGACCTAAACTTGTCCTATAAGACCCCACTTTCCAAGTCTTGTATTGGGGATTAAATTATGAATTTTGCAGAGGGACACATTCAAACCATAGCAGAGACCAAGGCAGGAGGACAGAGTATTGCTTTCTATCCTTTCATGCATTACTGAATCACGGTAACTTGAAAGAGACTCAAAGATCTACTGAGAGTTTAAGGCCTAGTTGTTTGTAGGAAAGTTCTAAATAGATTTTTCAAAATATGTCACTGTGTGGGGGAAAAGGGGAGATACTGGTCAAAGGGTACAAACTTTCAATTATAAAAATAAATTCTGGAGATTTAATTTACAGTAGGGTGACATGTTAATAATGTATATTTGAAATTTGCTAAGAGTAGATTTCAGGTGTTCTCACCACACCAAAAATGGTAACTATATGAGATGATAGATATTTTAATTAGCTTGAGTATTGTAATCATTTCACAGTATATACATATATCAAAACACATTGTGTACCTTAAATATATGTAAGTTTTGCCAATTACACCTCAATAAAGCTGCAAAATGGCACTGTAACTGACTCTACCATACTTCAGTTTAAAGCACTATTGTCATTAGATTAATACTTATTTAATACGGACATTATATCCAACAACCTCAGCTATTTGAAGTGTAGCCAAGGATCCAGAAATAAGTATAAAAGACTCGTGGCGCTGGATTAGTCCCTGACTAATGGGTAAAGGTGTCACACTCAGAAGAGCCATTTCCAATTCCTTCTAGCTCACTTTGTCTTCTTTTCAGCATAATTCTAATAAACCTGTTCATCAGGTTTCTCAGTCTACAGTGGATTAGAAAGGGAAGAGAAGGAGGTGACTGTGAAAGGTATGGAAGCTTACACATTCATGAAAGCAAGAACATAGTCTTAGGCCATTTTGGTGTTTGAAACAGACGTCAACACCCCTATAACAAGCCTAAAATACAGGGCAATGGTAAGTATTTGTAATGAACTTGAATCCATATAAAAATATTACACTGTGTTCAGAATATTGGGATAAATTAATGGAGCATTTAATACATTTTAGAAATACTTCTACTGAAGATGGCTAAAATAAAAAGTATGTATTTAAAAGACTAGCTTTTAGCTAGAAAATACACACTTAAGGCCGGGCATGGTGGCTCATGCCTGTAATCCCAGCACTTTGGGAGGCCGAGGCAGGCGGATCACCTGAGGTCAGGAGTTAGAGACCAGCCTGGCCAACATGGCCAAACCCCATTGCTACTAAAAGTACAAAAATTAGTTGGGCATGGTGGCAGACAACTGTAATCCCAGCTACTCAGGAGGCTGAGGCAGAAGAAGCTTGAACCCGGGAGGCGGATGTTGCAGTGAGCTGAGATCGCGCCACTACACTTCAGCCTGGGTGACAAAAGCCAGACTCCATCTCAAAAAAAAAAAAAAAAAAAAATCACTTAAGTAAATTCTCTAAGAAACAATGTTAATAAATTGGCTAAGAAATGCCATAACTTATATGTATTAAATATTTACTATGCGCAAAGCACAATTTTAAGCATTTCACAAACAAGGATTTTGTCATTTAGTTCTCACAGCAACCTTGGAGTAGATATCATTTCATTTCACGTATAAGGTAACAGGCATAGAAAAATTAACAATTGTGTCTAAGGTCGTAAAGCCAGTAAGAGTTTGGGTAGAATTTAAACCCAGATGATAGAACGCCTTCATTATATGAAACTACCCTTGGTATATTTATCAGTATCACCAAATCTATGGAATAACAAAGCAACAGAATGATCATCATGTAAGTGTATGAATTTATGCCTAACACATCTAACACATACAAAGAGTGTGTGTGTACTATATAACCTAATCTATGCATATAATTTTATTCTAATCTTTAATAAGAAATACATAATTGGCCAGGCGCAGTGGCTCACGCCTGTAATCTCAGCACTTTGGGAGGCTGAGGCAGGCAGATCACAAGGTCAAGAGATCGAGACCATCCTGGTCAACATGGTGAAACCCCCATCTCTACTAAAACTACAAAAATTAGCTGGGCATGGTGGCGCAAGCCTATAGTCCCAACTACTCTGGAGGCTGAGGCAGGAGAATCGCTTGAACCCTGGAGGCAGAAGTTGCAGTGAGCCAAGATCACAGCACTGCACTTCAGCCTGGTGACAGTGAGACTCCGTCTCAAAAAAAAAAAAAAAAAAAAAAGAATACATAGTTGGTATGTGATTAGCCAACTGTTAGACAAGACAGCTCTAAAATTAGAATAGGCACTGCACTATAGTTGTAATTATTTCTGAAAGCTAAGAACTACTCAACTGAGGTGACATTATTAAAGATTTTCAAGCGTTTTTTGTTTTGTTTTGTTTTGTTTTGTTTTTGAGACGGAGTCTCACTCTGTCACCAGGCTGGACTACAGTGGTGCGATCTCAGCTCACTGCAACCTGGGCCTCCCAGGTTCAAGCGATTCTCATTCCTCAGCCTCCAGAGTAGCTGGGACTATAGGCACACGCCACCACACCCAGCTAATTTTTGTATTTTTAGTAGAGACGGGGTTTCAACATGTTGGCAGGATGGTATCGATCTCCTAACCTCATGATCCACCCACTTCGGCCTCCCAAAGTGCTGAGGTTACAGGCGTGAGCCACCACACCTGACCTGAAGTGGTCTTATACATAATTGTGGTCAATATATAATTGTGGTCCTATATAAATATTATTTTGGCTGTATATGTGGACCCAACAAATAGAAGATACTTTTTAAAGGCTAATTAATTTGCAGTTTTGTTAATACCTGAGCTGACTGAATTGATCATGTTTTCCACTAAATTAATAAAATCAACAGACTATTTTGGCATCGTATCATAAAGTTCACAGATCGCCTTTCCGCCGGAACCGCCATCTTCCAGTAATTCGCCAAAATAACTAACACAAAGGGAAAGAGGAGAGGCATCCGATATATGTTCTCTAGGCCTTTTAGAAAACATGGAGTTGTTCCTTTGGTCACATATATGCGAATCTATAAGAAAGGTGATATCGTAGACATCAAGGGAATGGGTACTGTTCAAAAAGGAATGCCTCACAAGTGTTACTATGGCAAAACTGGAAGAGTCTACAATGTTACCTAGCATGCTGTTGGCATTGTTGTAAACAAACAAGTTAAGGGCAAGATTCTTGCCAAGAGAATTAATGTATGTATTGAGCACATTAAGCACTCTAAGAGCCAAGGATAGCTTCCTGAAACGCGTGAAGGAAAATGATCAGAAAAAGAAAGAAGCCAAAGAGAAAGGTACCTGTGTTCAACTGAAGCGCCAGCCTGTTCCACCCAGAGAAGCACGCTTTGTGAGAACCAATGGGAAGGAGCCTGAGCTGCTGGAACCTATTCCTTATGAATTCATGGCATAATAGGTGTTAAAAATAAATAAATAAATAAAAGACCTCTGGGCTGGGGGGAAAAAAAAAAGTTGACTGATCAAACTTTTTCAGATCTACATAGTTACCTTATTTTTTTCCTCCAAAATACTCTTTTGACATAGTAGATTCTTTGATAATATAGATATACTATAATCTTACTAAAACACTATGTAAGCTAGACTTTAAGATTTTTTTTGCATGGATTTAAAGACAAAAGTAAAACAGACACTCTGAGGATACTATTTGGACCTTATTTAGATACTGATTCAAACCAAAAAAAAAAAAAAATTTAAAGACAATTGCACAATTGCAAAAATATGAATGGATCTTTATGATATTAAGTTCCTGGATGTTAGGTGGTATTTGATGATATTAGGAAATTATTGGGATTTTAAAGGGTGGACACTGGTATTGTACTTATGTTTGTTGTTTGCTTAAGGGTCCTTATCTTATAGAAATATACTCTGGATTCCAGCCCAGTCACATTACTAGTTTTGTCTGTGGCAGGAATTTTAACAGCTGTCCTACCTAATCACTGGATACAAAGCCACTACAAATAGGTATGAAAACTTTTTAAAAGCTAATGCATAATGCATTGTACAAATTCAACACATGACTAAATACCATGTAATCTGTTAGAATATACATGAAATTAAAGCATCAAAACTAGCTTTGGAGTTGAAACATACAGGAAGAAATCATTTTACTTTATGTATTTCCAAGCTCTGCTGCGCCTGAATATTCTGGAACATACAGGTCACATTTAGCCTCATAGGATAAATGTTAACATTGTCACTAGAATTTTTCAACATTGTCACTAGAATTTTTCTGGCTTACTAGAGCATTCTAGACAGAATTTTAAATATTTTCAAATATTAAAATATTTTAAATCTTCTGAAATGCTGTTTTAAATAGTTTGAACTGAAGGTAATCTAGGATGGGTGTTTTCTAGCACAAGAAAAATCCCATTCCCAGTAAATCCTCACCTTTGAAGGAAGATAAATAGCATTTCATGCAAGAATTCCTAAGTCACACTCAAATCCAGAAAAGTAACCTGAGAGAAGGATTCTCTTTGTATGTAGCCAAATTATGCTGCTTGTTTGTAAGACATACCCACAGCACAGCCTACTGAGAAACAGATTAATGCAAAGGTCTCCTAAAACTTAGCGGCAGCATATCAGTCAAGAAAGCTAAGTGACAGGAAAAAAAGTAAAACATAGTCTGAGACAGACTGATACTCATTCCCTTTTGATAAAATTTCTCTTACTAGAACAATGCCAGAAAGATTCATCAAATCTAAGCAGGAAGGTTCTCACTCACTCTGAGGTTAATCCCCTTAAATAAAAATATATTTCTCTATTTTGTCATAAAACTTTTAGACCCATAGAGGAGGAAACCATGCCAGAGGATGTTTGGCTTGGAAGAAGCACTGCAAGGCTTAAATTTATCAGAAAGGGATGACATGGTTTTCAGGCATTTCGTGGACACTTTTTTTTTTTTAGCCTTTTCAAATGTATCGCAAAGGTTTCTAAATTGAAAGTGTTAAGCGACTTCCATACATACTTGATGTAAACTGTGAAAATTTCCACAACTCTGTCTACATTCACTCTCCACATAATTTCAACCACTGGCATGGTTACCTGTAAGCTGATGACTCCCAGATTATTTTCCCCAGCCCTAAAGTGCCTTCCTCCACAAGCTCCAGACTCACAGAGTTTACTTCCTTCTTAGTAATCTCCACTTGGATGTCTAAATGGGCCTCTCCAACTTAATAGGGCAATCTCTATTCTGTATTCTTCAATAGAATTCTCTATTCTTGATTTTCACCCCCTCCAGAACTTTTCTCCCCAGTTTTTCCCATTTCCATAAATGGCATTATTGTTCACCCAATTGCCCAAATCAAAAACCAAGAGTAACTCCTGATCCCTTTTTTCTCTCACTCTCTACATCTAATCCACCAGCAACTCCTTGGCTATAACTTTAAAATACATCCTAAGGTCATCCACTTCTCTTCCTTCTCCATCTCTTCTTGCCGCCATTGTCTCTCAGCTGTACTATTTCAATAGTCTTTCAGTTTATTTCTTTACTTTCCATCTTTCTCCCCTTAAAGTTCATTCTCCACACACAAATAAAAGTGCTTTTCATTTTACATGTTGTTAGGTCATATAAAAATATTCCACTGGCATCTTGTTCTTAAAATAAAATACTAACTTCCTAACATGGCCTTCAAGACAGGCATAACCTATCTCTCATACAGATACTGGAAAAAAGAAAAAAAAAAAAAGATAGGCACGACCTGGCCCTGTCTACTTCTTGACCTGATCTCTCAGGCTCTCCTGTGCTCACTCCACTCCATATCATACCAGCCATCTTTCTTTCCCGGAAAATGAAAGCCCATTTCTTTCTGTACAGCGCCATATTTATACTTGTTTTCTATTTGTGGAATGCTATCCCATCCATATTCACATTCTTTTTTATTATTCACAACTCAGCTAAAAAAATTCACCACCTCAAAGCAGCTTTTTGGAGCACATTCTATTATTACGTGTTTTCATTTTCTTTGGCATGCACTATTTGCAAGTGCCTTTTTAACATATCCATTGTTAAAATCTGTCTTCCCGCTATTAACAGAATGTAAGGTCCCACAAGAGCTGACCTTGTCCGTCTTGTTCTTGATTGTCTCCTGTGCACTTAGAACATGCCTAGTGAGAGGTGACAACGTGCCAGCAGCCCTCGATCTCTCCCGGCTCTGGCTGCGTTTGAGGAGCCCTTAAGCCTGACGCTGCGCTGTGGGGCCCCTCTCTGGAGCTGGCCGAGGCCGGAGCTGGCTCCCTCCGCTCCCAGGGAGGTGTGGAGGGAGAAGCACGGGCGGGAGCCAGGGCTGCGCGCGGTGCTCTCGGACCGGCCCGGGTTCCAGGTGGGCGCAGGCTCAGTGGGCCCCGCGGCCAGCGGGCGCCTGCAGGGCTTGATGAGGGGACCGTGCCTGGGCTGGGTGCCCCAGAGGGTGAGAGATGAAGATGGCTGGGTTTCTGGGATGGGTGGGGGGACTTGGAGAACTTTTGTGTCTAGTTAAAGGGTTGTAAACGCACCAATCAGCACTCTGGGTCTAACTAAAGGTTTGTAAACACACCAATCAGCACTCTGTGTCTAGCTAAAGGTTTGTAAAAGCACCAATCAGCGCTCTGTGTCTAGCTAATCTAGTGGGGACATGGAGAACTTTTCTGTCTAGCTAAAGGATTGTAAACGCACCAATCAGCACTCTGGGTCTAGCTAAAGGTTTGTAAACGCACCAATCAGCAGCATGTCAAAACGGACCAATCAGCTCTCTGTAAAAGGAGCAGGATGTGGGTGGGGTCAGATAAGGGAATAAAAGCAGGATGGGAGAGCCAGCAGCGGAAACCCTCTAGCCTCACCTTCCATGGTGGGGAAGCATTGTTCTTTTCCTGTTTGCAATAAATCTTACTGCTGCTCAGAGGTTGGGTCTGCGTGGTCTTTTGAGCTGTAACACTCCCTGCAAAGGCCTGCAGCTTCACTCCTGAAGCCAGCGAGACCGTGAGCCCAACGGGAGGAAGGAACAACTCCGAATTTAAGGAAGGAATAACTTGCAGACGCTCCGCCTTTAAGAGCTGTAATACTCACCGCAAAGGTCTGCAGTTTTACTCCTGAAGCCACGGAGACCATGAACCCACCAGAAGGAAGAAACTCTGGACACGTCGGAACATCAGAAGGAAAAAACTCCGGACAGTCTTTAAGAACTGTAACACTCACTGCAAGGGTCCGCAGCTTCATTCTTGAAGTCAGTGAGACCAAGAACCCACCGATTCCGGACACACTAGCACACAGAAGACTCTCAAATATGTTTCTCAAATGAATGGCATATTAACATTTAGGTTGGCATTAATATTACAGTATCGCTACATCTGGAAAACATTTTTCAGAGAGAAATTGGGTAAGGACATAAAATTTATAGATTTAAAGGGATGTGGAAAGATGTGAAAAAAGGTTTAAATTATAAAGTTCGAAATTACGGTAACAATGCAGCAAAATAAAACAAACTGCCTCTCTAAAAAGAAACATGAAGAAAAAAGGTAAGATTGTTTGCATAGCTGTCAATAAATACATGGGTATGCCTTACTTTATCAACAGCTTTGTATATTGACCAAAGTTAAATTCTGATTTCTGATAAAAACAGTTGTTTCTCCATAAGGCACTAAATGATTAGCAGATGGGGGAACTTGGCATTAGGGTACAGCTGTACCTTAGAGATACTGCAGGTTCAGTTCCAGACCACTGCAATAAAGAGAATAATACAATATAGCAGGTCACACACACATTTTTTTCACAATTCATATAGAAGTTATGTTTATACTGAAATGTATTAGGTGTGCAATAGCATTATGTCTAAAACATGTACAGACCTTAACTTTTAAAATATTGCTAAAAAATGCTAACAATCTGAGCCTTCAGCCAGTCTTTTTCCTGGTGGAGGATATCACCTCCATGTTGATAGCTGCTGACTGATGGGGGTACTGGTTGATGAAGGCTGGAGTGGATCTGGCAATTTCTTAAATGAGACAACAATGAAATGTGCCGCATCCATTCCTTCTTTTTGTGGACATTTTCCCTGTAGTATGCCATGATGTTTTATAGCTTTTTACCCACAGAACTTCTTTCAAAATTGGACTCAATCCTCTTGTACTCTGCGGCAGCTTTATTGACTTAAGTGTACGGAATATTTGAAGTATTTTGTTATTTCAACAGTGTTCACAGCATCTTCACCAGGAGTAAATTCCACCTCAAAAATGCACTTTTTTACCGATCCATAGAAGCAGTTCCTCATTTGTTCAAGTTTTATCATGAGATTGCAGCAGCACTTTAATCACATTGTCAGGCTCCACTTCTGATTCTAGTTTTCCTGCTATTTCTACCACATATGCAGTGACCTCTTCCCCTGATGTCTTAGACCCCTCAAAATCATTCCATGGATTCAATCCATGGAATCCACTCCTTACAAAGTACTTACAAAGCTGAGACCTTGATCTCCTGTGAATCACAAATACTCTGAATGGCATCTAGAATGGTGAATCCTTTTCAGGTTTCCACTTTACTTTTCCCAAATCCATCAGATGAAACGCTATCTATGGTAGTTATGGTCTTATAAAATGTATTCCTTAAACAATAAGACTTGAAAGTCGGCTTCCGTTGAGCACGGAGCAAGATGGCAGCCTCGGACACAGGCTAAGGCTTCAATTTGATTACCCACCGCCAGCTACCCCGCACTGTACGGCCTTCTGGCTTCTGGTCGATTTGAACAGCTGACGAGTCGTCACAGATCTCACTAGTCTCATCCACCAGCGCTTCAGCTGCAGTTCTGGGGACCTCCTAGGCCTCTACCTGGAGCGGGGGCTCCTGCCCCCGGGGGAGAGCGCGCGCCTGGTGAGAGACAACTGCTGCCTCAGAGTTAAATTAGAAGAGAGAGGAGTTGCTGAGAATTCTGTAATCATCAGTAATGGTGACACTAATTTATCACTTAGAAAAGCAAGAAGCGGGCATTTCAGTTAGAGGATGAAGAAACCGAACCAGATTACAAATATTCAAAGGAGCATCGGAAGAGGCAAGAGAACAATAACAATAATGAGAAGGTCTTGGATCTGGAACCAAAAGCTGTTACGGATCAGACTGTCAGCGAAAAAAAAAAAAAGAGAGAGAAAAATAAAGCAACCTGTGGCACAGCGGGTGATAACAAAGAGACCAAAAGAAAATCAGCAAAGAAAAAAGAGAAAAGTGAATATTTAAAAAAAGGCCAAGAATCCCAAGTCTCCAGAAGTACAGGCAGTAAAAGACTGGGCCAATCAGAGATGTAGTTCTCCAAAAGGTTCTGCTAGAAACAGCCTGTTAAAGCCAAAAGGAAAGGTAGTGTAAGCGTTTGCTCAAAAGAGAGTCCCAGTTCCTTCTCGGAGTCTGAGTCTTGTGATGAATCTATTAGTGATGGTCCCAGCAAAGTCACTTTGGAGGCCAGAAATTCCTCAGAGAAATTACCAACTGAGCTATCAAAGGAAGGACCCTCTACCAAAAATACAACTGCGGACAAACTGGGTATAAAATCTGGCTTTAGCCTTACCCCCAGCAAGGACAAGACTTCTGGAACAACATCTTCTATTTCAGACTGTAGTTCAGAGTCAGATGACCAATGCTTGATGTCATCAAGCACCCTGGAGTGTGCTGCTGGTTTCTTAAAGACAGTAGGCCTTTTTGCAGGAAGAGGTTGTCCAGGACCAGCGTTGTCATCACATACTGCAGGTGCTGCTGGATGGAGGTATTCTGGCTCAAATGGTGGCGGACAGGCTCCTGGTCCTTCTCCTAGTGTGTCTCTCCCCACTAGTTTAGGAAGAGGATGGGGTAGAGGAGAGAACCTTTTTTCTTGGAAGGGAGCTAGGGGACGGGGCATGCGGGGGAGAGGTGGAGGATGATGGCATCCTGTTTCCTGTATTGTAAATAGAAGCACTGACAACCAGAGGCAACAGCAATTAAGTGACATGGTAACACAAATTCATCTATTATCCAGAATCCGGTAAAAACACACAAAGACTATAGTCTGTTACCACTGTAAGCAACTGCCCCTCAAGTTGGAGAAAAGACTGCATTTAAGCTTTTAGAACTAACACCCAGAAGAATATTAAGCCCTAATCCAGAGACCCAGCAAGTAGATACACAAATTCTTCCATCCTTACCTGCCTTGAGAGAACCTGGGAAATTTGATTTGGTTTATCACAATGAAAATAGAACCGAGGTAGTGGAGTACGCTGTGACACAGGAGAGCAAAATCACTGTATTTTGGAGACAGTTGATTGACCCAAGACTGATTATTGAATCTCCAAGTAACACATCAAGTACAGAACCTGCCTGAGTATAACCTCTCTACTTTAAGAATGAATGTCTTGTTTGTGAAAGTGACTATAATCCGAAATTTTTTTTTTAAGAGAATTTGGAAGTTGTGTGGATTTTTTTGTTATCTTCACTTTACTGCATAGGAAACAACCTACCTCATCATTTAAAATAACATGAGTGTCAGTTTTGTAGATCTTTGGGTTTGTCAGGTTTAATTTCAGTTAACAAAACGTAAAACATGACATTCCCTGCAGACATTGTTGTATCCAGTATGGTTTCTTCTCTGTTTTAAATGTTTTTGTCCATCAAGTAGCAGTCGTCAGTAGGAGTTTATAATACCAAGAATGTGCTGCTATCTTGTCTCAATAAGTTTTAAGTAACATTTTAAAATATTAAAGCATGTTACTTGACCTAATTTTTTAGCATTTGAGTTGTTCCATAAAGTGGAGCATCTCATAAATTTCAAATATTTTATACTTGCAATTGTTAAGAGTTAAAAGGTAGTTGAATTTGTCACAGACAATGAGTTAAGGAATCCTTTCACGTTTTTCCCAACTTTAAAATTAAGGATTCTCAGGGCCCTGTGTAGAGCAGTGAAAATAAGATGTGTATGTGTGTGTGTATGCTGGGAGGAGAATTGGTGTTCCATTTGGGTGAGAGGATTGGCTGTGAACTTTAGACCAGGAAATGTGTCATCTTGCCAGGCACCTGGCTGAGTGTGCTGGAGTGAGGATCTTGAAGAGAAACTTCCTTTTCTGTTATTATTCACTACAAAGCTAAAATGGCCAAATATGAACTGTGAAAATTGGTTTCACCTAACAAAAGATCAGATCCCCCCTTCAGCTGTACACATGTTTAAATAAAACCATATTGAACTAAAAAATAAATTTAAAAAATAAGACTTGAAAGTCAAAATTACCCTTTGATCCATGGGCTGCAGAATGGGTGTTGTGTTCACAGGCATGAAAACATGAATTTCCTTGCACAGCTCCATCAGAGCTCTTTAATAACCAGGTGCATTGTCAATCAGAAGTAATTTTAAAAGGAAACTTTTTCTGAGCCGTAGGTCGTGGGCTTAAAATATTCAGTAAACTATGCTGTCT